>NC_081298.1:83266666-83600000 GCF_030435805.1 Mustela lutreola
AGGGTCTCTCTTTGCTTAGAGGACCCCTTTCAATATTTCCTGTAGAGCTGGTTTGGTGTTTGCAAATTTTTTCAGTTTTTGTTTGTCCTAGAAGCTTTTTATCTCTCCTTCTATTTTCAATGATAGCCTAGCTGGATATGGTATTCTTGGCTGCATGTTTTTCTCATTTAGTGCTCTGAATATATCATGCCAGTTCTTTCTGGCCTGCCAGGTCTCTGGATAGGTCTGCTGCCAATCTAATGTTTTTACTCTTGTATGTTACCGACTTCTTTTCCCAGGCTGCTTTCAGGATTTCCTTTTTGTCGCTAAGACTTGTAAATTTTACTATCAGGTGACAAGGTGTGGACCTATTTTTATTGATTTTGAGGGGCGTTCTTGGTATCTCCTGCATTTTGATGTTTGTTCCCTTTGCCATATTAGGAAAATTCTCTACAATAATTCTCTCCAATATACCTTCTGTTCCCCTCTTTCTTCTTCTTCTGGAATCCCAATTATTCTAATGTGTCTTCTTATGGTGTCACTTATCTCTAGAATTCTCTCCTCGTGGTCCAGTATTTGTTTGTCTCTCTTTTGCTCTCTTTTGCTCTTTTTCTCTGTCTTTTGGTCTTTTATGTCATTAATTCTTTCTTCTGCCTCATTTATCCTAGCAGTAAGAGCTTCCATTTTTATTACACCTCATTAATAGCTTTTTTAATTTCAACTTGGTTAGATTTTAGTTCTTTTATTTCTCCAGAAAGGGCTTTTAGCTCTCTGGAGAGGGTTTCTCTAATATCTTCTATGCCTTTTTCGAGCCCAGCCAGAACCTTGAGAATCATCATTCTGAACTCAAGATCTGTCATATTACCAATGTCTGTATTGATTAGGTCCCCAGCCTTCGGTACTGCCTCTTGTTCTTTTTTTTGTGGTGAGTTTTTCCACCTTGTCATTTTGCCCAGATAAGATTTGCTTTCTCCTCCTCTGGAATTCCACTGTTCTCCTTGGTGAGTGAAGTTGGTCTTGGCTTGGTTTCTTATTGATCTTCTTGGGGAGGAGCCTGTTGTAGTGATTCTCAAGCGTCTTTGCCCCAGGCAGAATTGCACTGCCCTTACTAGTGGCCAGGCTAAGTAATCCACTCTGGTTTGCTTTTGGGAGCTTTTGTTCCCTGAGCACTTTCCGTAGAGTTCCAGAGGATGGGAATGAAGATGGCGGCCTCCCAATCTCTGGCCTGGAGGAGCCGAGAGCTCAGGGTCCCGCTCCTTAGTGCACCCTCAGAGAAAAGCGCCTAACCACCCCCGTCTCCCTGGCCTCTGGTCGTGCTTGGAAAAAAGTGCACAGTCGCTTCTGTCTCCATGGCCTCTGGCTGTGCTCTGAGCTCACCCAGCCTGTGCCCGGTTCAAGGTAACCCCGAGCTGAGAACTCACTCCTCGACTTTGTCGCTGTAGCTGGCTTCCCCACTCTAATACCTGCAAGCTCTGTGACACTCAGACACCCCTGGTCCTTCTGTGACCCCGTAGGACGTGGGGTTATGCTGACCCCACGTGGGCTTCCCCCTGGTTTAGCCTCTGGAGCGATGTCCCTCTGTGGAGCAGACTTTTAAAAGTCCTGATTTTGTGCTCCGTTGCTCCGCCGCTTGCCGGGATCCAGCCCCTCCCGCCACGGTCTATCTTCTCTTTACTTTTGGTACACTTCTCTGCAGGTCCTACCTTTCAGAAAGTGATCGATGTTCTGTTTCTAGAATTGTTGCTCTTCTTCTCTTTGATTTCCCATTGGATTTGTAGGTGTTCGCAATGGTTAGATAAGCTATTTAGCTGATCTCTTGCTACCTGATGTCGTCTCAGCCTGCTACTTCTCCGCCATCTTGACTCCTCCCCCCCCCCCTCATTTTTTCTTAATCACCTCTTTAAGGACCATGTCTTCACATGCAGTCACATTTAGAGGAACTAGGGGTCAGGACTTTAACATTTGAATTTGGGTAGAGCCACAATTCACCCATAACATTTACTAACAAGAAAGAATAACACCTACATGTAAATAACTAGTAAAGACCAGTTTAAAAAAAAAAAAAAAAAAAACCAAAACAATGAAAAGAGAACAGTGAAATTAACAAAGTAATAGAGCCTTCCCAGAAAAAAATACCATGGTTCAGACTGGCTCCATCTTCAATTAGACAAGAACTTCTGCTTTGGCCGTCTGCAGGAGTCAAAGATGGGAGAGCATCCCCATGTTCTGTGATGGACCCACAGAAGAATAAAGGTTGGTCCTCTCTGCTAAGCTGCTTCTAGCCAAACCGTCACCTGTGCATTCAGACTACAATTATGCATTTAATTGTGGGTTGGTTGGTTTTGTTTGTTTATACTTGAGTACAGACTCCTTCACAAAGGATTTGAGTCAGTGCTTAAAACACATGGTGGCAATTTGAGGTTATGGCCCACCACCCAAGTTGTACAGAGAGAAACCATAGAGAATGGAGGCTGTTGCATTTTTTCCTTCTTGCCTGCCCTGTCTCTGACCATGGCGATGTTGTTCTGATGTTCTGCCAGCTGAGGCCAAGCACCCCAACAGGCTGCTCAGTTCCCTGGTGAAGGCTGATGAAATTTAAAAATAGATACTTTTCAACTGATTTATCACATTTCCTCCTCCAAAATGACTCCCTTTCTCACGCCACCAGAGGTGCAAGAGCTGCTGTGAACTGGCTCACCTGCTCCCCTAAACCATACCACAACAGGCCCTAAGAAGTTCTCAACTCTGGCTTCGCTGCACATCTAGTCTTTGCCTTACTACAACCTGCCTCAGAGGAGGCACCCATCAGCATCAAGGAAACATCTGCACCAACCCCTCTCACTGATGCCAGAGACCTGTCAACTCGTATCCCTTCTTATCTGTTCAAACGGACTGTGTGAGCCCCTGGAGGATCAGAAGGCAGCCTGTGCCCACCAAGGCACTTAGAAACTGAAAGAAAACCTTCAGCCTCCAGATGCCATCCAATCATGTCTGCCAGTCTGGCCAGACCTGCACAGGCTTCTGGACACAGTTAACTGAAGAGTCCTGTTAATGCAACTTTCCTTTGAGAGGCACCAGCACAGAGCTTTTCTTTGCCAGTGCCTCCCTGTCCAAACTTCACAGAGATGACTTGACTTTCCTTGGGGAGTTCTGCCTGGCTTCCAAATCAAGGCAGGAGAGAGGCAGGGCCAGGGGGCCTTGCAGCATTTTACCTGCAGGGTCCAGCTCCTACCACCCTCTCTGCTCCATGACCCAGCCAGCACTCATGATGCATTGTCCCATCACCTTCACCGTTTATAGCACAAAAGCTATTTAGTTGGTGCCTGCAACCCTTCAGCCTGCAGTGCCTTGACAGCAGAGGTTATAGGAAAAGAGAGAGAGAGAGGGAGAAGGGAAGAGAGAGAGAGAGAGAAAGAGAGAACAATGTGCAATTGGCACTGCATTAGAGATGGAAAAAGTACTTAAAGCCTGCAACATTCATCAAGACTGAATACATAAATGCCACATTTTGAATAAGCGAAGCAAAAGACAATGACAAAGGAAAGGCGCATTGCTCCAGGAATCTCTATCATTTTCATTTGCTGCTGTCAGGAACCTGTTTTTTGCCTCTCACTCTATCAGCCATTATAGCATTAATGAAGTAACCTCACATAGTTATTGACTGGCTTGTCAGAGGCCCTGCCTGATCCCTTAATAGAAACCATTGGTCTTCAGTTAAAAATGGGGTGAGCTGGGAGGTGCTGTGGGCATGTGCTGAATTTCAAGTGCACTCCTGAGGTTATCAAAAGCCATGAAATGCAAATTATTATATTTTTTAAACACACAGATTTCATGCAACTGAGCATATAAAATTGACTAATATTGTACTTTATGCATGCCTTATAATGTTTTCAAATATGCTCTGCATATGTTCTTTTCCCAGAAAGTTGTGGGTGGTGTTTGAATAAGCAGAGGTAGGCCTACTTTTATTTTGTTCTTGAGTCCTCTTCTGCTTGCTGTAAGCAGCACTTCTCTCTAGTGTAGAGCCATGCAGACACACTGTCTACTCAAACACCACCACCAGTCCTTTGTCTGAATTTCAAAATCAAAATCATTTTCTTTCATGATCCCCACCACCACCTAAAAGTATCCAGATCTTCAAACCAGGATATCATTTACTAGCAACCGCAGATTGGCAGGAGGTCTGAAGAATAAATCCCTGTCCCAGAAGGCAGTAAATTGGAAAAATGATCCTAGATGTAGAGTGTTTAATTCCAGTACCACAACACCACACAGCAGATATGTTAAAACATAAGCACCGTCAGACAGAAAAGGATAAAATATGAAAAGTCAAGGACAAAAGACTTGGAAAGTTAGTTATATTTCTGAGTCAGGAGGAGCAAATACAATAATTATAGGGTCAAGCTTGAGGGGGTCTACAAAGAGACAGTGATGAGAATGCGCACCTCGCTTTGTTTTTTGGACACATAGCATGCTGGCTTTGTATTGGTATTTCATTGGATCGTTCTCCTGGTATAAAGCTCTGACCTTTTCTCAGCTTCTCTGGGGAGGAAATGTGGTGTCTATGTCTGTTCATTTGCATCATGGCTCCTCCAAACTGGCTCTCTTTGACAGTAGATTATGTGCATTTCTTACCTTTGAGGTCATCCAAAAACTAAGAACAAGAAGCTCAAAAATTTCTTCTCTGCATATTTTACACTCAAATACCTTGTTGCTTCTCCTTGCCATCAACACTATCCTAACTCGGCTGCTTCCCCATGTGGATCTTCTGTCGACTCACTGACAAAACACCATATTTTCTCTTTTAGGAAGGAAATTAAAGACCTAAGACGTGGCCACCATCTTAATATTGATGGTTCAACTTCCAGAAGTTCAACTTAGTTGAGAGAAATATGGACTAGCTCCCATCTTTAGTCCAGTACATTCAAGCAACTATTTCATTAACCTAGAGAAAGAACAAAAATGCATTTCCTTCTAAGCTGTTTGCGCTCTTGTAGACTGGACCTAAAATTCTTCAAGAAAAACATTATTTCTTACAGTTTCTTTTACATGTCCAGAAAGTCCTCCCCAAAACACAAAATTGTTAGGGTACACACTCTCCTCAATCTCTGGCCTTGATGGTGGACAATACTGCCTGCATTAGGAAGATATTTATCACAAGGTAGATAGTACAGATCTAGGTGTGAAGAAGGATTACAGACTTTTTAAATGTATAAGTTCAAATAAAAAACAGAAATGTATCACTGATTGCTGTTTTGTAATTTCTAGTATGTTCTTTGTATGTCAATAAACATATCATTATAAATTCACTTTAAAACCAGAAGCCACCTTCATGCAATTTTAGTTCGATGATCTCATGCTGGTCACAAAGAAAACAGTGGCCCAAATAAGGTAAATGACTTGTCCAAGATCACAAATAAGTGACTGACATTTATGCATTCCTTTATTCAACACACATTTATGTGAGTACTTCATATATATGGGGCACTGGAATAAAGCCTAGAGATATAAAAAATATAGATATACTTGGTCCCTAATCTCATGGAGTTTATGGTGGTGGGACTACAACTTGTTTCACGCTTTGCGATAAGTGCTCTAGCAGAAGAACAGAGATATTAGCAACTCGGGAGGGGAGCAATCAGAGGAGGCTTCCAGACAACGGGATGCCTCTGCAGAGACTTGAAAGATAAAATGGATTTAAACCATATGAAGATAACAGAGTTGGAAGACAGAGCTAACTATTAGGTATTTGGCCAAGCACACAGCATGTTTGAAAGCTCTGAGGTGAGAGGTAAGATGGTGCAATGAAGAAACAAAAGTAAGATCACAAAGACTGGGATGTGGGCTGTGTGGTAAGAGGAGACTGGAAAGCTGGCAGAGGCCAGGTCACGAAAGGCCTGTGGATGGGGATAAAATTACAACTGTGAACTTCCTCTGCAGAGCATTCTGACATCATTAAAGGTATTAAATGGGGGAGTGAATCAACCAAATGTGTGATTTACAGCATCAATCTAGCTAGTACTTGAAGGAGTGAGGGGCAAGGCTGGAGAAAGGGGGGCCAGTTAGAACCACAGCAAGGTAAGAAACAAAGATGTGGGTGATCAGTGACAATAGTTGAAGAGATATTTAGAAGTAAATCTGATAGGCCCTGGTGATGATGGGGATGTAAGCCCCCACATTTCTGATTGGGGTAATGAGAAATTTGGTGCCACTCACTGCAATACATCGGACTCACTTTTGGAAGAAAGGACATTATGAGTATCACTTAGCATAAATAATTAGCAGTCATTTAGGTCACCAAGTGAATGAACAGGCAAAACCTCAAGCAAGAATGGAATTTGGGCTGCAGACCCTCTTGGCCCCGTCCTCTTTCTCTGTACCTATATGAATGATCCCTTCCTCTCAAAGGGCTGAATGTTCAAAGAAGCTATCTAGAAACTCAGTACTAAAGAAGTTTGAGACACAGCAGAGGGTTTCTTTGGAATACGCACTTAAAGATGTTTCAGTTTTCACTAAGTTTTATAGTTTCAGAAGTTATGTTACAACTTTCACCCAGCATATCAGTAATTATAACAGAAAAAAAAAAGAATCATCTTACATTTCATGCAAGTTACCATGCAGTAGCTCATAAAGCACTTTCACAAATGTTAAGTTTCCACATTTATCTCCTAAAGGAAATGCTCTCTACACTGTTTCTAGTCACTGCCATGACACAGATTGCCACAATTTCTAGTGAAATGTCCATGTCAGCCCAGTGATATTTTGGGGGTACTCAGATCCTCAGTTAGCTGCCCCCTGGAAAATGCTCTAAGCACGCTCATCTGTAAATAAAGGAACTGAATTAGAATGCCCTCAGGATCCCATTCAGTTTTAAGTTTCTATGATGCTGAGCCTGTGGTCTGGTGTTCTGCAATATTGAGTTTTTAGTACATTTTTTTTTTGGTAAAGTAGAGACATATATAAGAACATACATAAGAAAAAGCAATACAGACCATATCAGAATGCTCCAAGAGGAAAATGGTAGCAGGAGGAAAGAACTTCAATGGAGAAAGAATCACTGGGATGGTGAGACCCTGAAGCTGGCAGGAGAATGAGGAAGTCCTGGGAAATAGGGGCAGCTGGGCACGTTATTTAAACATCATATCCACTCAGACCCATTCAACAAATGCTCACCCTCTTTCTCCAACTTAATGTGCATCTATGTTCGTAGGCCAAAGTATGCTCTTCCTTACAAGGCCACCATCAAAACTAGGATGGGGATAATTGTATTTTCCTCCCACCGCCACTAAGAAGCAGTAGTTCTTCTTTTTCTTTCTTTCATCATGAAGATTACCGTAACTAAGAGTGTATTAATAGAGTTAAAGCAGAGGTAGTGATATATATCATTTTTTCAGTGGACATATACACATTATTACTTGCATGCCCAACACACATCTTTACCTATCTGTGTGCATCACACATATGTATGTATGTATGCACATACCCCCACAGCCGTGTGTGTGCATACAATTGTCCACACACATACCAGCACATTTCCTCTTAGCGTCGGTTACACACCTGCTTCCTTCTGGTCGACAGGCCACTTGAAAGACCCTGAGGTTTGATCTGAAAAACAGAGTGGCTGGAGCTATACTTCTCTTATTTATTTTTCTTAATGTGCTGTCAGCATCGTACTGCCAAGTACTCTCTCCCTGTAATGGCAATACTGCCCACAGCTCTTTTCTTCAAAGGAGCAGAGAAATTAGTGGGCCATATAGTGTTCTGCTTGAGCCCATAGTTTCTGCTTTTTTAAAAATGTGTTTAGGGAGAAGATTTGTCATTTGCATAAAGGAACAAAGAAGTCAAGGGCACATTTAGATTTTCCATAGTAATTAGATGCTTGTTCCCAGGGAAGCGTTTGGGCTTTTAATCAAATCTCCAAAGTTTTGGTCTCCAGGATTAAACAACTCCCTTTCTCCCTGACCTGGCCCTGCTTTCATTTCATTATGTAGATCTGACCTTTACCTCACAAAGGTGTTGGCATTGAGAAGAAGAGAAGGAAAACTTTCTCTCTACCCAAGTGTTGAATTCAAGATGGCTCTCATGAAGTGGCACCACCATTATCAGTCTCAGCTCTAGGACTTGCATGTTCTCTTCTGGCCGTTCTGGGATACAGATGCTCACGAATCCTGTTTCAGGTGGACCTCAGAGAATTTTCTAATGAAAATTGCCAGGGCCAGACAAGAATATCTTCCAGCACAACACAGCACAATAGAAAAGTAAGTCAAATCCCCAATGGCCTCCGGAAATCTGAGTGTGAAATAACATCGCCAGCTTCCATTACATATTTTAAGCATGCAAATGTGCCATCTTTTCTTCTTGGTCTTTCTTTTATTTTATTTTTAAAGATTCGGGAGTAGCAAAATAATTAGCATTCAGTCAGCTCAGGAGGGCATCCATTTAAGACTCTTACATGGAGGTCAAAGGGCATGATGCTGCTCTGCCAGAAAGTTTCTTTACACAGAGGGGATACAGTCTGGAATAACCAAATGCAGCAAGATTTCAAATCCCTATGCTGGGTTATTTGAAACTCCAACGGACACGCCACTATGGGGAAATTACTTAATCTGCTTCAAGATTTATCGCTATTGTGCTCTATGCACCCAGGTTAAAATAGAATACCTCCGAGAGGCCTTAGTGGGTCAGGAGTCTAAGTCGTACTGCAAGTATTTCACAACGCATTACAAAGTTTTGGACAGAGCCTTTAATCCTCAAAATCATTAAATCCTACCTTTGCACTGATATGCATATAAAAACATTCTGCCAAATGAATCTGCTTTACATTGCTCTCAAAATATTGCCGCAACACAGAAAAGGGTAGGAATCTGAAACATTCTACGGCTCACAAGGGTACAGTTTATCAAAAGGTGAAAGAGAGTTTGTGTAAAACAAAAAAAAAAAAAAGGAACTATTGTGTTGGATTGATTTAAGACTAAATGTACGCTGTCAAAAAAAAATAGATTTTTCACCTGTCAGGCAGTCATTTTTACAAATGTATGATACGGGTACTGATTAGTGAAAATGCTCTTTTCTAGATGAATTATAATATAACCCTTTCTGTCCTTGCCGTTCATCTCCGAGTTCCCCCTTTTGTGGGGCTCACTTGTATATTGTTTCAGTTTCTAGGGAAAAGGTTAAGAGATACATTCGCTGCGAAGTAGAATTGATCTTTCGAAACCATCAAGTGGGCTTACTGTGAAAGAGGAACCAGTGCCCGGCAAAAACAAAGAAACTTCTGCGCTGTGTGCAGGCTGACAGCATAAGGCACCAAATTCCATTTTCATATAAGAAACACATGAGAACTGGCTCTCCTGACACCAGCGCTGACATTTCTCTGAAATTCTTATGACTTTGTCATCAACCCACGTATTTTCAAAACAAATTGTCTCGTGTTTGTTTGCTTTAAAAACAAGATGCCATTGTCCTAGATGAAAATGTGACTTTATAGTAAAAATGTCAGCACGAAAACACAAGGAAGGGGGAAAAAAACACTGAGAGGAAAATAAAAAATAGAGCCTAAGTAGCCTTTTCTAAGGGCCTGAATATATGTGATTAAAAGTGATTTCAAAAACTATGGCAAATATATTCTTATAGCTCTTAAGAATCCTGGGTGAATAATGATGGGATGTTTAAAAGCAATTTGTTTTTATGACACTTTTTTGTGAACTTGCAGAAATTAGTGACAACAACAACAAAATCAAGGGCTATTGACATCTCATAGCTGAAAAGCATAAGCTGGCATCATTTTGCAACCTTGTTTTCCTTGGTTACATGCAGAGTAAAAATAAAATATATCTGGCAGTTGAGAAATGGCAGGGTAATCTCTGGAAATTGTATTATAGATTCTTTACCAAATGAATTGTTTCTCTATATTAAGATGTGAAACAGCAGAGCATAGGAAAGGCAGTGCAGATGTGATCGAACACCAAAGACAACCCCACCTCCCAACCCACCACTTTTCCACATAAGCCGTGTGCTAGACTACAGTTTGGGTCATATCCCTACATCAATTTGGACAGAATCAATGACTCATGTCAGAAGTTGACCTTCTAATCTTTTCAGAAAGGCAGACTCGAGGAGAAGTGACTGAGTTAAGGCCACACAATCTGTTTTATCTTTTTTTTTTTTTTTTAAAGATTTTATTTATTTATTTGACAGAGAGAAATCACAAGCAGGCAGAGAGGCAGGCAGAGAGAGAGAGGAGGAAGCAGGCTCCCTGCTGAGCAGAGAGCCCGATGCGGGACTCAATCCCAGGACCCTGAGATCATGACCTGAGCCGAAGGCAGCGGCTTAACCCACTGAGCCACCCAGGCGCCCCTGTTTTATCTTTTTAAGAAAAAAAAAAAATATATATATATATATATATATATATTTATAAAATTTATTTAATATATGCATATATATGAATGAATGGAAGTTTGGAAAATGAAAAAATCAGGTCACTGCATCTCACCCATTTATTTAACAATGAATGGAAAATTGTAAGGCCAAGTATGTGACAACTTTTATCGGATATTTTTCAGTCCCAAACAACACATCCTAGAATTCAGCTACTAAAGAGAAGCATCCTAAAAATAGACCTTGTGAGGGAAAGGAAAGAGAGCTTAGGAGGGCCAAGGGACTCAAGTGCTAGACCCTGAGCTCCTTCAAGGCATCGATGAGCCTATTTACTGCCTCCAAGTTTCCTCAGCTCTTTTTGGAAAGTCTAGCTGGCACAGTCTCTTCTGTAGAAGTCCCATTGACTGTAACAGACTTAATTAAGATTACCTGTCAGATTTTATTTCAGTTGTCTTCAAAACTAATTTCTGAACAGTCAATGGTCAAATTATCTGTAGTGCTGGTCAGAAATTTTCAGGTGGGCCAAGAACAATCATGATCTAGATGTCACCGTTCCTACTCATTTCTCGATGAGAGTGGCTAGCTACTAAACCCTCCATGCTTTCTGAGGAATGAAGATGAGGTCACCTACACTCCACCTTCCTGTACTGCTAAATACCCTGACACTGTTGATTTTGCCAGTAATAATTGGGAAGTTAAAAAGGTTAGGGGTTAGGAAAAAAGGCCACCAAGATAGGCCTTGCTAAAAAATAAAATAAGCCCAGAAGTTTAAGGAATTAAGAAGAGAAAACAAAATATAATGAAAGAACTCTGAAGAATCAGGGAATGGCCTATATAGGTAAAAGGAAGGGATTTAAAACAAAAGCACAAAGTTTTGAGAATAAAATGTGTGGGGATAACAATAGGAAGACCATAATTTTCAAAAGCAATAAACACGCTCAGCTAAAGGCAACACATTCAAAATGATGACTGCCAGCTAGGAGAACATGAATTCACACAACGTCTGTTCTCTCAGGTACCTATTTCCTATGGATGGCCCATCCCTAACGCCTACAGGAAAGAGGAAAAAAAGAGGCTCCATTCACATCCCACATTATTAAGCAGTCATTTGAATGCCAGGGCCGAGAAAGCCGTTCTAAGTCATATTTTTCCTTTTTTTAATTAAAAAAGCTTTAACTCTCCCCTCATCACTTGTGGGCTGAATTGGTTTGATCCAGAGAGGCAGTTACGCATAAGAGCAACCACTCTCCATTGAATTAGGGGATCTCTCATGCAACACATCTCACCAATTACAAGGTAGGGATGCAATTCTATGATTTATCATACATTATACTGTTAAGTAATATAACATTATAGATACAATTTGTCCCTATCTCTCTGCAGATTAGAGAGGTGGCACGCGAAGAGAGGATCATTAAACACAGAACAAGGGCAAGGGCCAAGCTCTTCTCTTTAACAAGCTGCTCCAAGTACCACCTCTCTAATCCGTGGAGAGGAAACAATAAATTGTTCCAGTAGCTTATTCCAAATTGTGCTCTTTGGGGTACAGGGTTTTATTAAAACGAAGAGATGCAGGAAAACATCATCCCTATGTATGAAGACAACTTTGAGTGTATGGGGATGATTTCTCTCACCCCAAAGGTGATGGAATTCCTCCCACAGGTATGAATACGGACACATGTGCATAGACCCACATCACACTCGTGGATATCACATCCATATCCCATACCAGCAGAAGACATATCGACCTTCCAAATTATTGAAATGTGACTCTCAGATGACAGCATTTAGGCATTGCATTAGACCACTGCTATCCACTAAAAATATAATGCAAGCAGTATATATTATTTTCCATAGTAGTGACATTTTAAGAAGTATAAAGAAACAGATGAAATTACTTTAATATTTTATTTAACCCAATATAACCAAAATACTATCATTTCAAAATGTAAACAATCTAAAATCTCTTCATGAGACTTTTACATTATTTTCCTCACACTAAGTCTTTCAAAGTCAGTATGCATTTTACAATTGAAGCACATATTGCAAACTATGCATCGATATGAGAACCACATGTGGCTGGTGGCCACTGAATCAGATAGCACAGCATTAGAACTATGTATATCTTTTGCAACTCCACAGTCTCCATTATGGCTTTGCTGTTTTGTTTGGAGAAGAGCGTATTTTTCAGCCACTTTTTCCAAATAAGCAGAAGTCCTCATAAATACAAAATGGATGAAATGATATTTCACCACATTGAGTATAACTCTTTTCAAATCCACGGAGATGGTGAGTTCTTTGACCTATGTCTGCTCTGTCTATATCCCCTTTCTAAGGTCAGTAAGTGTGGACATAAATATCAACCTCAACAGACAACCCAGACCATTCTTATTGGAATACTCTATTTATAATATTCTTTACTCTATAAGTCTTCTGTACTACTGTTTCCAGCTTTATTAAACTCAATTAGACTCCCTTTTTCCCTGACTACACCCCCTTTATAACAGGAAAATTGTATAATCCGCTTGAATGGCAGTAAAATGAGGTAGGCAAAGATATAAGGACACCGTTAGGCTGCCTCATAAACCCTAGCTTGTCATGGGACAAGTCATTGATTTCTATTGGCAATCTCATTGTAATGTCAGACTGTAACTTGAATTCATTCTTGGCTCCTCTCTGAGGTAAACAATGAGCCAAAGAGTAGAAATGGACTAGAGTGAAAACACAGTAATTACTCTCAGAAATAATTGGGTAACCTGACTTGTCTGATATCTGAGAAAGCATAGGTTAGTTGGGCCCCACACAATGCCTGAACTAATTGCCCCCAAATTAGTATCTGTCTTTGGACCTTGGAAAAGGCAATTCAACTGTGACTTGAGTTAGAGTCAGTCAAGGAAAGATGAAAGGCAACTCATTTAGGGGAGGAGAAAAAAGGCAGAAGTTCATCATGTCCATGTTATCCCTACTTGTTCCACTCATTATGACATACAACTCTCATATATATATGACTGTAAGTTTGTGGAAAAGACCAAGAGTTGGGCAGTCAGATAGGTTTATTTGAAAACTTTTGCCTTGTTAGTTATTTGCCATGCGTTACTGGGCAAGTTTCTTAGCTTCTGTGAACCTTAGTTTTCTCATCTGCAGTAATGGCTCAGCACGGTGCTTTCCCAGCTACAAGGACCTGAAACATGTGTGTGCTCCCTCACAAGATCACCGCATCCTCAGCTATATGTGGGCTAAGGAAAAACACGGCTCAGTGTCTTTCAGGAATCAGGCATACAGCAACAAAGGCTGAGAGCTAGACTGATTGTTCTATCATTCTACACAGCTCCACATTACTCAGTTTCTAGCATCGCTGCCTTGACAGCAAGATCCCATCTGGGAAGCTATTTCACATATTTTAGACAATCGGTTGATCAAAAGTTCTTTGTAAGCATATGTCTGGTATTGGGGATAAGTGCTTGGGGGTGGAGTTAATGCATATGATGGGATAGTGGCCGTGTTCATGTGAACTCTGTCAGGGAAAGGGCCATGATAACTGTTCTCTGTACTCCCAAAGTCCTTTGTGCTCACTAGATTATGTCTAGAAGCTATGTTTCTTGTCACTTCCATTGTTTTTCCCTTGGGGTATGACTGTCCTATAGAGCTCTTATACGCTGGTATTATATGCATATAATAATATATAATTTATATTACATGTGTGTGTATATATACATAAATAAAATTAGGTGTTCTGTAATTGCTTTCTGACATGATAACCCATTATATTTGTATAGGACCACAAAATGTTTAAACCATTGTTCATATCATTTTACTTGAAACTCATAGCTGCTCAGTGAAATCAGTTTAACATTTCCCTCCCCATTTTAGGCTCCTGATGAGCTAAGGTTATTCAATTTACACAGTTACATGGCAACCTAACTCTTGTCCTTAGACTAACGGCTCCCATTTACTTGTTTATGGGCCTATATTGACCTGTGACAGAATTCTAAGTGCACCATATAGACAATGTTCATGCCCTTCTGATAGTTATTGCTTGAAGAGAGTTCTATCTTTCTATCTTTGTGCAGTTTTCAAAGATCTTTTTATTCATGAGGTGATGTTAGTAGATAAAAAGAGCTTTTTTAAAGGTCTTAGAAAACTAAAATGTTGACAAACTTATATCTATGCCTTATTAGAATGAAGAAAAATTTTTTAAAAGGGGGGATATTCTTACTTATCAGTGAAAGCAAAAACTGGGCACCACAAAGTTAAATAAATTGTGTTGCATAGCCTCTTTTATTACGTATTCTACCCTCTGTGAAAAAAACAAGTCTGAGACAGGAAAGAATCCATGGACAATACAGTAATAAAGTATTCCGGCTGAAGAGAATCAGAGGGCTAGCTAATAAAGACAGTAACATCAAAGAAGCAAGGGCTATGCAAGGTACAAGGCCTGAAAAAATTTATTAGAAATACCCAATGAGAAAAAAAAAATTGAAACACTTCAGAAAAAACCTTAGATAGCACTCATCTTCAACAATATGAAAACCTTGATCTAATAAATGGTAAGGAGGAGGGGTTCCATGCTATATACTGAATGTCTATACCCCCAAAAGTCCTAAGTTGAAGTCTCATGCCCAGTGTGACAATACTTGAAGGTGGAGCCTTTGGAAGGTGACTAGGTCATGGCAGTGAGACTTTCATGACAGGATTTGTGCCCTTACAGAGAGACTCCAGAAAGTTCCCTGGCCCTATCTGCCATGTGAGGACAGAATGAGAAACAGGTTGTGTATGAACCAGGAAGAGGGTTCTTCTTATCAGATACCAAATCTGTGGGTAGTTTAACCCTGGACTTGCAGCCTTTAGAACTGTGGGAAAGCAATGCTCATTGTGTTCTGGACACTCAATCTATGGTACTTTTGTTACAGCAGCCTGAGCTGACCAAGGCAACCCATTAGTCTGGGCATTGGGAGCATGTGAACAACCACAAGCTCTGAGGCCATTTTGCTCACTGCTCAGCAAGGTGCTGACTTTCTCTGAAACTTTCTTTCTTTCTCTGAAGATGGGGGAAGGTTGAACTAACAGATTTTACATGCCTCATTCAGCTCTAAGACTTCTTTTTATAATGATAACGTTAATAAATTTTTATTGAGTAAATATTATGTGAGTAGTACCCTCCATCCTCAAAACAATGCTACATGGTCGAGATCACTACCTGTTTTACTTATGAGATAACTGAGCTCAGGAGAGTCTGATCTGCTCAAGGCCTGAAGTCTGCCCAGTGCCAGACCTAGGATTTGGATGCAAGTCTGTCCCTCTCTTTATTACATCAAGTTGCTTCTCACCAGTCTAGTATGTCATGCAACCGTCAACCAAAACCTAACTGTATAAAAAAAGAAATGGCTAAACTATTAAAAAAAAAATCCTATTTCACGGACTACCATAAGAATAAAAGAAATACCAGAAACTACCAGAAAAGTCCTTGGGCCCCAGAAAACACCTCACTGTCATATGGGCAACATTCATTGAGGTCATCTTACCAGTGCTGCACCCAATAGGAATTTTCTTTTGATTTGCATTTAAAGCCTGGACATCAGAATGTGACAGACTTGAGTCAGACTTGAAATTTCTAAACTAATACAATCATTAACATTTGCTATAATATGCCCATTTATAATTAAATGAAGCAGAAATCCTGCCTAGGCCTGTCTCCTCATTCTCTTAAGAAAGGAAAAAAAAGAAAAAATCAATATAGCTGTTGTTGGATTGGATGCTGGATTTGGTCATGGTCTCTGCTTTTCTTCATTATTTAAAATGCTCACCTCTATCAGCCACCACAATGGCAGGGGAACCCCAGGCCATCACAAATGGTATGACAACTGTAAGGATTATCCTCTGCCAAGGCCGGGGTGACAGACAAATGCAGGGCATCTGAGTCCACCACGGGTCTATCTCAGCAAAGTCCTCAGAAGTAGGAAGGACAGGGTGAAGCAGCCTGGGAGGGCTCAAGAATTTTCCAAGCCTGATCCCTTACCTTCCACTACTCCCAGCTCTAAACTGTGGAGTTTGAATGGTCTGACATCACCGCTTCTGATGACCTTTTTTGCCAACAGTCAACATGGCCAGCATGACCTTGCCCCTTTGCATCCCCCTCATCCTATCTCAGTTCCATTGATCAGGGTATAGACTGGAGAGGGTGGGTAGTATGGGCTTGGAGCACAAAGCAGTCTCCCAGGCCTCCCTGGGACTTTCCTCTCACAAAGCCAGAGCAAAAGCAACATGGCTACTGGCAGTGCCAAGAAGCCTCAGGGAGAACAGGAAACAAAGGAGGGCAGTTTCTGAGGCCAAGAAGATTCTGATTAAAGAAACTTCTCTGGTTTCTCTCAGCCTGTGGCCTGAGGTCAGCACACAGATCTCAACCTCCAAGTCCTGGCAGACCCTGCGCCATCTCCTGACTTCAGAGAGGCCCTTCCAACACTCTCCCCGCTTCCTTCCAATTGTCAGAGATCATATTAGTGCAGTTGTGAGGGTCTGACATAAGGATGAACAGAAGGGTTGTTACTGGCTAGTGAGAGGAGAGAAGTTTCCTGTCCAAAGGAGGAAAACAATCCTCTCCTAATGAATAATGCTGGGAATGGGGGAGGAGAGAGATGATCTCTTTCTCCCTCTCTCCCTCTCCCTCTCTCTCCAAAGTTAAAACCACAGAGCACAGGCAGGAGAAAACAGCAGCATGTCCCCATGACGAAGTTTTTTTCTCACCTGCAGAGTCTGCAGAGAGCTCACAGTCATATACGGGAACAGATTGTCCTTATTTTGCAAGCCAAAGACATGAAGGTTAGCCTTCAGACACATTTGAACATTCTGTGGCACAAAACGATTCCACAGCTAAGCCTTTTCCCAGCATCCCTTGTCCTCACGCCACCTCAAGCCACCATGATAAGCTCGGTATTACATGGTTACTGCCTAACAGAAGTGAGACCCATGGTTGATGGAAGAGGGAAGTGAGGAGTAAAGCCATGAGAGTCAAGCCTGGTGACGATCAGAAAGAGTGAGTGCAAAGGAGCTCCCAGGTCCCGAGAGAGGGGGGAGCTCAAGTGGTGCCAGTGGGGGCAAGTCACCTAGAGGCCAGATAAAAGGTCCTCACTTGGAAATAAAATGCTAAGCTTTCCCAGAAAATAAATTAAACAAATACAGTGACCCCTTAGGTTTGATATCATTGCATTAATAGTAATAACAATAATAAGGCTGACATAGACTCACAACCTGTAATTTGCAATATTTAGCTCCATGCTTCATATTTGTATAAAAGTTAAAGCATATTTTTCATTAGTGCCAATACATACTGGATTTCTTTTTCCAACTCTACAATGACCCCACCCTCCATTCCCAAATAACTCTTCCCCTACCTTATTTCTCCAGGTGCTTCCTTATTCAGTGTTGAATCAACAATCTTGGCTGTCCTTCCTGGAGGGCCCTTGAATCCCACTTAACCTGGCTGGTGTGATGTGCTCTGCAGGAGGGAAGCAATGAAGCAGAACAGGATGATCACAAATTGAGAACTGTTCTTCCAAATAATAGAAAGGGAGAAATTAGACAAAATGCCTTTTCCATCATCTCTCCCATGCCTGTCCAGTTTTGCATAAGGAAGCCCGGGAAACTGGGAAAGGTCTATGCTCTCTGCACTTGCACGATGACCTCTGAAGAGGTCACTGCCACTCCCAAGGCCTGTGTGACCCTGGGCGTTCCAGCCGAGCCCCAGGGCAGGAGGCAGACTGTGCTGTGGAGGGTAAGGAAGGTCACCGGGTTGGCTAGGAGAGTGTCCCATCCAGTAGCTGTGTGTTTTGGAACCAACCTGGAAACATTAACACAAAGGCCTGCCAACAAACTACATGTTGTTTGCATATCTTACACACACCGAAGGGACAGACAAATGCCTGGTGGGAGAAAAAGAAAGAAAGAAAAATGAACTCAGCTATTAAGCAGCTATAAAATGTTTTGCTCTCTTCCCTATTTCAAAAGCTTCTATAGCATAAATAGTGGTCAAAAGTTCAGTGAACTGTCTTGTAGTGTGGGCCTCCATTCAAACGGGGCTATTTTCTGAGAGTCTCCTGACACCATATCTAATTTCCAAAATGAATATGCTTTAATTTTCCTTCTTCATGCATTGTGCTTTTTCCTCATTTAAAACAGCAACAGCCTCTGGCAGTAAAGGACATCACATTTCTGTGTGAGATGAAGCTTTTTTCCCTGTATGCAGGGGAATGGCATGGGTCAGGGGAGAAAAAATATATGCAAAAAACAGCACACCCCACTGACCCCGGTATATTTTACATTACAATTTTGCCATTTCCAATATAGGTTCATTTTGCAATGGACCATATCAACCATATTTCAGGGTTTACAAAAAGGGGGGGGAGTGGTAGGCAAGGCATTGTCTGCATATAGTATGTCCTAGTACAATGCACCAATTGTCTGATTAGGGGGTAGTGTCACCTACAGAGAACATACACAGACACATACACAGCTCCAGCCGCTCTGTGCAGAGTACATTTGCAAAACAGACACCACGTGTGGATCCTGCCAATTAAAGGAAGCATTAGGGGACTTCTTTGTGAATGTAGCCAAGAACAGCTAACTATTTTTAATGACATGAATGTCATATTCAACATCTCTAAGCTCAGTTGAAAGCGCCAATGTCCTACTGCCTTATTGAGAAAAGACTACAAATGGAAACTAAGCATCTTGGTGATCTTAATACATTTATCTATACATGTATATTACACACATTGATGTATCTCAAAAGGATCTAAAATCAGAAACTTTGATAAGTCATCCTCTTACTAACTCGGCTATCTCCTAGAACTCAGCAGTTAAATAAGATAGAGATTTTACATGATGGTAATCTTAAATTTTGACATGCATATTGATTATTTACCATAGATATCTGGAAAGATGATTTTTTTTTCTAACTGGGTCACTTCTTATCATGAACACTTACTCTTCCATTAGAGAATTTTCTATTAGCCAAGTCCTCATTCGTCAATTGATCAGTAAGTATTTTTTGATCGAGCTATGTGGGAGTTGAGAAACGGGTATCAAGCACAGCCACTGTCTTCAAAATGCTTACAATTCAGCACATGAAATCAAATTAGGCTTGAAATCACCTGACAGTAAGCACAGGAATGTGTAAAATGTGTAAAGCTAGTAAGTTAGTTCTTACTGAAGTAGTCAAAGAGGCTTAATGAAACAGGCGATACTTCATCTGGACAGTGAAGGCTGGACAAGACGATGGGAAAGGAAATGATGGGGGAAGGAGGGTCATCTGGGCAGGGAGAAGGGCAAATGCAAAGACGCAAGCCAGGAACTTATGTGTGACCCTCTTCACAAGGGCCGTGAGCACCTCTGTACTTCCAACAGGTACACAGTGCTCATAATAATGGCCTTCCCTAGGGAAAAATAATCGGTGGTCAGCAATATAGATTCAGGGTCCCAGAAACTTGGGCCCTAAGGCGCTTATAAAACCAAAGGGGATGACAGGGGGCTCATTCCATTGAGTACATATGCCCACGACAGCAATTGTGTCACAGAATGTGCCTTGTTGCCCTGCAAGCTCCAAGTTATCATTCCATTTCACAGAGGAGGAAACTTTACCTCAGAGAGATGGATCTGCCAAAGGTCACTACAAATGCTCATGCTGAGCCCAGGCAGACTACCTTCGGATTCCAGGCACATTCACCCAAACCACACTTCCCTTCTAAGAAGGGGCGACTGTGAAAGATAAATAAACAAAAAATGCATCTCAGGAAAGGCCAGAGACTCTTCACACAGAAGTAAATAATGGTCACGTTGGAAAGCGAATGATAAAATTGGTGAACTTTGCTTTAGGAAAACCCTATTAAAATCCAAACCTATTAAACAAGTATATTAGGGAGCGATTACTCATAAGATGGCAGTTCTCACCATGGGGTTACTTTAACCAGCAAGATCTCCTGGCACACTTAAAATAGGACTCCATTTACAATGAAATTCAGCCATGCTATAAAGAACAAAGTGAGCTGCCTAATACCAAAGTCTTTTAACCCAATTAGTTACAATATTACCTCACATCAATCTTGCTCAGTACTGTCCAGTAGAAATATAACGTGAGCCACATACATAATTTTAAATTTTCTAGTAGCCACATTTTAAAGAAAAAGAAACATATGAAAAGGATTTTACTACTGTATTTTATTTAATCCAATATATCCAAAATATTATCATTTTGGTAATTAATCAATATTAAAATTGAGATATTTCATTTTTTTGCATTAAGTTTTCAACATCTGGTATGTATTTTATATTCATAGTTCTTGCCAACTAAGATTAACTACATTTTAAGTGCTGAGTAGCCACATGTGGCCAGTGGCTACTGTAATGGATGGTACAGATCTAACTCTTTACATCTCTATTTTAAGGTTACACTTGGCTCTTATTGGAACAGACTACTGGGAACACATACTGGTACCTTAGTTCCAGGAAGAATCTGTAAACATGTATTTAATTACATATATTTAATTTCTTCCTAAGAGCTGCCCTAATTATACTGATCTACATGGAGTAAAGCATTGACAGATATAGCTTTACAGTAGGAATATAGCTAGGCCTTCCCTTCTCTTCTGGTATGACTGGCTAATGTGAAGTATGATCAAAGCTTGCCACCTAAAATCTTGAATATGAATACATTTATTTCTTCCTTTATTACCTTTAATGAAACAACTTCCAAAAAAGTATTGGAAACAATTATGGCAAGCAGAGTGCAAAAAGGTAAGTAAGTTAATTGCACCAGGAATGTAAGCATTAAATACTCAGTATGAGGGGTGCCTGGGTGGCTCAGCTGCTTAAGCATCTGCCTTCAGCTAAGGTGATGATCTCAGGGTCCTGGGATCGAGTCCCACATCTGGCTCCCTGCTCAGAGGGGAATCTGCTTCTCCCTCTGCCTCTGCCCCTCCCCCTCCCCATGCTCGCTCTCTCTCACACGCTCACATTCTCTTGTTTTTCTGGGTCAAATAAACAAATAGAATCTTAAAAAAAAAAAAGCCATATGATACATTGCAAAAAAAAAAAAAAAAAAAAAAAAGAAGAAGAAGAAGAAGAGAGAAAGAGGGAAAAAAACAAAGAAACATGGCTACACAGACTTTCTCTGTGAAGGAAATCTAATGTTACAGATACTCAATGAGAAAAGAAGTTTTTACCATACAGATCAGGCAAAGAAGAAAGCTTTCTAAGTAAAACAAGTCTATCCCTTGCTAAGAGATGTTTCAATTCTGCGGCTACATATAACATTTTGGCCAACTTTAGTTTTGATCTTTTAGTTAGCAGCACCCAGAAATACTGTCATTAACCCTTTGTGATTGCCTTCCTCCTCTTCATTCACAGGCCTTCAGCCCTAGAATAATTGCGGGGCAAGTCAGAACAGGGCATCTACACCCAGAGATGCTGGGAGCAAATGATCTACTTCTCCAATGTGGACTGGGTGCCATGAGAGTCCCACAGCACAACTTCATCCCTTAGGGTTCTTCCAAGGGCTTCTGATACGGGGGGACTCCCACATTCTAGCAGGTCAGCTAACCTAGAAGCATTCAGCTCTATATACATTCAACCTGATAGCCCTAAAGCTCTTCAAAATAAACGAAACGAGTTTAATATTCTTAGGGAGGGATCATTCCTGGAGACAAGTTGTCAACACATTCACCACACATTGTCCAACAAACCCTGGGCAGTGAAGTAAAGAGGGCAAGGCGACCCAGTGAAGCAGCAACACACCCGCATGACCAAGGATATCATTCCCCGTTTCACTACCTATTTTGTTCATGGAGAAACAATAACGTTCTTCTAAAATCTCCCACCTAGCTAAAATAACTTGAAGACCCTGGGGAACTCTATATTGGCAACAGTTCAACAATAAACAAAAGGAACAATAAATGAAGGTTTTAATTAGATCATTTAAATTGGGAGTGTAAAAGAACTATATGAGAGAGCAGATATTATAATTTATCAAATGTGGAGTCCAGATACAGACATTGCAAAAAGAAATCAGGCAGAAGACCTAAAAATATTGTATAGCTGGATCTTTTCCCTCAGTACTTCAAGTCTGCATTCCTTCTTCCCATGATGCCCCATTGATTTGCAATTTAAATCGTGGGATCTGTACCACATTTATCGCACCTATTGCTTATCCGCATATAAATCTATTTTAGAGCTGAGCACTAAGTTAGAAAGATTTGTTATAAATGTCTTATTTTAATATTTTATGCATGTACTAAAATTTGATTCAAAGTGCTGTTTGTCTAAAATACATAACGATGTGTGCTGTGATCGGGCTTCTGTTCTTCAGGAAATATATTTAAGGCAAAACAATTAACTCATCTGTGCATAACACTCACAGAGTCTGCTCATGTTTTGAATCACTTTAATGTACATTCATCTTCCATTCCCCTTTTCTATGGAATCTTGTTATAAACTGGGGCAGGGGCATCTCATCTTCCCTAGGTGAAGATGAGAATCCCTTTAGAATATTCCCCTGGATCCCGCTTTCTATGGTAAAAGAAACCTTCTTTGAAAGCAGCAGAGTGCCTCCATGAAGACATATGATAAAGTGGCCCAAGAATCTGAATGCAGGGAAGGAAACAAATATTTACCAAGTTCCTACTACTGTTGGAGCATTACTGTCTTAGAACCTTCACATATTTCTTCACCAAAAACCTCTGAGGTGGCAATAATAATCTCCCTCTTGCAGACGGAGTCACTGAGGCTCAGGGAAGCTATGTAAATTACCCAAGGGCCCCATGGACAAGTGGTGGAGGCTCTCAGACCCCAGATCTCTGGTTTTTCCACACATCACGCTGCCACCAGTGCATTCTACCTTAATGTAAAAACGATTCAAAATAGGACCATTCAACATAAAATCTATGTTTTATGATACATCACTCAGCTCTGTTTTCCAGCTCATTGGAAACATCCTCCCATGTCTGGGGAGTGACTGAAGAATTTGCATTTTTGATGCAATTCCTATAGTCTCCTGAAGATGATGAGTAAACACAGCTACATTAAAAATAGTTATAAATATGTACAAATAAATAAACAAATAAAATAAAAAGCAAAGAGAGAAAAGGACAGAACCAGTCTATTTAAGTTGTGTGCATGCATTCACATACTGATACAAAGATGACCTTGGGAAGCACAGGGTGGAAGGCAACCCCACTTCCCCCAACCCGAGACCTCCAAAAAGCATTTTATTAGCAAAAGCAGGTACGTTAAAAAAAAAAAAAGTCTTCCCTGATGGGTTAAATCCCATAATTTAACCTCTCACAGCACCTAGTAGCTTAACCCTTATCACAGTTGCCAATTTTATATTTGTGGAACTATCTGGTTAAATCTGTTTTCCCTATAGATTACAATGTTCTTTTTTCGCCTTCTGTGGCATCCCTAGTCGCTAGCACATGGTAGATACTCAACAATCATTTCTTAAATGAAGACCAACTGAATGAATGAATGAATTGTATATTCCTGCCATTCACTTCATACAATTTATATCAAGGAAGATTTAGGTCCGTACAACCCAGGTCAGCTAGTAACACCACATCCTTCTTCCATATCCATCGCCTTTCCTTGTTCTTGTAACCTGCTTCTTGTAACCTGCCCTGTAACCTGGAAGCATCCTCAAGTTACAGTTTCAAAATGTGGGGCCTGAAGCAATTGCTCTTATATATCCTATGTGGGAAAGGACTAGTGTATATGCATATGTGTCTGTGTGGGTCCCTCTGTGTGTGTGCATGTATGCATATGTGGACCCAGAAAGGTGAACTCTTGGGGCAGGAAGAATATCATGGTTGGCTTTCCCTTCCTGGTTACAAGCCAAGTCTTACCTTTCCAGCAGGAACAGTGGTCACCCAAGGGTAAGAATCTTGATTGTCACAAAAAGATGGAAGAGCATTCCATGCTCAAGGATTGGAAGAATAAACATTGTTAAAATGTCTATACTGCCTAGAGTAATCTACACTTTCAATGCCATCATGATCAAAATTCCACAGGCATTCTTCAAAGAGCTGGAACAAACAATCCTAAAATTTGTACAGAACCAGAAGAGACCATGAATTGCTAAGGAAATGTTGAAAAAGAAACAAAACTGGGGGCATCACTTTGCTTGATTTCAAGCTTTACTACCAAGACAGCATGGTATTGGCACAAAAACAGACACATAGACCAGTGGAACAGAGTAGAGAGCCCAGATATGGACCCTCAAGTATGGTCAAATAATCTTTGACAAAGCAGGAAAAAATATACAATTGAAAAAAGACAGTTTCTTCAAAAATGGTGTTCGGAAAATTGGACAGCTATGTGTGGAAGAATGAAACTTGACCATTCTCTTACACCATACACAAAGATAAACTCGAAATGGATAAAAGACCTCAACATGAGGCAGGAATCTATCAAGATCCTAGAGGAAAACATAGGCAGTAACCTCTTCGACATTGGCCACAACAACTTCTTTCAAGACATGTCCCCAGAGGCAAAGGAAACAAAAGCAAAAATGAATTTTTTGGATCAAAAAGTTTCTGCACAGCAAAGGAAAGAGTCAACAAAACAAAGAGGCAACCCACAGAATGGGAGAAGATATTCACAAATGATAATCATGTCAAAAAATGGGCAGAAGACATGAACAGACACTTCCCCAAAAAAGACATACAAATGGCAAACAGACACATGAAAAAATGTTCATCATCATTAGCTATCAGGGAGATTCAAATCAAAACCACATTAAGATACCACCTTACACCAGGTAGAATGGCCAAAATCAACAAGATAGCAAACAAATTTTGGAGAGGATGTGGAGAAAGGGGAACCCTCTTACACTCTTGGTGGGAATGCAAAGTTTTGGGAAACAGTGTGGAGATTTCTTAAAAAATTAAAAATAGAACTTCCCTATGACCCTGCAATTGCACTACTAGGTATTTACCGCAAAGATATTGATGTAGTGAAAAGAAGGACCATCTGTATTTACCGCAAAGATACTGATGTAGTGAAAAGAAGGACCAATGTTCATAGCAGCAATGGCCAGAGTCACCAAACTCTGGAAAGAGCCAAGATGCCCTTCAACAGACGAATGAATAAAGCAGATATGGTCCATATATACAGTGGAGTATTATGCCTCCATCAGAAAGGATGAATACCCAACTTTTGTATCAACATGGATAGTACTGGAGGAGATTATGCTAAGTGAAATAAGTGAAGCAGAGAGAGTCAATTATCATATGGTTTCACTTACTTGTGAAGCATAAGGAATAACATGGAAGGCATTAGAAGAAGGAAAGGAAAAGTGAATTGGGGTAAATCGCAAGGAGAGATGAACCATGAAAGGCTGTGGACTGTGAGAAACAAACTGAGAGTTTTGGAGGGGAGGGGCGTAGGGGGTTGGGTGAACCTGGTGGTGAGTATTATGGAGGGCATGTATTGCATGGAGCACTGGGTGTGATGCATAAACAATGAATTTTGGAACACTGAAAAACATTAAATTTAAAAAAAGAATCTTGATTGTCTGTGTCAGGAACCCCGTCTCTATGTATAAGGCTGGCATGTTGTAAGATCTCAGCCAAGGAACCAACTGAACTAGGTCCCTGGAGGGAGTATTCAGAGAAGCTGCCTGCAATTATTCAACTGGGCTAGATAGGGCATCCTTCTCACAAATATCAAGCTAAAACAAAAATAGTTTCAGCACCTCCATAGGTAGGTCTTACCCTAGGACCTGTCAATTTCTCTCTCTCATACCTCCTGCCACACAGACCAAGAGCTTATGACTCTGGCAGGAGTGACGCAAGTGCCAAACATTTGCCAAAGTCTGCATTCAGCCCACACTTCTTTTCTTCCATCCCTGCCATGCCTTGCTGGCAAGGGACGGTAGGATGCCAGATTCATTGGTCTAAAAAGCCTTATGTTCGCCAGTAAGGAAATGCATCTGCTCAGCCAAAATCCATGTGAATACTGACGTTTTTATCTTAATTGTTGGTTAATTTTCTTCAAACATGCATTCACTAATGCTTTTGGCAAGAGCTTATGGTCTTTGCTACCCAATTGAATTCAGTGAGCAATATACTGAGTTCCTACTATGTGCATATAACACAGGAGACAAAAGAAAGAGATTAGTGTCTACTTTCAAGGAGGTCTAATAGGGAAGACAGACGTGTATGCAAATAACTACTATACAGCTACTTGTCTTCTGGGGGTTCCAGACTTTGATAACACACAATTTGTGCCTTGCGTGTTTTCTTCCAAGAAAATTTCTTAATACTGGGCTCACTGGCAGTTCTAAATGTCTAGATAGAAGAGATTTAGGGACAAGAATCTGGAAAGGAGAGAAGGGCTTGATGTTGCATTAGATAGCTGTATGTAAAACTAAAAAGTCAGCTGTGCACTTGAAAGACAAGGAATGCTGGAGGCTTGGTTTGAGGAGGGGATGGCTCTGAGCACCAACTGGATAAACTTTCTTCCTGGTAATCATCACAAGCTATAATTACTTTGTTTATATTTGCTTGATGATCCGTCTTCCTTAGTAGAATATAATCTCATGTGAGCAAAGACCTTGTCTGTCCTGTTTACTGCTGCATCTCCAGCAGCTTCTGGAACAAAGTAGGCTCTGGACCAGTATTTTTGAGTAAATGTAGGACAAACATGAGAGAATTCAGAGTTCATGAGAAGAAAAATGCAAGCAGTTTCACACTTGGTCTTAGCTTAACTCTTTAAATAGAGAAAGAGATAGATCCTGCCCTTGGGATAAAAAGGCACTGTGAAGCAGGAGTATCACCACTTTGCCTGGAATAATTATTTCATGACATGGCATTCCTGATGGACAATGGGGTAGTGATGGCTGTATCTTTATCATCATACTTAAGTGCCTCTGAATGAAAAGTACCCGGTAAAGAAGAAAGAGAAATACCATCAGCAAAGGACCTATTTAGATGTCAAGGTTAGGGTGGTTTTCCAACCACCCTAATCAGTCAACACTCACCTTCTAGAGAAGTAGGGCATGGTTCTCCTTACCTTCCTACTACATCCCAAGGCTTACTGGTCAGTGTGCTTGTATCTGCTTCACTTTTTTTTATTCTCTCCATATGTAAAAACTTGAAGAAGAAAAAATTCCTGCTGAGACCACTTGTTTGGCATCCTGGGAAGAACTCAAGAGAATTGTTCATGTATTTAGCAACAGAATTTTCCATGCACACTAAATTCTATTGTTTCATATACAATCTGATGTCTGTTATTTTCCCTCCTCTCCAAAATTCTAGATTTCTCTCAATCTTGAAAGCACAGAACAGTAATTTCTCTATTTCCTATCCTGAGTACTCAAGGGGATGTCTACCTCTGGAAATTAACTATGCAGTTTTAACTGGAAGTGATAATGAGAACAAAAAACACTTCTTTCCTCCAAGTTGGATCCCCATCAAGATAGTTGGAAAGCTTAAAACTGAATAGCAAATCATTTCTAAAAAGAAAAAAAAAAGCAATTGAGTAATGATAGTTAATTCCTCTCTTATACTAATTATTTACATATGGGTTGCTCATTAAAAGTCTGTATTCAGGCTAGAACTTGATGCTAGAGGAAACAGGCAGCAGATTAAAACACCCCTTAGTCCAGAGAGAAATGCTCCTTTCCACATCTAGACAGAAGCCTGAATGCCAGGTAGTCACTGTATATATAAATGCCAATGATTACAAGGTGAGGTGAGAGTGGGTGGTTTTGTTCATTAAATCAGAGAATTGTGGAAAGGATATTGCACATTGCCTAGTAAAAGGTAGGCTCATTAAATTGTTGTTCCATTATCCACAATCCAAATCCATTCCAAACAGAGAAAAAACTTAAAAAATATAATGCTCGTTTTTGGAATCATCTTTGGAAAATAAAAGGCAGAAAGCTTTATGTCTTGCCAGGAGTGGTCCATAACTATCTGGAATACATGTTGATCCAGTATATACCTATTCCTATGCCTGTCTTGGGCCATATTTTCCATCAGAAATCCATTCCCAGTCCACCATCACTGGCCAAGACTGAGGAAGGGAATGAATAGGTCAAGCTGATATGGGATTTATTCACTGTAAGAACAAAGGTAGTGCCCCAGAAAAATCATTTGGTGCTAAAGAAAACACTTCAGCAAACTTCCAACGGATCTCCTAACTTTACTCCTTACTTAATGCCTTCATCAAAGTCATCTCAGTCTATAATTACTGTTACCATGTTTATTTATATTTGTTCATTGATCATCTATATGACTACTCCATTACAAAGTAATCACCATGTGTGCAGAGACCTTATCAGTCCACTAGAACCTAGAGATAATTGCCCATTCCTTTATTTCTGCCAACCCTTTATTCCTAAGACTTTAGTACTGGGACCGTCTTTGGATTCTGGATGGAAAAATGGAAATGTCTCTGACCATCCTTTCAAGTGTTATTTTAATTCCATTACATGCAGTGTTTTTTACTCACCAGCAGAAACCTTTATTTTCTTACTCACACAAAAACTTAGACTCACTGTGCTCTAACTGGTTGCAAGGAACAGAAACCCTCTCAAATGAGGTAGGAGTCAAGAGGACGGGAAGTGTGTTGTAGGAACATAAAGGGGTCTCATAAGATCTGGAAAAACTGCTCAGGAAACAGAAAAAGAGGCCACCTCAGAGATTCTCTCTCATGGTGTCGCTGCCTTTCTCTTTTGCTCCATTGTTTTACCAGAGCTTTAATAACTGGCAAGCCACATTTAACCATACCCTTCTCTCCATCTCATTGTCTTTAAATGTGGGTACCTACTGAAAACTGACAACCATACCTCAGTACTCAATCATAGAATTGTGGAGAAAGGAATCAGACTGGCTCAACCTAGCTGTTGAGCCAGTGTGTATGCCAGGGGTGTGCCAAGACATGTCACCAACAAGCCTATTTGGGGCCACACTCCTTCACCAGAGGTCCATCCTTCATCTATCACCATTGGCCAAAGTAAGCAGGGAAGGAAAGAGATCAAGGTCATGTGGGAGGCAGGGACTATAGAAGAGCAGAGCCACAGAGAAATGGGTACCAGGCAGGCAGTACACAAACAAGCCAGGACACTCTCAGAAGTCCTATAAGCCATGCTGCTATTTATAAGTATCTTAGAACATATTCTCTGTAGCTAACATAATGCAATTCACCCCTATCTTCCATCTCCATAGGAAAACACAATGATTAAGAAAAACTGAATACACCTTTCACAACAGGTTATGTAGCATATGTGCTATTATACTCTTACTATCCTTTTGCTGTGACTACTTGATAATAGTAAATATGTTACTTTTGCCAATGATGATGATGATGATGGTGACAATAACAGCTAATTCTATGACACTTACTATATGTCAAGCAGTGTTCTAAGCTCTTCATATCTATTAAGAAATTTTTTGCAAAATCCCTATTAGATAAGCATGATTATTAATCCAATTTTGAGATGAAGGAACTTAAGCACAGAGAGCTGAGCTACCTTGGAGCTAATAAATCGTGGGGCCAGATTCAAAGATGGCTCACGTAAAACAAAAAAAACAAACAAACAAACAAAAAAGGCAACTGGTAAAATAAAGTGCCATTTGATTCTAAACACCCTTTTGATATGAGAAGCTTCACTAATGCTATGTTTTGATGACAGCTAATAATAAGTGCCAACTTTGTGCCTTGCCAAAGGATAGGTTATATGCAGCTTTATTTTTTTTGGCTTTGCATTTGCCAGTTGTTATACAGAATCCAAAGGGGGTCCCAGTACTAAAATAGAGAGACTCTGGAACAATTCACTTCTCCCAGCTCTTTGACAGTCGTGCCTTGGGGGGGGGGGGGGGAGGGAAGATGCCAGGTCTGAACCACCACCTCTTCCCATTGCGGGAAGAAGAATACTGACCAGTCTCACCTCCGAGAGTTCCCCTAGTCTGCCCTCCTCATTTCCAGTTTCAGAGATTTTTTATTTCACCCTCTTGATAAACAAAAACAGATTTCTGGGGGAAAAAATAGCATAACAACTTTATTTTTTTCCCCAGAAAGCCACTTTCACAGCAGATGGAACTCAGCATGCTATCTCCCGAGTCTTTAGCAAACCTGAAATACGAAGAGTCCCTTAGACTGAGGGCCATGCATTGTCCCATCCTGTGTCTCTTTAACTGACACTTTGAACCAGTGTACACTTCCTTAATCTGGTCCCATTATCAGCCTAATAATACCTCCCGATATTCATAAATGCCTAGCAAGACTTTCAGCTATTTTGTACGGAGAAGAAATATCCAGCTAAATTGAGAAGATTACCACATCACCACATACATCAGTGACAGGCTCTGTGCTATTACAGTTGATTTTTGTTGACAGTTGGCTGTAGGCAGTTGTGTTTCAAATGCCTTTTTTCACTGGGAAATTAAACAAAATCCCATGCAAAATGCAGCCCTCCAGTTCAAAAACTGTAAATCCCAAATTAGCATTTCATACTTTAAAAGGTAGCACAGCACAATATTCCATTGAAAGGTCTGTACAGTTGACACAAATGGGTCCTTCAGACATGACACTAATACTGCTGGCGCCTTTTAAGAAAGCCACCTTTTCAGAGAGTATTTTTCCTCTCTCAATAATCTGCATATACTACAGTTCTTGCCTATAAAAGAATAAAAAGGAGGAGAGAGGGAAAAAATCTGACTTTCTGCTTTAAGTAAATTAAGCCCCTAGAAATTTCTAAACAATAGGTTAAACTGAAATGAAATGGGTTAATTAAACCTTCTTAAAAAGGAGAAGGGAAACCTAGGCATGGAAAGGTTAAAAGTCACTTCTTCCACTAAACAACATGAAAAAAGGGGTACTTGTATAAGCTGGAAAAGCCCCTGTGTCTGGAATGGTCCTGATAGAGGAGCTTCAGAACTTTTCTTTGAAACAGGTTAGAGCCCAATTTCACAAAATTTTAACATGTGGGGGCAAAGTCATAAGACTGACAGTGAATAAGGCCATTTGATTCCTAAGATTGGAAATCTATTTTTCTTCTCACCCAGGAGACTCTTCAGAGTGAAGGAGTTTTAAACAGTGCCATTCCTTCATCCAAAACAATTGCTGTTTAACTGGGGGGGGCGGGGGGAGACAATAGTTGTTGGTTGGCTATCCAGGACAAAAATGTATTTAGAGAAAGAAATGTAATGTTTATTTCTGGACTGTGGCACAAGCATAAAATACAAGTCAGGCGATTTCACGCCAATCCCTTTGCAAACATTTCACCAACAGCACTTGACTCTTCACCATATAAAGTCAAATGTCCAGTGGTCAGAACTGCTGTGCTAACCCCATATGAAGATGAGTAGTCTTGACACTGTCCCTTGACCACTTTCAAAATTTGAATGAAACAAAGTTCTGTACTCCTAAAAATAAGAGTTTTTATCTCCTAAGTTTACATGTTCAAAGAAAAACAACTCACTCACTTCTGAGTGGTGAACATGTAAAAAGAAAAATAAATATCAGACCCTCCCCCCAACCAAAGAGTTTAGTGATGGCTAGCTCTGCCTTCTCCTTCACTCCAACCATAGTTTGACTCCCCACAATGGAATTCAACTCCAAAAAGGTGGGCTCAATAAAAGGCATCATGCAAACTACTTCATGCTGACAACAAGCATTGCCTAGGGAGGGGATGGAATGGGCAGTGAATGCACAGAGACAGGAAGGATCTTTCGGAGGTGGCTGGAAATGCCCCGCACCTTGACTGTGCTGGTGCCTACGTGGATTTTACATGGATACAATTTATCGTACATATGGTGTACTTCAATCAAGTTGATTAAAAAAGAAAAAAGGCAATCAAGACAGAGATGTCCTACTCCCATGAGACAGAAGTTCATATAGAAGCATAGAGGGGGACATTTAAGAGCTCTCAGCTCCACAGTAATTTCTTGGCAAGGAAAATCTGAACACTATGTAGTTTGTACTCTTAACTGGAGAGTAATAAGCAAAGCTTAAATTACATTCTTGCCCATGTGAGAACAAGAAGTATCCTGATAAAGTGGGGATAAATAACACCATAATCATATGAGAAATTAACTCTGGATCTGTTACTCTATCTGATGTCAATTTCTAAACAAACAAAGAAACATACATATTTTGTTTTAAAAAGAAAAAACAATCCCCATTCCTTTAAGGAATTAAGATTTGTATATTTTATCTTAGTTTAGAAGCAAGACTTCTCAATGTTCCACAAAGAATTACCTTCTTTACTGTGTCTCAAAGACACAGACATCTGTGTACAAATCTGAAAATTATCCTTTTCAGGATAGAGAAATTTTTTGTTCCTGAACAAAAAAATTCAACCTCCCACAGACAATAGAGGCAATTTAGTGGGGGACAGTTCTTCTCTACTGTCAGTCAACAGTGACTGGCCAAGGAGACAGCGTCAGAGGTATCCAGAAGTTGCTACTTCAAGAGATTGGTATTACAAGAAAATTCCAAATTATAAAACAAATTATAAATAATTGTTCCCTTCTAAAAGGATTCTGTACATTACAAAATCGGCAAAGAACAAAACTATGTTTTAAAATTAAGTCTCCCTCAGGTCCATTTAAAATGTTATTTAATTTTAAATTGTTTGGAGAAAACTTTGCAGGAACTTCTCAGTACATAGTAAGATACGTGTTTGACTATGAACTGGTATTTATGTATCCCCCAAAATGAATAACTCAACTTTATTTTTAAAAATTGGCAGATACCACATAATTGCTCCAATTTTGGCCTCTGCGACATCCTTAATGAAGCAGGCAATGGGAAATGCAGATTGCCCCATTTTTGAATGGGAAGTTAAATGCAGAGAGCTCAAGTGATTTTCCTGGAGTTACTCATCAAATTAGTAGAAATGGCCCAATAACTGATTCCTTATTTCCAAATATAGTACTATCTCACTAGACAAATGCTTCTTTCTTCCGGAGTTATATTTGAAAAATATCACATTACACATGGTCTTTTCTTTTCAAAGAGCTTCTAATATATTATCCATTCATTCATTTATTCACTCAGTAAAGAAACATTTACTAAGACTCTACTAAATGCCAGTCCCTAGATGAATAGTACATGATCTCTTTTTCTTCAGGAATCTTAGATTGTAGTTGGGGTAAAAGATGCATACACACTTTTTAATCAAATAGCAGAGTCCAATGATAACACAGAGAAGATAACATAGAGAAGACTTAGTTAAGCCAGGCTGAGGTGGGGAGGAGAAATGATAGAATTCGTAGAAGATACAACATCTGAGCTGAGTCATGAAGATGTTATTAAAGTTAGCCAGGAGAAGGAAAGAATGGTAGAGAAGAATGTGTTGTGTGTGTGTGTGTGTGTGTATGTGTACCATAGGATAATTGAAGATAAAAATTATCAAATCCTAACAATTTAAAGGAATGAAAAAAAGAGTATTTGCATTTGAATAATAAAAATGTAAAGCCTCAGAGGTGTGAAGCAACACACACAAACCTGTTAGTTGGTAGAAGTTAGTTAATTCTTGCTTTTCCTTAGCTCCTTTTCCATTATTCTTTCCATCGTCAGTTCAGGTAAAAATGGTAATTAAATGTTTCTTATTTCATGGAAAGATGGCTAGTTATTATATCTTATCTTAAAAAATATAAAATGCCAGGGATGCCTGGGTGGCTCAGTAGGTAAAAGCCTCTGCCTTCAACTCAGGTCATGATCCCACGGTCCTGGGATCGAACCTCACATCTGGCTCTTTGCTCAGCCGGGAGCCTGCTTCCCTCTCTCTCTCTCTCTCTCTGCCTACCTCTCTGCCTACTTGTGATCTCTGTCTGTCAAATAAGTAAATAAAAAACCTTTATATATCTATATGTGTGTGTGTGAGTGTGTGTGTGTATATATAGATATATATATATAGCCATATAAGAATTGTAATTTTTGAAAAGATTAATTTCTAGTTGGGGGCATCACCATCCACATCATTTACATATCACTATCTTTTTTCCAAATGGTTTCCTAGATATTATTTCAAAATAACTCAGGGATTAGAAAGCAAAATTCCTGTCTTCACAGTGCAAATCTGAGGGGGGAGAAAGGCTATGAGAAGAAAAGTGACTCGACAAAACACATGGTAAGTGGCAGAGTATAAACTCGAATCCAAGCTTTCAGAATTTCCACCAGGATCTTTCCACTAGAATGATGTACCTTTAAGAAGCATGTGTAGGAGGATTTTTTTTTTGTCTTAATACATAACTTTTCATTGTTTGCTACCAATTTCATATGTACATATTATTCCTTACCTTAAAAATCAAAAATATTATTATTCCAATTGGGGAAGGGAATTACATGGTGGTAAAGAAACTCAGATACTTAGAACTTCCAAACAGGAAGTCCTACTGATCATGTGAATGCAAAGCTACATAACCATAATATCATAGTTAAAATATGCAAAAGGTAAAATACACTTCTGATTTTAGAAAATAATATCTTTTTATCGAAACTCATTCCAGACCTATATATTCAATGGCTCCCTTTTATGACAGGGTAGGGTGAAGGAGTTTGTGGCTTATTTCAGCCATAAATTTGGAGGAAGAAACAATTTGCCGTGTTATTTTTCAATCACCCAGTGAAATTTAAGTTCCTTTTAACTCTGATGCTATTCCCAATTCAACATTGCTAAATTTTAACTATTCTCCCTTTCAATTAGCTAGGTTTCTGTTTGCTTACTTTGTCCGTGGTTATAGCCTTCCCTCAAGGACCTAAGATCACTGTTTTCCTTTCTCTTTATGCTCTGTGAGCATCAACTATCATGGGGCATGCATGTAATTGTCATTCAGTGTGAAAAAGCCAGCTGGAGGTATCACAATCATGTCAATATACCAGTCAGCAAGAAAACCTCCAAGCTAATTGTTTTCTATTTAGATATAATATTATAAGGATTGAAAACCGCTGCTCCTACAAACTCCTGAGTGATATTATCATGCTTTTTATACTTTTATACAATCAACCAATAAAAAATGTGTGCATATATAAATATTGCATGTTTAATATACATGTATATATGTGTGTATATGTAAAAATATTACATATTTATACATATATTAAATACATATAAATTGTATCAAAGAAAATAAAATGTAGATCCATAAAACATATACAAAATGAGGTATTATTTAATTACTACAGAAGATGGAGTCTTTGGATTCTAAGAGACTCTGAGAGGTTAATTGCATCAGACCAGATTGCTGTCTTCAATAATTGCAGTGAACTCCACCCAATGAAGACTGCTATTTTCTCTCAGCAGAAATTCTCCAACCTCTCTTTAGGTTTAGCTTGATAATATGTCTGGTGTCCCATGTTCTTTCTGGGTATCAATGTCTTGTTCGATAATCACTTAAGCTCCCTTTTTTTGCTCAAAAACAGTGAAAATTGAAAAAAAAAAAGGTTCATTATTACTATATAATAGTCTCATGTACTCTGAGCTAGTGGCCATATATGTAAGTAGAACTGAAAATATAACAAAATGGAGAAAATGTTATTTTGTAGATCTTTTCTAGGGAAGAAAATTATATATGGTAAACAAACAAACGAACAAAAACAACTTTTTTAACTCTTCAGATAATGGTAGAAGGAAAAGTGAATGTTCCCAGAGACATTCTCCAATAACAATAAATAGCTGGCAAGTTGCCCTCCAAGAAGATTCAATCTGGTCAGATTCAGAGGCTAGTTGTGCTGAGAGGGTACAAACGTGGAGCCAGAACTGGATTGTTCAGGATGATAGAAAAGGATTGACAAGTGTCACAACAGTCTCCTCCTACCTTCCCCTACATAGCACAGTGCCTTTTCTTTAGCTCAGTGTTGAACAAAGGCACCATGTTATTATCCTGCCAAGCCTGCCTGCATGTCCCAGTCCAGCTACCTCTCTGAGTAGCTGGGAAACTAGAGGACTTTGACTAAGGAGCCTGAAACTTCCTTGCCTAGTTCTGAACTAAACACTTGAAATGAATCATTGGTTCCTGAAAATTTTTAAGCCAAAAACTCTAGATTCAAATGAAAGCATATCATAAAAAAAAAAAAAAAAAAAAGTAAGGGTAACAAAGTCTGAGAGATTCTAGGGGAAGATGGGGGAGAGAGATCATAAAGAGGCTCAAACATTCTGAGATAGGCCTAAAGGAATTCCATGAAATGCCAACTACTTTGGAGAGAAGGGTTATAAACTACAAGGCTACATGATTTCAAAAGTTTTCTCCAAATCTGAAACTGTGGGATTCTCATAAACCTTTCCAAAATAATTAAGTGGTTAATTTTAGGATGAGAATATTATCAGCAAAATGGCAACAGACAGTTCTAGGTTCTCAGTGCTCCATAAAAATAGTGAAAAACAAACCAAAACAATCAGAATCAATCTAGCAGAACTCTGAAAAACAAAGTTTACAAAAGACAAGTGAATGTGGCATCAAGAAAAAGGGAACTTTGGGGCGCCTGGGTGGCTCAGTGGGTTGGGCCGCTGCCTTCGGCTTGGGTCATGATCTCAGGGTCCTGGGATCGAGTCCCGCATTGGGCTCTCTGCTCAGCAGGGAGCCTGCTTCCCTCTTTCTCTCTCTCTCTCTGTCTTCCTCTCCATCTACTTGTAATTTCTCTCTCTCTGTCAAATAAATGAATAAAATTAAAAAAAAAAAAAAAAAAAAAAAAAAAAAAAAAAAAGAAAAAGGGAACTTCAAGATACCAAGAGAGCTTTGCAGCATTTTTACTCACCCATGCCTGTCCCCTCCCCAGAATGTGGCAATATTACTGTAGCAGCAGTCCAGATTCCCACTGTGAAGACCCAGTTCAGGAGGGAGCAAAGTAAAGCATATCCACAAATGATTGTATATGTCTGTTTTAAGCAAGAGTTCTCTGAATTCCTGATAAAAGGTACTCATCTCTTTCACCTAACTAGGAACTCAGAGCGAAAAAGCAGTTGGCATTGTTCAAAAATCCTGCAAGCTACACTAACAATGCTCAGATGCCTGTGACAAAAGACGACAATCAAAACCTACAACAGACTACTAAGGCTTGGGAACAAAAGCTGGGAAGTTTCTTCGGTAAACTAGAACATATAAAAGCAGTCATATACACAGGGAAATTCAGAAAACCATGTGCATACCCAGAGGATAATGAATACTCAGAAAAGGCTTAAGAATACATTAAGTGTTCACCTCAGGCTGATTCCCAGGCCCAGGATAAGCCTAAGTATTGAAGGAGTGCACATCTACTAAGACTAGAAGAGGTGTTTGTTCAGCTCCAGAATTCAAGGAAATTTCTATCAAAATACTAGCTGAACACAAGCGAAGGGACATAGACTTCAGTGGCCATACACAACAAAGAATACAGTTTTTGCAAAAACAGTTTGGGAGAGTTGTTAAACAAATGAACTACTATAGCATTCAGCAAACAAACAAACAAACAAACAAACAAAAAACACAGAAAACCCTAGGAAAGGGAGTACATATGTTTTCCAGAGTTACTATATTATAAAATCCAAATGTCCAGTTTGAAACAAAGAATCACAAAGCGTACAAAGAAACAGGAAAGAATGGTTCATTTAAAGAAACAAAATTAATTAACAGAAACCATCTCTGAGGAAGTCCAAAAATTAGAACTGATAGACTTTAAAACAACTGTCTTAAATATATACTAATAGTTTAAGAAAAACATGGCTAAAGAACTAAAGGAAATCAGGAAAACAATGTATAAGCAAATTGAAAAAATCAATAAAGAGACAGACATCATAAAAAGGCACAAAAAAATTCTGCTGAAAATTATAATAATCAAAATGAAAAATTCACTAAAGGGGTTCAAAATTATTTTAAGCCAGACAAAGCAAGAATTAGTGAACTTTAATATAGGACAATTGAAATTACTTAGTCTGAATAGAAAGAAAAGAGTAAAATAAATAAATAAATAAATAAATAAATAAACAGAACCTAAGAAACTTGTGAAATATCATCAAAAACCAATACACTCTCCAGAAGGAGGTGGAAGAAAAAAAGGAGAGCAGAAAGAATATTTGAAAAAATATCAACTCAAAACTTCTGAAATCTGATGAAAGACATAAATCTATGAATCCATGAAGCTCAACAAATCCCAAGTGATGTAACCCAAAAGATGCACACTGAGACATTTTAAACTATCTAAAGACAAAAAGAAAATCTTAAAAGCAATGAGAGAAGCAATTCATTACACACATGATGAGATCCTCAGTAAGATTAACAGTTAATTTCTCCAGAAACTATGAAGGCCAGGAGAGAGCAGGATGGTGTTCATGTGCTGAAAGAAAAAAGAAATCTGTCAACCAAGAATTTTACACTTGGCAAAACTGTCCTTCAAAAGTGAGAAATGATTGAAGACACTCCCAGCTAAACAAAGGCTCAGGGAGCTCATTACCACTAGCCCTGCCCTATAAGAAATATTAAATGGAGTCCTTTAAGTTAAAATGTAGGACATTAGACAGTAACTTGAAGATATGAGAAATAGAGATCTCTGGTAAAAGTAAATATATGGGAAAATATAGAATTCATTATTGTTGTGTTTTGGTTTCTATTTGTTATATCCTACAGGATTTAAAAGTCAAAATAAATAATTGTAAATAATTATAAATCTTTATTGTTGGGTCCACAATGTATAAAGATATAATCTGTGACAAAAACATAAAGGGGGGTGGAAAGACAAAGCTATATAGAAGCAGAGTTTTTATATGCTATTGAAGATAAGTTAGTATAAATTTTAATTAGTTAAATATTATAAATTTATATTATAAATGTTATAAATTATAAATTTATATTATAAATGTTATAAATTTGGGATGTTAAATATAATCTCCATGGTGACCATAAAGAAAATAAATTAAAAATATATCAAAGGAAATGAGAAGGGAATCAAAATGGTTCACTACAAAAATATCAATCAAACACAAAAGAAGTTTGTAATGGGGATATGCAGGATAAAGAAGATTAAGACATAGATAGCATATAATAAATAAGTCCTTCTTTATCAGTAATTTTAGTTATATCTTCTTTCTTATTCTTCCTTTTGTCAGTCTAGCTATAAGTTTGTTTACTTTGTTAATCTTTCCAAAGAACCAGCTTTCAATTTCTTTGAGTCTCTGTGATTTTTCTGTTCTCTATTTTATTTATACCACTCTTATTTATATTATTATTTTTTTTACTTCTGCAAGCTTTGGGTTTACTCTGCTCTTCTTTTTCTAGTTCTTTAAGATGTAAAGTTAAGTTATTGATTTGAGATCATTTTTTAACTATTTTAATTCAATTAATTAACATATAATGTATTAACTGGTTTCAGAGGTACAGGCCTGTGATTCCTCAGTCTTATATAATACCCAGTGCTCATTATATCACATGCCATCCTTAATGTCCATCACCTAGTCATCCCACCCATCTACCCATTCCCCTCCAGCAACCCTCAGGTTGTTTCCTATGATTAAGAGTCTCTTATGTTTTGTCTCCCTCTCTGGTTTCACCTTGTTTTTATTTTTCCTCTCTCTATGACCCTCTGTTTTGTTTTTTAAATTCCACACATCAGCGAGATCATATGATAATTGTCTTTCTCTAACTGACTTATTTTGCTTAACATAATACCCTCTAGTTCCATCCACATCATTTCAAATGACAAGATTTCATTTTTTGATCACTAATATTCTTGTGCATGTGTGTGTGTGTGCATATGTGTGTATACCACATCTTCTTTATCCATTCATCTGTAGATGGACAACTGGGTTCTTTCCATAGTTTGCCTATTGTGGACATTGCTGTTATAAACATTGGGGTGCAGGTGCCCCTTCGGATCACTATATTTGTATCTTTGGATAAATACTAGAAGTGCAATTGCTGGGTTATATGGTAGCTCTATTTTCAACTTTTTCGATTATTATTATGTTATGTTCAACTTTTTAAGGAACCTCCATACTATGTTCCAGAGTGACTGCACCAGCTTGCATTCCCACCAACAGTGTAGAAGGGTTCCCCTTTCTGCACACCAACAACTGTTGTGTCCTGACTAATTTTAGCCATTCTGACAGGTGTGAGGTGGTATCTCCTTGTGGTTTTGATTTGTATTTCTCTGACGCCACATGATATTAAGCATTTTTTCACGTGTGTTGGCCATTTGGATGTCTTCTCTGGAGAAACGTCTGTTCATGGCTTCTGCCCATTTCTTGACTGCATTATTTGTATTTTGGGTGTTAAGTTCTTTATAGATTTTGGATACTAGCCCTTTATCTGATGTGTCATCTGCAAATATCTTCTCCCATTCTGTCAGTTGTCCTTTGGTTTTGTCGACTGTTTCCTTTCCTGTGTAAAAGCTTTTTATCTTGATGAAGTCCCAACAGTTTGTTTTTGCCTTTGTTTCCCTTGCCTTTGGAGACATGTCTAGCAAGGAGTTGCTGCAGCTGAGGTCAAAGAGGTTGCTGCCTGTGTTCTCCTCTAGGATTTTGATGGATTCTGTCTAACATTTAGGTCTTTCATCCATTTTGAGTCTATTTTTTTTACCTGATATTAAACAATACCACCACCCTAAGGAAACCAAAATAGAGGGAAACCCCTTCACCATGATAAAAGGCATATACGAAAACCCACAGTTAACAACACACTCAGTGGAGAAGGACTAAAATCTCTCCTCCTAGGATCATGGATCAGACAAGGCTACTCACTTTTACCAAGGCTATTCAACAGTGTACTGGAGGTTCTAGCCAGAGCAATTCAGACAAGAAAAAAAATAATAATAAATAAAAGTCACTCTAATTGGGAAGGAAGAAGTAAAACTATCTCCATTAACAAATGACATGATCTTAATATATAAAAAAAATCCCAAAGAAGCCACAGAAAAGCTAGTAGATCTAATAACAGATTCAGCTAAGTTACAAAGTACAAGCTCAACACAAAAAAATTATTTGTGAGTTTATACACCTACAATGAATAATCCTAAAAAAAAAAAAAATGTAAGACACAATTCCATCTACAATAGTATCTGAAGGATGAAATACTTAGAAACACATTTAACCAAAAAGATGAAAGACATGTACACTGAACACTATAAAACACTTTCCAAAGAAATTAAAGGAAACTTAAAAAAATGGAAAGATATCCCATGTTCATGGGTAAGAAAGCAAAATATTGCAAAGATGACAATTTACCAAAATTCCAACAGCCTTTTTGCAGAAATGGAGTTGGATCCTTCAAATTCATGGTTAGTACAAAAGGTCCCAAATAGCCAAATAATCCTGAAAAAGAACAAAGTCAGAGGATCCTAATTTCCTAAATTCAAAACTTACTACAAAGCTAAAGTAACCAAAGCAGTTTGGTACTGACATAAGTGTAGACATACAGCATTAAAATAGAACTGAGAGTCCAGAAATAAACCCATGTTTCTATGACCAATTAACTTTTGACAAGGGTGCCATGCCCATTCACCAGGGAAAGACAAGAACAGTCTTTAACAACAGTGTTGGTAAAACTGAACTGCTACCTGTGAAAGAATGCAGTTGAACCCCCATTTCATATCATATACAAAAATACACTCAAAATGGATCAATATCAAAATATGAGTGCTAAAACCATAAACTCACAGTAAAAAATAGGGATAAATCTTTATAGAATTTGGTTTGGCAGTGACTTCTTAGGTATGATACCAAAAGCATGAGAAACAAGAAGAGAAAAAAATAAATCAGACTTCATCAAAATTAAAAACTTTTGTGCATCAAAGGACATCATCTAGAAAGTGAAAAGCCAACTTACAGAATGGAAGACAAAATTTGCAAATCTTACATGTGATAGGGCATAATTAATATCCATAATATAGAACTAATTTGAACAACTCAGCAGAAAAGGACAAACAATGCAATTCCAAAACTGGAACAAATACTTTTCCAAAGATGATATATGGATGGCCAATCACATGAAAAGAAATTTAACATCATTAGTCACTAGGAAAATGCAAATGAAAACCATGATGAGGTACCATATCACACCTACTAGAATGGTTATAATTTTTAAAATGGAATATAAGTGCTGACAAGGATATGGAGAAATTGGAACCCTGAGATATTGCTGATGGATAGTAAAATGGTGCATCTACTGTGAAAAACAACTTGGCAGTTCCTCAAAAACTAAATAAAAAATTACCATATGCCCCAGGAATTCAACTCCTAATGTGGAATATGTGTATATATGTATATACATACATATACATGCATATATATATATTTTTTTAATATATGGGGTATAGGTGTATATACCCCAAAGAATTCAAAGCAAATACCTATGTACCAATGTTTAGTGAAGCGTTATTTATAGTAACTCCAAAGTAGAAATAACCTAAGTGTCCACTGATGGGTGAATGGATTAACAAAATGTAACATACACATATGATGGAATACTACTCAATCAAAAAAAAAAAAAAAAAAAGATTACAGTTCTGATACATGCAACAGCATGGATGAACCTTGAAAACACACTAAGCAAAATAAGCCAGGCACAAAAAGTCAAATATCATATAATTTCACTTATATCAAATACCTAGAACAAGCAAATTCCAAGAGATAGAACATAGATCAGATGTTACCCCCAGAGACTAGGGGGTAAGGGAAACAGCGAGTTGTGGCTTAACTGGTACAGACTCCTGTTTGGATTGAGGGGGAGAAAAATGGAAACAGATGCCTGCACAACATTGTGAATGTAACTAATGTTAGCAAATGGGACACTTCCAAGTAGTTCAAATGGCAAATTCTGGTATATATACTTTACCACAATTTTTTTTTTTTAAATAAAATGAGATCCAAGGAGGCTATTTAACATTTCTTAGTACTCATCTTTATTTCTGTTTTGTACCACTGAAAGGTTAGCAGTATCTCTTTAGCATATCCAAATATTTAGCAGGGCTCTATTTAAGTGGCACAAGAAAAGCAATGAAAAAAGTTGAAGGATGTGTGTGTGTGTGTTTGTGTGTTTGCGTGCCCATATAACGGCCTACTCTTTTGCACTGAAAAATAGAATTATCTATCCATAAAGCAATACAGAAATGAATAAAATTAACTTATAAGTACAAATACTACACATAAACATACAGAGCAAAGGACAAAAAATGTTTTTGCTGCAATAAAGTCTCTGCTATTACAGTTCTGTATGGGTTTTCCTGCTCTTCACCACATGTTGTCTCTAATCTTTTCGTGTTCCCCCCTCCTCTCCTTGTTTATTCTTTGCTATAGAGTTAGAATGCTAAATATGACATCAACACTACTTTGCTGCTTAGAAGCAATGAACTCCATTTAAAACCCTATTTCTTGTCTTATTTTGAAGCCTACAACTGCAAAAATGTCTCTTACACCCCCTGTCTTCTTTGGGCATTCTCTTTTTTGGTTTCTCCTTGTGATTAATCTCTGATCTTTGCCTACCCCAAGCTACTCCTGATTTATCTGTTCTTTCTGAGTAAATAGGTTAGTCAGCACAGAGCAACCTGACTTACAAACAGCATCATTTTTCTATAAAAAATACCATAAGATAAATAAAGTTATATCATTCAACACAAGAAAACCATCATTAGGAGTACCTTCTGATTTTCTTCATAGTCTATATATCCATAGTGAGGTGAGAAGAATGAAGAAAATAATCATCTCTATGCCTTTGGTTCAGGCTACAACTGAATTCCATCCTCCAAACATCTATGACATTGAGCAAACAGCTTTGGGAGGAGGCAGAGATCTCTGAAGCAGGGGACTGACAGGATGAACAGAAAGAAACACAGGAGATGTGAGAGACACTGGTGAGGGGAAACATGACAATACCTATCAACTGGTCAAATGTGTGAGATACGGAAGAAGGAGTACTCAGAGGAAATACCCAGATTTCAGAGACCGGAAGAAAGGTGTGCTGGTGAAAGAAGCCAGTTGGTTTCACTATGAGAACAGAATGGAGGGAAGGGGAGTTTGAAGTTCCAATGGGATAGAACCTTAAGTGGGAGGAGATGTTAAGCAGAACACTGGGATTTAAGAACTGAATCTCAGGAGAGAAGACAAAGCAAAGGGGCAATGAGGCAATAAATGGCATGGAAAAGGAACAATTTGAGAGGTGTAGAAGGTGGGAGGAATTACTTGGCTTGGCAGATAAGGGGTTACCGATAATATTTAAGAAAGTAGTTTCCTCATGGTGGTGGTACCAGGAATCACACAGTAATGGTGAGGGGGCTAACGTAGGCAGGGGTGTCAACATAACAAGAGTTCCTTCTGAAAGGTTGATGCTGAAAAGAAAAACAGCAAGAGGAAAATGGCCTGTGGAGGTAACAATGTAGAGTGAGGGTTTCTAGCTTATTAATATTTCTTAAATATAAAGATGGGGGTAGAATTTAGGGAGGCAAAATAAATGAAGTCAAGGGAAAAGCAGGGCCAAACTGATGAGGCAAGGAGCTGCCGTTGAAGGGAGAGACTGAAATTCAGGACAAAGCTGAAGACTAAGCCTTGGGAAGAAGGATGGCATTTAAAACAGACACGAGAAATGGCAGCCAAAGTGAAAGAAGATGGAGGGGAATCACCCAGAATGACTTCCACAGCCTGTTGGGGGTGGGGTGGGGTCCAGTGTCCTCTGCTCAAAATGAAAAGAGATGAGGTGGGCTTCAGGGTTCAAAAGCAGTAAAATGACTCAAAAGAGAGAGTGAGCAAGATAAGGAGCAAGCAAGAGAGGACTAAAGTGACTCCCAAAACAAAAAGCCGATGCCCTCTCTGGAAGCGATGGGAGCTCAAGGGAACCCTAGATTGTATGGAAGCAAGCAAGCACCGATGTATAAAATAAAGGAAGGATGGCAGAGCATTTGCTGATGAGAAAAACAAGGTTCCCAACGGACAGGCAGAGGGCAGAACAGGAAAGCGAGCCAGGAGCTGTGTAGAACCCTGTGGAAGGAATGAGGCAGAGGTGTCTTGTATCTGGTAAGGAAAGCTGTAGCTACCTGATTTACCAGTATGACTCTCCCAAACTGGGTGGAATTTCATTAAATACGTGGAATTCAGTAAAGGAAAGGCTATCTGGTTGCTGACTGGCAAATGATACTTGCCACCTCTTCCCCTAGGCTCAGGAGAGGAATGTGTGGTGCTGAAAGGGACAGATTTTGTTTTCACTCCTGTTGGCTGCCGGCATGGGGCCCAGCAAAAGCAGAGTCACGCAAGTGCAAACTTGCTGCTTTTTAAGCAACGAGCTGGCAGGGAAGAGCTCCTCTCTTTATCATGTATTTATTTATTTATAATTTGTATAGCATCCATATCCAAATGGATTTGAGGCAGTTTGCAATAAAAACACATGTACACATGTCACAAGATACTTAAAATAAAGGTCAGAGAGAGCCTAGAGAAAGGAGGATAGATCTGGCTGGAGCACGTTCTTCTGCAGGAAAAGTAGCCAGGGAGAGGAGACAGCCTGAGGACACAATAGGACAACAGTCATTCTTCTAGGGGGCACTCTCCCACTGTTAATTTTGTGCATCGCAACTACAAGGGAAAACCTTTTGTCTGGACGTGTGCCCAAAACAGAGCTCTCAGGGAAAGCAGAGTAGGGTCTGGTGCACAGTGGGAAGATGCTGCCAAGTCTCCATGCGTTGCTCCCCCTGCCCCCGGCCCAGGAGGGAACACTGCTGGGAATATGCACGGTGATCCTAAATTCAGCAGAGGGGGCTGATCCACCTCTGTCTCTAGGAGACATCCAATGAGACTCCTGAATGCCAAAGTCAGTGTACGCTAAAGGCAAAAAAGGTCTGGACCCCAGACCTTTTAGATTCCAAGACCCCAGGCTTGGAATCAGCTCCATCTCACTGCTTCCTTTAGACACAGCCTCTTCTTCACGTGCACGAAAACCTCAACGGGGCTTGTTTCCAGGTCTGCACAAAAGACCATTGAGTGCCATCCAAGCCATCCTCGCTTTCCAAGAATCCTTACGGAGCAGCACCACAGTGACCACACACTGGGGAGGCAGGACGACCAAGCAGAAAGCACAGAGACCTGCCATCCAGACCCAGTGGTGTCCGTAACTCCATTTTGTGACCCTCCACAATGCAGCCTTCTTCTGATACAGGACTGGATGCTGCTTTCAGGAATTTCAGAGAGAGCCCTTCTCTTCTCACATGCTGCACCCCTGCCCGAGTGCATCTGTCACTGGTGAACCTGACTGCGGCTACAGCATTAGCTCAAGGGCTGGGCAGAGTTGGGAGTAGAGCACAAGTGCTAACAATTTGACAACTCTTGTAATACAGACCCGCTCTCCACCCTGGGCTGTGGCAGCGGTTTGCACTTTTTTTTTTTTTTTTTAAGGGGTGAAGTTTTAGTTGGAGGGGTCTCACTTAGAGGATTTTGCATCTCCTGCTAGTATTATGCAGGGGCAGATATGTTCATTAGTGAGAAAAAGAAAGGAGGGGAAAAATAACTAATAAGGCAAATGCAAGGAGTACTGACACCAGAGGAGATGGAAGTATAAAAACATGCATTAGAAGCTGCAGCCCAGGATAAGAGCTGGCTAATTTCGTTCTATTCCTGCTTTATTGAAGGAAACAGTTCTTCCAATTTAGCTTGGCCACCCAAGGGATCAGAAATGTCCTGGGAGAATATGCCTCTGGGAAATGCAAAGATCTAAGTGCTACCAGCCTAGAGAAGAGTCAAGTTTGGGCCCATTCATGCTTTTTCCTAACTGGGGCTTCTTCTGTGACTGAGGAAAGGAGGCACGGCGGGATTGGCAAAGAGCGATTGGTTTGTACCAGCCTCACCAGCAATGCCTGCCTCTGCCTGCCAAATTTCAAGGTCAAAGTGTTGGTAGGCATGGGCCATTAGTGTCTCCATTAAGGGGGCTCATTTTTGAGCTTCACATGTCCATGACATGCCATATAGCTCTGGCAGGCTGAGCATCACACTAATTCCTCATTCTCACAAGGGGGTAAAAAGGGAGGGGGGAAGTTACAATCTCACACGTCCATGGAAATCATCCACTGAAGCTATTTCTTCTTTCACAAGGGATGTGCTTCCCAACTCCCATTATTTTAGGTAATCAGGTATTGTCTCTTACCATATTTGGTGCACTAACAGTCTCTCCCAACATCTCCACCCACCCTATCGACTAGTTGAGTTCGAATACCTTGACATCAGTCTCCATAACTTTAGGTTTTCTTCCTTATTCAGCCTGAGAGAGAGAATTGCCTTCCCCCCCAGTCTGTCATGATCTACAGTAATGGGTTCAAGAGGGCAGAAACTTGGTTCCAGCCTCCCTGATGCTTTGACTCACCCTTGTAAAAAGTTATTGGTGTCAGTGCTGGTCTAGCAATTGCCTCCCCCCACTACACCCCTTGGCTTCTCTAATTTCACTTCCCCCTGCTGCACCGTACAGTAAACTCTAATGAGCTCTCACATTCTTTCACCAATCACCAGCCATCACCAAGTCAGATGAGGAGAGGAAAATAACTTCCTGCAGAAAATCCCCATGACCATGAAGTTCTAAGCAACTTAACCAATATACAGAAGTGTCAGCCCCGGTCCACCAAAAAGGGGGAAGAGAGGAGAACCCAGGGCTGGGGGTGGGGGGGAGTGGCACGTGGGGAGGGACCAAGAACAACTTAGGAACTAGTTAGAGCTAGAGCTAGAGCTGAGCTAGAAATAACTTTCAATGTTTTGTCCTAGGATTTGTGTTATATATTCCAGTATGTAACAAGAATCAAAATATATGTGATCTGTTCACAACTTTATAGTTATTTTCACCAGGAAATGAACCAACATTCCTTAGCCCCCTACTATGTGGTGGGCCCAGTTGATTATCTTGGATTATCCAAGAGTAGAAATATAAGTTTTAAATTATTTCCAACCCCCATACACATTTTCTGAGTAGTTCCATCGAATATATGCATACCATAAAGATACACAGACACAAATGCACATTTTTCCTTTCTTACCTCTTTGTACCTTTCCCTAGGTCATACCCAATTGGTTTCAGTTTAGAATATTCCAAGGGCCACAGGAAGGACAGGTGATTAGAACTACCACATAACCATTGTAGTGGTTATGTGCACGGGACGCCGTGCAGGGACCGGGAGACATTACTGGGAAGGTGCCAGCATGGAGCGCTCAGTGGAGACCACACTTTTCCTCCTTGGGTCTTATGGAACACAATGACCCCTTGAGCACTCATTATCACTCTTTTTTAGCAACCAATGCAAGGACAGAAGGAGTCTATACAAAGGGGGAGACTTTCACATCAATACCAAGTGTCACACAGAGCAGAGTTAGGCACAGCCAACTTCCAGGAGAAAAACTAACCAGTGAGTCACCAGGGAACCTGAAAGGGCACAAGGAAAGTTCAATTTGAAGATGAGAAAGAATTACTGAAAAGCTTTTTGAAAAATATTTCTTCATAAACTCTCACATACTTATTTCCTTCTTCCTGTGTCCCCTAGTAGTAACAGCTGAAAAAAAAGTCTTAGAACAGTCTTCAAGGGTTTACATACTTTCAAAGGAAGAGCTAAGGAGAGAGCCAACCCAGGTAAAAGTACTCTATATGCCCTGGACAAGGAAGTAGAGCATTCTGCTTAGAAGAACTAGAGATGGGAGATGCAGAAGGGGAGGAAGGGTAAACCAGAACACTTATGTCATGGACCACTTAATATGTGAGAAAGTAGGCTCAGAAAGCAAGAAAGTTACCCATGAGCACACAGTTACCAATAGGGAGAGCAAGAGCATGAACACTTTTTCTGATTTTAACTGCCGTGCTGACTATATTGAACTCCACCCTTCTAAGTTGGCCTCCTGGTCTGAAATATCTTTTCTTCACCTGGATACCAGGGTCATCATAGAAAATCACCTTCCTCTAGACATCACCTATTTGAAATTTCAGTAGCTCCAGGGCCAATTACTTACAACAGAGACTCTCAGGTGTTACTCCCTGCCACTGTGCATCTGATGGGTGCTGTTCACACAGATGGCACTGGATCTCCTGCGTTTACAAAATTAGCCTTGTAGCTCTAAGGCTACCCCCTTTTTTCCCAGTCAGTGGTGGCATGGGAATGCATGAGAATGACAGTGACACTTCCTACCCACTAATAGCTTACTTGCTTTGGTAGAGTCAAAGCCTGTTAGGTGTCCTTTTCCATCCGATGGAGCCCCTGACCCAAGTACTTCTGGAGACCTCCAGAGTATCTCATAGCATCTGAGCTATTCCTTAAGCTTCAGTCTTTGCAGCTATTCTATGAAGCACAGCACTTGTCTTCTGGCAGCCCTATACCAGTGAGGAGATATGTGGCAAAGTATTCTCTCCACAGTGTAGGCCATTCTGTCAAAGGAGTCCAAAGGCAATGCTCTTTGATTGTCAATGTGTGACATGTGTTTATGGCTTTATCATGTCAGGGCCCATATATGGGTCAGGGGTGGGGGGATGGGGAGAAGATTCCAGGAGCAGCCATCAGGAGAACATAGGTTCCTGTCTGATGATTTGGGCTTTGGCACTCCTTCATGCCCTTATGTTTAATGTATTCTCCCTTAGATTAATGCTCTTCATCCCCATGTAGATGGATGCTGGGCATATGTCACTGCATGTTACTCATTCTATCCCACCAAGTGGCCACGGTGGCCAAGCCATGCCAAACTTCAAACAATGGACAACAGAAGACATTATGATATACTTAGATCCCTATCACACATGACTATAAAGATAGCAACTTGAATTTACATAAAAATAAGCCAAAATCTCCAGAAGTTATTTTTCCTAGAATCAGGCTACTCTGTTATCTTACACAGTGGATTACAGCAGGCCAGTACGCTGTAATACCAGAGGTAAAAGTGGCCCGTCCTGAGCAGGAAAGTAAAACTGTCACCTGGCAATGCTAGCTATCCAGAGGGGACATGCCCAGCATCACATTCCATTACTTTTCACTTAGTGGCTGCACTTCAGTCCCATTTTGGAACACTGCCCTGACCAGACCTGTGATTTCATAATTTCTGCACCCCTCATTAATTAGTATCCCCAAGGCCTAAAAATACCTCCAGCTCCATTTCCACCCAGTAACTGTCCAGATGTGAAAGCCCCAATGCTACTCCACCAGGAGACATTCCCTGATGAAACCAGCCTACATTCTCCATCTCAACAACACAAAATCCATAATGTTCTTTGGGACAGAATCTGTACCGAATGACATGCATGACGCATCATCTGGTTGATTAAAATGCTAAGAATGAGGACATTAGTTGGTTATCCTGGGCCTTGTCACTTAAAGTCCAGAGTTGAATTTCATAATTTTGCTTCTTTGTAAAATTTCCCTTCTGTAATGAGCAGCACAAAATATAATCTCTCACAATCATATTTGTAAAAAAAATTTCATAAAAGTGTTCGGACATTTCATGAATTCCTGTGTCTATCTGTAGGTAATTTTACAGGCTCTGTGTGTATTATTATTTTTTTAAATAAATGTAGGTTATACAGGAAATATAATTAATGCTTATAAAGTAAAAGTTGATATGATAATCCCAGAGTATATACAGCCATATATTTCCCTCTCTTGATTTATCTATCATTTATCTAAAGAGAAATCTAGTAGATTCATGGCTGGAAATATAACCCACTCATGCTTTGCGGTAAAGAAAAGAAACAGAATGTTCTATAAGGTAGCCAGGTTGCCTAAAAGCCAAGCAGATCCTCCATAATGCCCATTTTCATAGAAATTTATAATGCCATATGAATCCTAGTGGTGTAATAGCTTCCACCTCCTCCTTATACTTCACACTGGAGTTACTTTTGTGTCTTTCTTCTGGGAGAGGTAAATTTGAGGGTAGTAGCCACTATTTACAGTAAAAGGCTGTTACAGCATTTTTCAAGGAACCAAAATAAGAAAACGTTATAAGCGGGGGATGTGGTGAAAGCAAGAAACAGTGTACCTTGGGGAGCTTCTCAAGGGCTTTCAGGATTGAATAGCCTCCTTGGGGGATTAAAAAAAAACTTGATGTGGGATGAAAGTAATGAGATTTTCTTATACCTTTTTTGACTAAAAGAAGAAAGGTAGTCAAAGGGACTGTGATTTGTTCCAGAGGAATATATCATCCTCCACACATATTTCTTGAAATCTGATGTCATTCTGGATCCCAGGCATGCTGCTCTGAATCCCACACTTCCTGGATTGAGCTCCAGGTAAGTGTGAAAACCATTTCGTAGAGCCGCTGCCTGTCTCCAGGATTCCTCTGCCTCAGAGTTAATGGTCTTCTGAATCATGCTTGTGCTCCTGGATAGAACCTATGAGCCAGGTCCGTTGCTTTGAATTCTTCAATTACCCATCAATATTTATTGAAGCTTTACCATAAGCACAGCAGTTTAGACCTGAAGATGTCTGTAACTAGTGAGTGTTTATAAGCCGGCTGGGGGAATCCCGTATTAGAATAGTGCTCTTCGGCTTAAAGAAAAAAGCCAAGCAGGGAGGAGACAGAGGGAATGGGAGGGTAGGGAGGAAATAGATTTGACTATGAATCATGAGAAATCACTTAACCCGAGGTACACTGTGACAGGGTGATCAGAGGACTCATAGAGGAGGAAGCCAGGTTAGACTCGCAAGAAGAACTGCACTGAAGTGGTCGTGACCTCGCCTGACAGTCTGACAGTTCAGCTTCAACAGCATTTCCCAAACTGTGGTCTGCAGTACATTTTGTGGGAATTATGAAGTTGCTCCCAAGAAGAGGGAAGGGAGGGATAGCCGCAAATCACGTAAGATTGGAAAACCCTGGAATCATCTGACTTTCTTTAAGGCAGGATCATGTGGTCTTTTAATGTTCATTCTGAATAGGCAAGACAGGAGTATAGGAAAGAGTATTTTCTCAATTCACATAAGGCTAAAAAAGTTTTCTCAAGGCAGTACTTCATAAGATGAGTGTTCAGTAAGTGACATTGTGGGGGATTGTTGCTAATGCCGTCAGTGACTTACACGAGGACAAACAAGGTAGAAAAGTCATTCCCTTTGAGGCCCTCTCCACGGATGCAAAGGAAGAAACTCTTGGGTCAACTCTGAGTCCAAGACTTCTCGAAACAGAATCCTCAATCTGCCTCCTGATGTGAATTTTACCTTCTAATGTAAAACAGCTAAAGCACTGTTTCTGCTGACCAATGAGGGAGGCTCCAGTTGCAGCAGAATGAGAGCCTGACACATACAACATTTGGGGACCTTCACAGAGCACTACTCACTAGTTAACCTCTTGGGGGCAGGTAGGAGCTGCTGCCCTAGGCACTAATATAGCTGGGAAGTTGTCTGTTCTTAACACCATCAGGGTAATAAGAAAATCCGCTGAAGATTAGTTCTTTTAATTCAAGGTACCATCAGACTGAAATGCTGCACAATTCCTGTGCTGCCTCCAAATTAAGTGACTGGAGGCAATTTTCATTCTATTTTAAATTTCAGCTTTTCTACCAATAACACAGGACATCCCTCGCTGCTCCATTACCATGGACGGTGCCCGTTTTTGACTTTGATTTCCTACTCAGCTTTTTAAGGCATCATGTTCACGCAAGTGGACTCGAGGCCCTCAGAACTAGGTCAGGCATTTGCTGGAGGTCATTACAAGGCTACAAAATAGAGCATGCTTAATTCTGTTATTTCTGAAGATTTTTTTCTTCTCTCTCATGTGCATAGAAGATAATCAGTACTTAATTAAATTTTGGAGCTGTTCCTGAAAATTTTAGACTGTCAAAGATACATGTGGCCTCCTTTCACCCGAGCCACCCGTGAGGTTTAGACAAAAGCATGTAAAAGGAACGAGGTGGGCTTGTCGTCCAAAGACATAAAAAACTGTAACAATCATTGCGCTTCTATTTTAAATACTGATGCTCAAAATGTTCCAGCAAGAAAATCCTCCGCACACAGAATTCATAGATGGAAAGACCCAGTCATGAAATCCATCTCTCCATTTTTGATAGCAGCTGAAGTCACTTCAGTGAGGTGACTGATAATGCAGTGACACCCCAATAAATATGTGGGGTGGAATCCAATTAGCAGGAGCACTCGCTAACATTGGACAGTGAGTAGTCTCTGTGGTGACCAGGCTCTGTCCTCGGTTCCCCAGCAGCTGTGTATGTGGTGAATGACAGCTGGGAAGCCCTTCCAAGAGCCCTTGGCTGAAGATAAACTCATCAAGGCTAGGCCCTGTTCCTGAAGCAGCCCAGATCCAAAGCAGGCTCTAAAGAACATGCCCGCTAAACCACGTGGGGGGTGACTCACAGGACCATTCCTGCTCCAGGGCTTTCTCACAGATCAGATGAGGCCTCTGTGGACATCGCATTGTAGTCCATCTGCTCCTTGGAAGCAACTCTGCTCTCCTCACCTCTGATAGGTCTTAGTCCTGGAACACTCACCACTCAGCTTCTTTCATGGTAATTTCTGTCAGAGCCTGCTACCCAGAGAACATCATTTGTAACAGTCAGAATGCAAAGCCCCTCGAGTATCTTTGCTGTCCCTAAGTCCAGAGTTGCAGGCATCCTGTAGTACACAATCAGAATTGTGGGGGTTTTTTTTGTTTTTGTTTTTGTTTTTTTACTTCTGTTAAAGTTTCCTGATGGTAGAATTTGTGAAGGAAGACAGAATATAGCGTGAACAATTTAGAAAATGTCAAGAAGCAATTCCCTGGCCAGAGCTGTCAGTTCAATGGAATTCTCTCTCTCCTTCCGTCCTGGATGGCAACATGGAAATATGAAACTGACATAAGAAACAGAAGACAATGTCTCATTATGGAAAGTTTCTTTTTAGTAAGTAAGAAAGAGTTTATCAAAGTGAGCCACATCAGCAATCAACCCTGGACTGAAGCTGCCTTATTAATGGAGAGGGGACAAATTTTAATCTCCCCAGAATCTCTTATCAACTGATTTCATGTAATTTACTGTGGGTTTTATTCAACAAGAGCTATGAGCTGTTTCTGTGCCTGCCGAAAATATTTTTATTGTGTGGCATTTGTCCCCGACTTTGCCCTACTCCATGCTGACATGAAAACATGTTCAGACACTAGCCAATATTGCTTCATGCTGTCTTGACATTGTTATCCTATCTCCATAAACTCACACTGGCTGTGTCATTAGGTCATGAAAAGATGTGAATTCATCACCTTTAAGTTATGGAGGAATTAGCATTATGTGTAAAAAAAATTATGAAAAGCTTCTACATGGGTTTTGCAAAGCTAGCCATTTAAAAAAGTGGAAAGTAAAAAAGTCAAATGGTGAGAATTCCAGAGACTCCAGCATTGGTTTGCACGGAGTCATTATTTAAACCAACCAGTGGCTAATGTAATCATTTTGGAATAGAGATAAACTCGATATAAGAACCAAGGAATGAAACAGAGCATTCCCTTCCAGGAGGGAGAGTCACTAAAGAAACTCAAATGCATGTCGTAAGGATGCTGCTGGACACACAATCCCAGGAAGAGCAGCTACATGTTCAAAAGAGGCGGTTCTCCTGTGCTTAGGAAAACTGACAGATGGCCTTCATCCACAGAGGAAATACATATTTCTGGACCTATGAGGTCATGGAAAACAAAACCCCTAGCCACTTTGCTATTTCTTAAAATTATTTTTATGCAAGTCATATTTGAAAGAACTTTGGTTATTTAAAAAAGCATATATAGTTATGGTTATTAAGCAAAAAGTAAGTATATAGTATAATAGCCCTGCCTGCACACTTTGAACCCACGTTCCTTAAGAAAAATAACCACGGTTATCAGTTTGGTTGTATCTTTCAAGGCTTTCTCTATGTATTTATATACATGGGTTTTATTTTTGTCTTCTTTTAACATAAATAAGACTCATACTGTATGGACTGTTCTGCATTCGCTTTTTTTTTTTTTTAAACAACAACAATAAAAAGCTTTGGTGATCTTTCCATGTCTTCTGGTACTCCTCACTGGTAGCCATTTGCATGATTTTACTTCTTTATTATCAGCAACACTGAAATGAATTGTCTGTGTTTCTCTATATACACTAGCAAGCATTTCTCCCCCTAAGGTGTAAACTTAAAATAAGAATTGGTGGGTAGAAGGTACACAAATGTTACATTTTGATAGATACCACCAAATTAAATGGTCATGTCAAAAGTTCATGTTAATTTAATAGGGGATGATTTTATCAAATCCTCTTTCCACTCCTTCCCACTACTTAGAGTACTATATTATTTAACCTTTTTAATCTGTTAATACAGTAAGTCTCCACAATACACTTCTAAACATTACATATCCTCGCATTCTCAAATAAACTTAGCAGATAAGGATGTATGATTCTTTGGAAATTCTTCTGAATTTAATTCATGTTTTTGCTTTATTATTTTATTTAGGGTTTTTACTTCTATAGTAGAAGCAATATTATAGTGTATATCATATAGTTTTATTCTTGTGTGCCATTCTTAGAAGCCTGGTAAAATCACTTAGGTAGCTCTGCATCATAGAGAATACATAGGGAATTATCTATTTCTTAAATTTTTGGTAGAACACACGCTAAAACTTGCTGAGTCTAAAGTTTTTTTTTTTTTATAAAACCAAAACCTTGACACATTTTTCAGTAATTTATCTATTAAATTTTAAGAAGTCAAACATTTCTCATTTTATTTGGTCAGCTTCACTGGGTTATTTCTAGAAAATCATCTGTTTCATCTAAACATCCAAATTTATAGAAATAACACTGTATATAAGTCTTTTCACAATTTCTGAAATCCCCTGCAGCTCCAGACACTAGAAAAGGCAAGGAAAAAGATTCTCCCCTAGAGCCTATAGAGGTAGCACGGCCCTGTCTACACTGTGATTTCGGCCCAGTGAAATTGATACTGGATTTTTGAGCCCCCAAAACATAAAAACACAAACCTGTGCTGTTTTCAGTCACAGAGTTCGTGGTGATTTGGTAACTAATGTAGTGCTCACTAGGACTGTTCACAAACACTCCAGTTCTCCTCCCGAGCCCATGGGAAGCTTGCAGTGTTTCTCTGTTTCTCACTGAAGCTTGCAGTGATCATGGGACGTGCTCTCACCAACAAAATGTGACCGAAGAGACAGGTTTGTTAGTTCTGAGTGGCAGATTTAAGAGTCAGTATAAAATTCATCTCATTCCCTTTTTCCTTCTGTGGTGATCAAGATTTGGTGCCCGAGTAACTATGATAGGCAGAACTCCCTGAAAATCTATATTAAACATACATCAGGAAGGAGAAGTCAACCTTTTTTGTATCAAGGCTCTGAGATTTAGGGAATGTTTGTCACTGAAGCATCACATAGCCTATATTGACAAATACTGATGATAAACTTTGTGCTTTTTTCACAGAACCATGACGCCTGCTGTATGTACAACTGACTACTCTCTCCAGCTTCCCTTCACATTCCTAATAGTCCCGTAACCCCCATAACTCTGAACAAACTGCGGTGTACACTGTGGAATGATTGATGGAATGGCTGAGACAGGTATCCTAAGAAAAACTAAAACTGAACTGCAACTTCCTTCTTACACCTCCAGGTCCCACCATTCTCTTTCACTAGACAATGGTCTTTGTCTGCCACCATCATAGAATTCTCTCTGTGTCCCTCTACAATGGCCCTGAATGATGCCAGTCTTCACACGGTGACATCAGATGACAAGGGCTCCAAAGCACCCAGACTTCTGTATCAGAGTCTCACTATCCAATTATAGGCTGGTACCTATGCGCTACCTCTTGACCTACCCTATGCAGCACCTCTTATCATGATTTACCTGCTTGCTTCTCAAACCCAAAGATCTGCTTTTCTCTGGGAACATCCTGGGTTGTCTATCCTGATTCTGACTTCTAGTCCTGAGCACCAGAGATTACAATTTACAGTGAGTTGGTACTCCGTAGAAGGAATTCAGGCAATAGCATTCTGGAGCCGAGACTGCGGCAGCTAACCTTACAAACAGGGCCATCCAGACCTCCGCCTGGACCACAGGCAGCATCTCCAAAATGTTCCTGTTCTTACGCAAGGCTGCATTACTCTGACAGGGGGCTGTCCTGTGCCGCGTGATGGGAACTTCTTTCTCTCTGGGAGCTATGATCTGAGATGGCCTTAGGAAGCCATGGAAAATGTCAAAAACAAGAAGCAACACCTTAGCAAGACCCCACTTCATATTAAAGTCCTGCTTTTATTGGTGCAGAGATCTGCTAAAAGCTGTTATTTGAAATATCTGTAGTTTGGATCTGTGAATAATTGCTATCCGCACATCTCAAATTCTTTACAGTTTTCTGTTAGACATATCTGCATGAGGCTATAAATAGTGAAGCAATGTCGCTCACTGTATAATACAGTCTCTCTGCTTTTACAACTCATCATGAACTTCTATGTAATTTATTTTTTATTGAAGAATTCCAATTAATGGCTTCCTGGTGATTTTAAAGCCTCAAATTATAAGTCTCTGAAAACAAAGCAGAGAACATAATTATCATAAACCGAGAATTTTTCATTTTGAAGCTTATCTGTTTGTGCTAAGTATCTTGTCTGTAAGTAATTAGTGCCTTTATTTTTTTTCAGTAAAAATAATGACCATTCTATGCTACACATCCAAATTTTGTTAACTACTAGATGTACTGTATGTATTATATTTGAAAATGGACCACCTTGGACTAGTTTTAAAGTATTTCATCAAATGATAATAGCAACAACAAAATACATCTGTTTGTCAGAATAAATTATGTGGCACGTATTTAAAAAACCTATTATATCCTTTTGCTTTCTTTCTAAGAATAAAAGCTTCACAAAAATATGTACTTGCCATTTATTACCAGGGCTGCATAACAAGAAAAGGCCCGTTTTATCTTCCATTTATAATTCCTAACTGCTAATCAAATTGATCAGCCAATAGCTTGGTTGTAGAGGGTCTTTCAGAAGACCATTTCAAAATGTTTTACTAGAGATAAAACAAAATTCAATGAAATTAAAACAATTTGAATGACAATGTAAGCCAAACATTCCTGTAAGTATTCTGAAAACTCAAGTTTCCCTGATTTAAACACACATACACACACACATACACGCACGTGCACACACACACACACACACACACACACCCGCATGCGCACAACACATAGGTTCTCCTGCTCAGGCCAAATAATATTTGAGAGCAGTTTTCCTATGAAGGCTAGGCAACTGACTTAGATCAAAGTTAGGGTCAATTTGCTTCCTCTTTAAAAAAAAAAAATTACATATTTTTCAAGTTATAAAACTAATATGTTCCTTAAAAAATCTTGAAAAATACAGCCATACATGATGTAAAGAGTCTATTTTCCCACTTTCCATATATAAAGTACTCATTTACCTACTTGTAACATTTTACCATGTCTATTCAGTAAAAAAAGAAGTACACACACAGATTTTTTTAAGGATGAAGAAATACATAAATTTGTATCTTGTTTATTTTACCTAATATAAGCATTTCCCTATGACACAAAATATTGTTTCAAAAGAATAAACAGCTGCGTATTTCATAAAAGTGCTGTATATATCATAACTAAATAGTTTCCCTATGTTGGACATTTATGTCATTTCTAAACTTTTTTCTCTGATACATAATGGTGCAATAAATTAGGTCTGTATATAATTTTTTGAATACGTTTCTTATTATTTCCTTAGGATATAATCTTAAAGGACTACTCTCAAGTCATAGGTTTGAAAATTCTGAAGTTCTTTGTTAATGTTAAAAATCTGCTGTATGGAAAGACTTTATATTCCTATATCACTGTGTGAGCAAGTCCTTTGCCTACAGTCATTACCATGATGAGTAATATAACACCACTGCTTACATTTATGTTGATTTAATAATAAAATGTGGCATTTTGTCCATTTTTTCTTTACTTTTGATGAGTCACAAGGTTAAATACATTTAATACACTTATTGTCCCCCCATCTCCTTCTATATACATGTGATTATTTATATTTACTTTTCCCATAGTTTGAAAGGGAGGTTGATTTTTTTCTCATCTATCTTTTTTATTTTTTTTTAAAGATTTTATTTATTTATTGGATAGACAGAGCTCACAAGTAGGCAGAGAGGCAAGCAGAGAGAGAGAGAGGAGGAAGCAGGCTCCCTGCAGAGCAGAGAGCCTGACGTGGGGCTCGATCCCAGGACCCTGGGATCATGACTTGAGCTGAAGGCAGAGGCTTTAAACCATTGAACCACCCAGGTGTCCCCCTATCATCCATTTTTTAAGAGCTTTTTATATACTAAGAATGTCTTTTGTTTTGCATAATTATTGCCCAAATTGTGTCTTAATATGTCACTTGTCTTTCAATTTCATTTATATTTTTGGCATATAAATACTTTTTGACTTCTATAATTGGTTTATGTGTTTTTATTTTTGTTTTTTGTTTTTTTTTTAAGTAGCCTCCACACCCAGCATGCAGCCCAACACCAGCCTTGAATCCTGAGATTGAGACCTGAGCAGAGATCAAGAGTCAGACGCTTAGCCTACTGAGTCACCCAGGCGCCCCATAATTCATACTTAACAAAGACCTTTCCCATTAAACATATGACAAATATCTACTTACATGTTCTTTAATTCGTATTTTAAAATGTATGCTCTTTAAACTATTAATGATTTATTTTAGTGTAAAGTAAGAGGTAATGTTTTAAGTTCATAATTCTAAATTGTAAAGCAGTTTTCCTAATACCACTTACTAATCAACTACTTCTTCCTCTGGAGATTTGTGATATTTTATGTATAGCATCCTATATTTTCATAGATTTGTCTGGCTCATGGCTCCCTATTTTACTCCATGTATCAATCAGCTAAATCATTTTGACTGTTCTAGTTTAGTAAATAGATGCAATGTCACAGAGAGAATTTTCATCTCTTTACTCTTCCATTATAAAATATATTGTCTATTTTTACTACTTTCTCCTCATATTAATTTTATAATCATAAATTTTTTACATTAAATAATATTCTTGAAACTACACTAAATTTAATTTTTAAAACTGGGGAAAATTGATAGCTTTATAATAATCAGCCTTCCCATTCATAAGCAGGTTGCATCTTCACACCAAGTATCTTAATGTCTCTTAGTACAGTTTTATGGTTTAATTCATATAGCTTCCCCCTTTTACCCCATTCTCTACTAAATTTCCAGGGCTCAGCAAATCCCTAGCCTACAGAGCTCATATAATCATTATTTGTTGACTGACGTAACACCCTGTCAGTTCAAGCCCTTACTCTACCCCTGACTAGCTCTGCGATGTGGGATAAGTATCTTCTCATCTTACAGTCTTGCTTTTCTCAACTGTAAAATGGTGAAGCAGCTGTATCAACCTAATAAAGTTACCATGGAGAGGAACACAGATTAACTCTTCAACTCCAAAGAACAACTTACATATCTTAAGTCTCCATAAATATGAATGACTATTACAGTTATCTGGGAAGTGCATTACAGGAAGAATCAACAGAACTGCAGCCAGAGACAGAAGCCCAGGAAAAATGAGGAACCAACCATGACTCCCAATGTTTTAAGGCTGATTCATATAGAAAAGTTAAAAAATAATGATTGACAGTGACGGAGAAGTATTTGTCTTTGGATTGTGTAAACACCAGAATTGCTTAGAAGCTTGCTTCTGTACACCTGGGGGATGTCTGCAAGTTGGGGAAGAGCCTGGCATGACCAGAGCCCAGGATGATCCCCAGGCTGTAGGGAGATATTCCTGCAAGCACTAGGTGTGACAACCACAAATCAAATGGAAGGAACACAACAGAGAAGTATCTCTGGGAGAAGAGAGTATGTTAAACTCATCCTCAGCTCAAATATAAACCATATTTGCCCCACAAGTGGGAAATTAAGAAAATTATCCAAATAATTCATATCCTTTTCCAAAAACAACCCTCTGCTTGGCCTGCATTGGTCTGAACACAGTATACTTAGATATTTGAGCCCAACTGCCCAGCTGGATAATAGTTTCCATTCTCCACTTCAGTGTTCTGTAGACCCAGCCACAGAGCTTTAAAAAAGCCAAGGACTAACTTTAGCCACTGGTCCTGCTTTCAATAAAGCCTTATTTTAATAGAAACACTGTGTCTCTCTTCCAAGTCCCCACCTTTTTTAGGCAGCTTGCCAGCTGAAGGCAGAAAGAGATTTCTAGCACATTGTCCCCAAATTCCAGGCAGATCATAAAAATAAACTGTCCCAGAATGTATTCCTTTTAAGAAAAATTGCTTATTCAAGGCTTGCTTTTCGTGTTTGCCTTCCTTCTTCCCTTTCCAGACACTTTTTCTTCTAACATCATGCTGTAAAGTTGCCATCTGTCTCAAACACATACATACACAAAAGGGAAATCCACTTACAATGAGTACTGGAAAGAAGAAAAATAAGTTGGTTACAAGTGGGTGTTCTGCAGCACATGACTTTTCCAACCCAGTGGCCAAAATCTGAATTACCTCCCAGTCAACAGTCTCCTAGTTTGGTTTTCAAGAAAAAAGTAAAAATAAATATATTTTTTTTAGATTTATCGCTGCACAACATTCCCAAGGGAACGCTTGGTTTTTACAATTCCTGTGACATAGAGATGGTCAGGAATTAGATTTTATAAAGAAGAAAACTAAGATCCCAAAAGGCAAGTCACCTCTGAAGATTACAGGTTGGCTGAAAATTGCCAAGTGTGCATCTGAGGGTGCCCTGCATCGGAGTCACATGGGACACTCGTTCAAGTGCATCTCTTTACAGTATCAATGGGAGTGTATCATTCTTCTGCTAAAAAACACTCACTAGTGGCCCATTCAGTTAGAAAGAATCCACATTCAGATCCTCACCACAGACACAGGAGAAGCCCCTCTCCACCCTGAGACCTCATAGGCTGGTGGTCTTCCCTCTGTGCACCACCCCCTTCTTGGTGGTCCTCATTCATACACGGGATGCTCCTGTCCCTGGGTCTTTGCACGGGCTCTTCCCTCTGCTTCATCCCTCAAATCTCCAAATGAAAGGTTCTTCCTCCTTATTTGAGTCTTTAAAAAGCCATCATCAACCATACTAGCAACTGCAGTCCCACACAAGCATGTATCTACTTTATTTTTCATCTTATTGATCAATCTTTTTTAACTTCTTTATGACATGAATATCAGTTACCTCCCTGCCCACTCACACACACAGATGGACACGTTTGACTCAAAGCTTCACAGAGGCAGAAACCTGTCTATCTTATTCAAGACCTATTGTCAGGGGCACCTGGGTAGCTCAGTTGGTTAAGCATCTGCCTTCGGCTCAGGTCATGATCCCAAGGTCCTGGGATGAAGTCCTGTATGGGGCTACTTGCTCAGTTAGGAGCCTGGTGCTCCCCCTCCTTGTGTGTGAGTGCGCTCTCTGACAAATAAATAAATAAAATCTTAAAAAGTCCAAAACCTACTGTCAATAAAATGCGGCTTACTTGGCACTCTCTCAGACTGAAGCAGTTCCTATCTGGGATTAGGGGCTGAGGGACCTGAATTTTAAATACTCTCCTAGGTTATTTCAAAGCACTTTAATGTTTCAAAAGTCCAGATAATAAATAATTTAGCCGGGGCTGGACAGACACCTTGACTTCCCGGGACATGCTTTCCACTGCACCAAGCTGCGGTTTTAAAATCGCTGGTCTATTTCAAACAGCTGCCTTAGCAGGGAAGTCATTTGGAGATTCATGCTGGGCTTTCAGTGTAGATGCAGATTAAGTGGTACCTTAAACTGCTTTCCCAAAATTCAATATTTCTGTCTCTAGTGTAGGCTTGGGCTTTGATGGGAAGCCTCAGAATTATTTGTGCAGATCAAGGGAGAGAACATTCTACAGAGAGCTGGGTCTCATTCTCAGTTGACTCACTGACTGCTTATGGGACCTTGGGCAATTTTATTAATTTCTCTGGGTCTCATCATCCCCATCTGCAGAGTGAGGGTGTTGAGTCTGATTATCTCTGAGGTCCCTTTGCAGTCAAATATTTTTATGATGCCAAGTCATTCCAATTAATGCAGAAAGAGCCCTTGAAGTTGCATTCAGTGTTGTGAAAGGACCGTGAACAGCCCAACATCATGCCATGCAGCCCAGGCCAACCCCAATCGCCCAACCCCAGTCTAATTCTTAGCATCTTGTCCTGTGTCTTAAAGAGACAAGAAAATAAAGAAAATACCCCCCACACACCGAAGAAAGATGCATTTGTGCTGCCTCCATCTGATCCCACTTAGATGCCAGTAAGAGATGTTTTGGTCAGGTACCTGGTAGGATATATAACAGTTCTGTTTGTTAGAAAATTCTAACATAGATCAATGACCCAAATAGAGTAACAGAATGTTCCCCTGCCCTTCATCTTACACACACACACACACACACACATACACACAGATTTTAGAAAAACCTAAAAGGAATCCCCAATTGTTCTGAAAGGCAGAGAGTCAAGCTTCATGTTTTCACTTGAAAATAAGGGTGGAATAAAATCATCCTGATGTTTCTAAAGGAAATAGGAGGGCTGTCTTTATTTGCCAGAACTGGCACAAGGCAGTCTGTGATATTCACTGCCAGGAAGTTCTTTAAAATAGAAGCCAACTGGTATACAATGGATGGGGGAATGTTTTGGGCAAGGAGAGGGGGTGGCGGGGTGCTAATGGAAGGTGCACGAGAACCTGATGAATGAGTAAAGCTATGACTGGGCTATTACATTCAGAAAGGAGGTAGGATAGATCGTTTTGGTTATATATGCCAAGGAGAAGAGGTTGCGAAAAAAATACCAAAAAAAAAAAAAAAAGAAAAGAAAAGAAAAATAGAAGCACTGCAATAGAATTTTTCTCAAGTAAACTTAGAAATTTGGTTCTCCATCTTGATTGTGATTCCTTTTTTGTCTTCAGTCCTTCTAACATATTCTACCCATGGTACATGAGATTGCTCCAATCTGGAAGGAAAACATTATCACCTAATGAATTACCAGTCCACTTCCCTTTCAGTGTCATTCTACATTTACATTTTAGATAACTTATATGTATGGAAACAAACATAAGATTCACAAGGTGTGAGTATAAGCACACTACCTGACTTCTTAAGCCTCACACACAAATCTGTCTTTTAAGGCTCACTTCTTATGTAAATAATACCCAATGGAATCATGTTCTATGGTAAAATATATGAATTATCAAGTGTTTTGTGTAGGTGCTTCTGTTTATCTTCTGATGCCTGTGGATCTTAGCTGGAAGAAAAAAGAGGACTTGCCATAAATTTGATAAGGGCACACCACCTAACAAGGAACAGCAAGCCTTATTTGTTCAATAAATAAGCAGTGGTGTTGGGAAACAGACCTGGATCTCACATTCCCCAAACTACTAATGTGTTCTCCCTTGTAAAACTTAACCAAGTTGTTGACAGTTAGCCACAACATAGAGACAAGGTTCCATTAAGTCATTGTGTACTTTTCAATTTCAACAACTCACATCGTAGATGTGATCAAAACAGTCTCTAAACGCTATTTAAAAGGCTGACAGCATTTTACCATAGTGCAAAATGTTATCTGAAGAAAAATGACCACTGAAGATTAGAAAGGGAATTATTATACCCAATGGCTAGCAGCTAACACAAGGACATCCATTGCTCATTAGCAGACAGTAGGAGATTTTCCTCCATTAGTCCTACAGGGTAAACTACTAATGTTTAAAATATAAAAGTAAAAAATGCACAAAGATCTCATAATTTCAGAGTGTTCTTAGCCAAGGCCTTTAAAGGCATTGTCCTAGGAAGCTGCCTTCTGTAGAAGCTACATGTTATCAACGCTGTGTTAATGGACCTAGCTAATTCACTGGGTCCTCTTAAAAACCACATGTGCAGGTTGAAAAGGCCCCATCCAAGGAGCCAGAGGCTCTCATTTCTGATAGTTGTTCTTTGTGATTTGGTAATACCAAGGGAGGTGAGAGAAAATGGGTAGTAAACAGATCCAGAATTTTCTAGGAAGACAGTCTAAACAAGGCTCTAAGAAAAGTCACAGAAAATGTCAGCCCAGCTGACAGAGAAAGGTTCAGGGAGCAGCAATGGCATGGCATATACTTTTTCATCTATTCAATCTGACCCTGGGCCCACTGCCATAATCTTTTTTAAGGTTAGTGGTGGGAAGGCTGCCGCCTGAATGTTTGCAGAGGTCTCTAACATCCTCTGCTGAAGAACCCTAAACCTCAGGTACTATTTCAGAGGAAATGGACAGCACAAAACACAGACAGAAAATTAGCCGCAGCAGACCCTGGATCTAAATAAGTTCCACTAGCCTTTCTGAAATCACTTAAAGGCTGGGTTGTCAGGGGCAGTGATGGGGGTGAATGGAGTGTGTGTGTGTATGTGTGTGTTTCCCTAATGTGGACCTTTGCCCAAATATTTTAATACGTGCAGCATAAAAACAAGAAAGAAGGAAAAAAAATAACTATTTAGCTAAGCAATTTAAAAATTCTTTACAAAAAAATAATAAAAAGAAAGACTTTAACAAAATTGCAGCTATAGCAGGTCTGCGAGGGTAACTCGGTAAAATACTCAGTGGATGGCTGCAAACCTCTAATGGAAAGTTGTATAAGTGGCTGAGGCCAAAGTAGGCATTAATTACAATGAAAAATCAGTTTAGAGTAGGCCACAACTAAATTGGAAGCTGGTCCTCTAGGTAAAACAAAGAAAGTGAACAGCAGCCTCAGATTTGATTACATGGCAATACAAGAAAAATGTGCTGTATGTTGTCTATTATTAAAGCTGCTTTGGGGCCCTGTGTTGGGTGCCTCAGGGATTTTAATAAAAAATTAGTAATAGGTCTGCTGCCCTGGCTCACTGTGGCTTTTTAGAGTATTTGTGGGTTTAGGGCTGGTCCTGCAGTGCAAATTAAGTCATTTTAGACAAGCAGTCTCAGAAAGTGTTATGTGATAGCAAAGTTCAAATACGGCACTTTGGCTCTAAAAGGACACAACCCCCCCACTGGAGGCTGATTTGGAGTTTCAAAGAAATAATAAAATTTCATCATAAGGAGGAGGAGGGGAGAAATGAGAAAAAAAGAAAAGAAAAGAAGAAAAAAAGAAGCAACTGGTTGTTTTTGTGTGTCTTTGATTGCTCTTGCCAAACATTAGTCCTGGTATATAAACTACATGAGTGCATAAAATATTTCCAGCGAGTGGGTTAGTGGCAGAGAAGGCAACTGTTAACCTGGGATTTTTCTTTCTTTCTTTCTTTTTTTTTTCTGTCTTACAAATGTTAACTCAATAACTCTTTTTATATTGATGTAGTGGTATTAATAATATTGTCTTTATTACTAATATCACCACTGGGTCCATGGTACGACCGTATATATCCTAGCCATGAAACATTAACAAAAGTTCACCCTGATTAAGAAATCAAGCCCATAAATCTACATTCTTTCAAAGATGAAAATGTCTGGGCCAAATTATTTTCTACAAGACAGTTACGTGAAAAAGATATTTCCCAGCGTTTCCTCAGTATACTATAGACCTGATGGCTGGCATTTGCTCCCTGAGACCAATAGTCCCTGGTCTTAGAATTCTGATAAATGCTGTCCAGGTTCAATAGACTGAGATTGCTTCAGTAAGGGGTGCATTTCCCACCTGCACCCTTGCCCAAATATCTGAATAAGCCCCATAAGGGAGATGGAATGAAGTGTTGACATATGATGGATATAAAAAGTGTGCACGTATGTGAGCATGAGTATACATGGGTGTGGGTGTGGTAGTGGAGGCAGGGGACTTTGAATGAGAAAGAAAATAAACTTTTGTCTACATAATTGAAAAATTCTTTGTCAAAATCATATTTTTAAGTTTAATTAACAAGGAAAATCCCACTCCATGCCCATGCAGAACATCCCTTGTCCAGCAACCAATAGTATCCACTATTAGGACTTGCCTAATCTGTTGACAGAGGATCTGGTAGCGTAATTCAACAGATCTTAAGAAGTTCCAGGAAATCCCAGTTATCTCCAAACACCTTCTTCCCCTAGCTGATGACCAATACCTGAAATTACATGAGTTAGAGAGCTACTCCTTTAAGTTAAAGCATTGACTGCTATTAAAATGTGGATTTTCCTGCAAAAATCTTTTTAACTTCAGAGTACATAAGGAAACAGCACAGGCAGAGAACAAGGGGCCTGTGAGATAGGGCATTGGCCAGAGAAGACTGGAAATAACCTTTATGGAAGCAATGATTTCTCTAAGGGTCATCTCTCAGAGCCTCAGACAGTCCCTATTGAATCATGGAAAAGCTATCTTCTATTGAAAACACATACCAGAGGATGAAGAAGGTGCCCTTCAAACGGGAAAGCACCATGATCTAAGACCACAGAGATCATGCAGACTTAAAAAGCAAACATGCCTCACCATTCAGACCTATGACAAATATCTGTTAAGCATTTACAAGGCATCAAACATTATTCAAACTTCTGTGAAACCGGAAGTGAAAGACACAGCTTACTTTGTCATCATCCCCACGTTCCCAATGGCACAAGTCTCATAAAATTTCCCCAAACTATTGAAAAAGTGGGGTCAAAAACCAAACAAAGGAGCGATGAATGTATGGGCAACATAGAAAAGGTGATAAGAGAGTCACAGTTTGGTTTAAGCACAAAAAGACTTGATAAGACTAATGTACATTCAAAGTTGTCAGCTGGAAGATGCCAACAGGTAGCTTCAGTTCTTCCAGCACTCTTCTGGGGTGATCATATCATATATCTTTTCTGATTATATTAAGGAAACAAAAACCCCAATGGCAGTGATAAATGTGTTGTACTCCAGCAACAACACCAATTTCAAAACAAACTGTGCAGTATCATCTTGTACTGATAATACATTACATCACCTTAAATATTTTCAAAGTAGGGTACTCAGTTTTTCACAAGTTACATAATCGTGATAAGGATATTTCAAATATATGTCTTCTTCAATAACAAGCAGGTTACTCAGTTATGAAATCCATATATATATACACACACACACACACACACACACACGTGTATATATATATATATATATATATATATACATATATATATATATATATCTCCAGCAATCTCAGAAAGGAAAAAATTACATATTGAGATTTAAAGCAATGATAGACTATACACACACACACACACACACACACACACACACACACACACATATATATATATATATATATTTTAAGACTATTTTTAAAGTTGGTCCTTTCAAAGTAAAATTTGTTCCATAATTCCTTATATACAGAGGACCTTAAAAAGTAAAACTTTCCAAACTGGGTATGTTTTCCTAGTGTTTATGACTCCTTTCTAGACCTGTGCCATCTGCACAAAACCTTCACGCAAGGATTTGCCTAAGTTCACAGGTGCTCAGTATTTAAATAACAAGTATACATATTCCAATATTATGCAACCAGTTATGTGGAAGTCAAAAATACTCACTGAAATTTAAACTGAATTCACTGACTCTAGCCCTGACTCCAGATGAGTTTGGAAAAAAATACATTTTCTACCCATGTAAAAAATGATAGAAACTTCTAATATAACTCCCTCCCCTGAAGAATTCTAATTGTGAAACTGTAAAATTCAAGTGATTAATATGTCGTATGGAGAGGGTAAGATGTACAGAATTCAAATTCCTGAATCTTCAACCAGCCCCAAAAGGCAAAGACCATGTCCATCTTAAGTCTTATTCAGGACCGAATTCCCATTACTCATAACAGTATCTAGCACTGTCAATAAATAAATATTTGCTGACTGGCTGATGGCAGTGTCAGAAATATCCTGGTAACACTCACTAAACATGACAAGATGCCCATTCCTAGCACTTACAAACCTCAGGGTATATATAAAGGCAATCTTTATATGTCAAGTTTCCACTTTGTGACAATAGTCTTTGGAGTCAATGTGGTTTTGTGTGTGTGTGTGTGTGTGTGTGTGTGCATGCACGCTTATCCTTCAGTTAGGCTTTTAGGATTTATTAAAGCCCAGTCCTTCTCTTCAAGATGTTCATCATGCACCAGGTGAGAAAGACAACCCCAACAACAATACAGTGTCATAGCACAGTGCCACAGTATGAGGAGCAATGAAGTCTAACAGAAGCACTGGAAGCATAGTGTTCTCCTCGTGCTTCCTAAGGATGTAGAACTAGAACTGGGCTGAAAACGGAGGCCCAGCTCCCACTGAACTTGCCAATCAGAAGTCACAGGAAGTTTTATAAGCACTTTCAGAAACGGGGTTAAGAAGATGCCAGGAGCAGAAGGCTGAAAAGGGAAAAGAGAACACTTGTGAGTTATAAATAGACTTGTTTTTAGAAACCACTGTTGAGCAGGAAGGAATTTAGAGAGACTGGGTATTTACCTGAGGAAGATGTATGGACACTCAAATTGAAGACGCAAGAAAGAGAGAGAAAAAAAAGAAAGAAAGAAAGAAAGAAAGAAAGAAAGAAAGAAAGAACATACTTGATGGGACCAGGATCTAGGATGCAGGATACAGTCTCCAGGAATTAATTTTAAAAGGAGTTGCTATATCTTCTTCTAAACCAATGGGGAAGGAAAAAGAAATGACGAAGACACAAAGAAACTGGGAACCCAGTGGAAAAGGGAGTGGGAGCACTGCTACTTAATAATTATAATAATAATAGCTGCAACTGAGAATGTACTGTGTTCTGAACTTTTTGAACACATCATGTCATTGAGTTCTCCTGACAAATCCTATGAAGTTAGTAAGGTTTTAAAACAAACAAACAAACAAACAAACAAAAAAAAAACATTTAGAAGGACTAGGTCAAGGGTCAAAGTCACAAAGATGGTAACTGTTGAAGCCAAATTTAGTGAAGTCCAGAGTCCATTATTCTTCCAGCATATCAGACCAACATCCATGACCTTGCTTTTCTTTATGAAAGTAACAGGCAAATTGCCCACTAAAAGAAAGGACTAAGGGGACGCCTGGGTGGCTCGGTTGGTTAGGCAGCTGCCTTCAGCTCGGGTCATAATCCTGGCGTCCTGGTATCAAGTCCCACATCAGGCTCCTTGCTCAGCGGGGAGCCTGCTTCTCCCTCTGCCTGCCACTCTGTCTGCCTGTGCTCACTCTTTCTGATAAATAAATAATAAAATCTTAAAAAAAAAGAAAGAAAGAAAGAAAGAAAGGACTAAAGACAGAATTGGTAGTTAAACAAATAATAAAATATCAGAAAAAATGCAGAGGTGGACCTGCCATTAACAAATTATTTTTGGCAGCTTTAAAAGTTCTGTTAATTTATTTTTTTTTATTTTTTTATTTTTTATAAACATATATTTTTATCCCCAGGGGTACAGGTCTGTAAATCGCCCGGTTTACACACTTCATAGCACTCACCAAAGCACATATCCTCCCCAATGTCCATAAAAAATTAAAAAAATAAATTAAATAAATAAAAGTTCTGTTAAGGTTGGAAATTGTTAATTTTACCAATCAATGAAATCACAAGATTATTTCCTCACAATTGTGGGAATGAAATCATTAAGAAACTGAAGGTATGAGATAGAATGTAGCTGAAATGACGGACTGCTGTGTTCTGGTCAGATGGGAAGAAGTGATTACAAAAGCGAGGGGAAGGACAAGTAGAGAGATGAAAAGAACTTGAAGAGTGAAAGGACATGAAGGCATGAGAGGGAAGAACTATAGATGGTACCCATGGTACCCCAGAAAGGAAAAGCTCAGATTGACTGGTTAAAGTGGATAAACAATTACATCACAATACAAGCCACTGAGATGAGTTGCTAAAGGACTGAAGGAGGGGAGAGATGATGGGGAAAAAAGAAGGCCAAGGAAATAAAATCACCAGCATGTTAGTACATTACCAAGATGGAGTTTCGGTAGACCTATGATAATGCAGGAAACTAGTTAGAAAAACCCCAAATCCTAAGGAAAATTGAAGAAATCACTTGAAGATCTGTAAGTATATATGAGAAAGATACATGGATGGATGGACAGACAGATGGATGGTGGATGGACACAGAATGAGTATGTACTTCAGAAAAGGAGATTTGTTGAACAAAAAAAAGTATATTAAGAATATTGTCTTAATATACCAAAACGAATGGACTAATTATGCCACCATTTATTTGTTTCACATAAGAAACATATGTTTCACTTATCTTCTTAGAGGATAATAGGTGGGGACAACACAAACTAAAATGCAGCCCACAAAAACACAACAACAAAGTACAATAATAATAGTTTTCTTTACATAGTGGTAGAATATGATTTTTGTGTGATTTTTATTTCTTCTTTGTACTTTCCTATACAGCCCAAATGTTCTGTAGTGAACATGTATTACTTGCAATATGAAATACTGTAATGCATTTTAAAGGAACATGTATTATATCATATTATATCACACTACAGGCATAAAAGACATTACAAATTTTTTTTAAGATTTATTTTTTATTTTAAAGAGAGAGAACAGAAGCCAGAGGGGCGGGGAGAGGAAGAGAGAATCTCAAGGAGACTCCACACGGAGTGCAGAGACCTCACAGGGGCTTTATCTCATGACCCTGAGATTACAACCTGCTGAAACCAAGAGTCAGATGCCTAACCAATTATAGTGCCCAAAGACACTACGAATTATATGCATGCTTTAAGTCTTGTTGGAAGGCCTGGAAATTTTTTTAAATTAATATATATAAGACCTGTATAAATGCATATATAAATACATATAAATCACATATGTGTATATATTAATACATACACATGCATGTATATATTGTTCTGCATATACACATATATGTAGACATATTTTTTCTTTACATGCACATGCATGTGTGTGTGTGTGTGCGTGTGTGCACGCATGCTTAGTTAAGTTGAAACATAGATGGAGAGGACACAAACCCACGTTACCCTCTAGGAAAGGAGTAATATTAACTACTGTACTATTAACACTATTATATATTAACACTACTATAAAATAACAAAAAAATTTACCCAGAATATTGAACTAATAGAACTAAGAATTGAACTAAGTCTCAGAATTTCTCTCTCAAATTCTGTGGGTGGTCAGCTTCTGTTAAGGACTAAATACATCTATATTGCCTCATGGTGTTCATGAGTAGCCAGATCCACAAACCTTCTAAACGTACCCATTCTGTTTGCCTCTCTTTTGATCCACACACTATAGGTGGACTCTTACTTTTCTCCTGTCTTTTGTAGGGAATTTTGGACTGTAACACCCATCCCACTGACTTATAGCACACTGCTTTCCAGAAAGGTCTGCTCAGGAACATGAGGGCATAAAGGATTCAGACACAGAATGAAGCCTCTCCTTATGGAAACAGTTGTGACAGATGCCACTTTGTTTGAATAACCAGGAAAAAAAAAAGGGGTGGGGGAGGAGGTCCCCTTTGGTTTGCAGGAGGGTTCCTGACAAGGTAACCTGGAAAGATTGGTCAGCCCTGCTCAGGATGCTAAGCCCCACAATGGAGAGCCCCAACTGGTTCTACTTTCACATCTTTACAGAAGAGACAGTATTGTTTCTTCCACAAAGATGCTTCTTTATGCACTAGTATCAATAAATATGCCCATCAAGGCAAGTTTTCTTAGTCAATAACTGACATCACATATATGATTTTAAACCAAAGTATATGATTTTGTATGGTAACACACTGAGGCACTGGAAACATGGAGAGAGAACCAAACACGAGCTCAAACTTTTCAGAAATTTAGGATCAACATCAAACAAAGCTCACAATATGCCACCACCCCCATTCCCTCGTAAGTTAGCCCAGAGAAAAGAAAGATGTGTAGATGTTCCCAAAACTGTTCTCACAAGGTTTCCTCGAATTGTTTCTTCCAAAGTCACCTGAAAGGAGGGGAAGATGCACAAAAACAAAGTCACAGGAGAGCTACCTTTATGGGCATTTTCTAATCTCGTGAATCCACCCTGCCACACACCCAACTTGTTCACAGATAACCTCACCAAAAAGCTTGGTTTCATTCATTTCAAACCCTACTTATTTTCTCCTGTACCATAGTTCAGTTGGACCAAAGTGTCTGCTCTTGTTACTGCCCAAACTACAACTGATGAACAAAAAGAGGGCTTGAATTTCATGAGTCTGAGATTTTCACCTTTCTTAAATGTATACTAAAGACCTCCTTAGTCAATATATTCACAGACAGTTGTAATTAATCCAGGTTTTACTTAAGCTAACAAATGACTCTCCTTCACAATAAGTAGTGCAAAGCTGATTCACGAATTTGCTAATGTCCTCCAGGTTGCTGACGGAGCCCACAGCTGCACCATTAAGGGGTTTGGTATAATAAGAAATGTATTTGGGTTCCTGGTACCAAGCTCCTAAATCCCTTTCCTGAGTGATAGGAGTATCTTTTGTCATTCCCAAGGAGACCCTCTGGAGCACACCTAAGATTATGCTAATGAGGTGATTTAGGGAGATAGCCTAAGTCCCTAGACAACCTAGACAGCCTCAGGGAGAGGCTGGTCACTGGAGACCCAGTGATAGAGGGTTGCACCCCCCTTCCCCCAGCTCCCCACCAAAAAGGGCAAGGAGGGCTGGAAATTAAAGCTCTATACAAACTCTCAAACAATCAGATTTGATTAGCTTTCAGATTAGTTGTAGCATCCACATATCTGGAGGGGGTGCACCCCAGTTCGATGGGGAAAGAACTTCTCCTTATGTACCCCTTCATCTGGCTAGTCTTCTGTATGCTTTAAAATATCCCTTCCACTGGTAAACGTAAGTAACTGTTTCTCAGAGTTTGTCTGCAAGCCTCTTTAGTGAATTCTTCCAGTGTAGGTGCCATGGGAACCTTTGATTTATAGCCAGCTGCTTAGAAGCACAGGTAACAATCCGGCCTTGTGATTGGGGTGTGAAGGGGCTGGGGGTGGGGACAGTCTCATGGGACTTAGCCCTCACCCTGGGGGATCTGATGCTGTCTCCAGGGTAGACAGTGTCAGGGCTGTAAGCACTCCGTCTGCTCAGAACTGGAGAACTGCTTGGCATGGGTGTCTCCATGCACGGGACGGGGAAATCTTGACAAACCATCAGACTCCCCTCTCTACTTTTTTTTAAGGAGGTTTTTTTTTTTTTTTTTTAAGATTTTATTTATGTATTTGACAGACAGAGATCACAAGTAGGCAGAGAGGCAGGCAGAGAGAGAGGAGGAAACAAGTTCTACGGAGCAGAGCCCAATGCGGGGCTCGATCCCAGGACCCTGAGACCATGACCTGAGCCGAAGACAGAGGTTCAACCCATTGAGCCACTCAGGTGCCCCTCTACTTTTTAAAGCAAAAGTGAAAACATCAACACTTCTAAGGGTTCCAGGGACAAAAGGGATCAGGATGCTAGGGGTGGGAGGTAGTTGCAGGGTTAAGTAAGGTGTCTAGGAGAGGTTTCGTGGAGAAAGTAAGCTCTGAAAAATGACTTGGAGATGAGGGAGTTGAGGGTATTAAGATGCAGGCCATCCTTGCGATGTATGTAGGGTAAAATCAGGGGGCATTGTGGCTGGAACACAATGATGAAGGGAAGGACAAGTAGAAGATAAAGTCAGAACCGTGTGGGCCTTTGTAATAAACTTTCAATGTACCAGCTTGGACGGACGGGTTTGGTTACCAATTTAGGAGCAGATCAAATGGAACAGAAACCTGTTACGATGCTACAGGAATCATGGAGGCAAGAGATGAAGATGGCTCAGGCTCAGACCAAGGTGTCACTGGAGATGACGGAGTTATGGCTCCATTCTAAATGCCTTTTCCAGGTAGAGCCGACAGTATTTTCTCACAGATCAGATGTGGTAAGTGAAAGACCCGCGGATCCCCTTACCCAAGAATCCAACACTGCCACTGGATGCAATCAGCAAGAGGTTCTTTATTGTTACGCAGGCGCCTGCGGGTGGTCAGCGCGCGCCTGCGGGTGGTCAGCAGCTCCTGCTAGCTGAGCACACCCAGCTGGGGTGGTGCTGGGTTTTTATAGACAGGTACAAACAAGTTTTGGGTGGGGCGCAACTGATTGGTTGACAGTTAGAACTTTTGAAAAAGGCCTTAGTGGAGTTTGCTGATTGGCTTTGGGGACCCGCGAGCCGGAAGAGAGAGGCGGGAAGGGGGAACAAGCTGATTGGTTCTGAGGGCCCACGCGCGGGAGGAGAGAGGCAGGGAGGGGGAACAAGAAGGGGGAAGGTAGGAGTGCCATCATGGCGTCTTCTATTATTTCTATAAGCCAAGCAGTTACAGAAGGGCAAAAGAGCAATTAATAAGCAATTAATAACCTAATTTACGCCTAAAAGCCAGCGGTTCACAGAAAAGCAAACAAGCGGTTAGTTATCCTATCTGTCTAAGGGAGGGGTCTTTCTAGGGGAGGGGTCTTTCAGTAAGAGAAAGAGAGAAGGCAAGAATAATTATAAGGTTTCTGACCGAAGCATTGGAAAGTTGCAGTTGATACCCACTGCGACTGGAAAAATCATGAATAGAGCGACTAGTGTGGAAGGAGGAGGAGGAGGAATCCCTTTCCGCATTTGCTGGGTTCAAGGCATCTGTAGGATATGCAAGTGTAGAGGAGAGGTCTTATGTGCAATTGGATATAAGAGTTAAATGGTTCAGAGAAAGAGGCCCAGGCTAGAGAGATTAAAATAAGGAACAGTGTGGTTTCCATTTTTTTTTTTCTTCTTCGAACCACTCTTAACAGTTTGGAAAATTTATGTCTATAATTAGTACTTCAAGACCCCAATTTCTTTATGCTAAGGTATTTGGAGAAGAAAGGGGTGGGAGGAGCAGAAGGAAGGGAGGAAGGTAGAAGATTGATTAATCATTGGGAGATTTACAAACCGAGAGTGTTTATTTCCCTAGACTCAACGTGCTTCAGATACAGGGCAAACTCCTAGGCAGTTTAAGTCAAATCCCAAAAACCCTTAATCCTATTTTCCCACAGATACACATCTTTCAATGTTTCTAAGTCATTCCCAGTAGATTTTCCATTAGAAATGGTTTATAACATTTTAACTTGAAGTTTATCAGCCTCCAACCTTTCAAATAATTAAATATTTAAATGCTCAGGAAAATCTGCGTTTGTGAAGCAAGCATTGTTTTGCAACCAAATAGTCATCCTTAATTTCTCTGCTGGTAAAGTAAGAGTTACAGGGATTGGTTTTGCTCCTGGTGCGTGAAAAACAGAATACTTTCCCCCATTTTCTGGGCTCTGGGGTGGCCCCTCCATGTCAGAAGACACCTTCCACAGGAAAATGACAAGACCAGAAAGGAAAGAGGAAGGAAAGAGAGAAGACGAAGGACCCCACCTTAATGGCATTAGGTACGTTTTCCAAGCTGACTACTGGCCCTCTGCTTTACCATCAAGGGCTCGGTGAAGGCAGAACAAGCCTAGGGGCTTCTGGGCAGGTCGGCAGCCTGCATAAGGCAGACCCAGGTCACAGGTGAGTCTCTGCGGCAGATGAGGCTCTCACCACCTGACCCGAGAGAAGCATGGAAGGCAGCCCCCTGCCCTGCACCCTCAGTACCCCTCCCTACAGGAAACCGTGGGGGTGTTTATATTTGCCAGAAGAATTCATCCAAGGGGCTGTATCTGCATCCACCTTTTCCCCTCCCCTAAGACTCTCTTCATTTACTAACAAAGGAAGAGAGAGAACTTTCTTCCCCTCAGATTTAGTTTTGCGGACTTAAATAGACGCCCAAGAGCCAAGCGTGGATTCAACGGAGCCTTGTCTCCTGGGCTGTCTTCATCTGCATTAAATTGGTCATGACCTTCCAGGTGTCTTTAAGGTTGAAGTGTTTGCTGGACCATTTCGAGCTGAGCCGCGGGTCCACGTGACCCTCCTGACATCAAGAGGCAGGCTTTTAAAAGAACAGAGGCACCTTGTCAGGGCCCCGAGGTCACTAATAGCCTGCCTTGAGCCCTCCATAGGTCATGTTCGGCTTCCTCATCCAACACAAAGGGACTGGCGAGGGAGCTGGGGAGGGGCGGGGGGATAATTATCATTCTGGTGTTTTTTTCCTCAGGCCCCGAGTTATGCTCCATGTCACTGTGTTAATGTGCCTGCAACCAGGGAGACACATAATGCTCCTCTCAGCCCTGTTTATTAGCAAGATCCATTTGCAAAAGGCCCTTCTTTTGTGCCACAATATGAATGTGCTTTGATGGCAAATAATTACGGGCAGTCCTTTTGACATGAAGATCCACAGGCTGCCCTAGTTAAGCCAGTAATTAGCCTGTCCTCCTTTTTTTTTTTTTTTATATTATTATTGAGAAACTACAAATTATCCTCATATGTGCACCGGCCATTGCTTTTTCTCGTTTCTATTCTCCCACTCTCCCCTGCTCGCTCGCTCTCGCTCCTTTCTCTCTCCCTCTCCCTCGTCTCCCTCAGCACTTTGGATAAGCGGAATGCAGCTGCACAAAAGCAAGATAAAGCTAGACCATCAAGATGATGAACAATCTGGATGAAGAGCCTTCGAGATGAACACAAAAGCAGGAGAAGTGCAGTCGATGTGGGCCTGGACAGCTGAAGGATGCTGTGGTCTAAGGATGAATAGCCCTCATTTGTGAATATACAGATTTTCCACAATGAATAAAAACTGAGTGGAGGTCACAATAAATAAACTTTTTCACCCCTTCCTCTCCAATAATAATTCAGGTTCCCGGCACCAAACAGCTGTAAATTGAAGGTTGTGCTTAGTTTTCCCAACTCTCAAAGGGGATAATTAAGCTAAGATCACATTGTTTGATATATTAGTGTAATGATGAGCTACTATATTCTACTTGTTTCGAGTTATTTTAGTTTTTCTTTCCCCTTATCTTTTTTTTTTTTCAAACTACATTTCAAATACATTTTAAATGTAAGAACAGCGGTTCTGAAACAGAGTTTGCCCTCTGTTTGGATCTACTTGAAATGTATTCATATAACATTTAATTAAAGCGGCAACATCCCCCTTTAGAAAACGTGTGGAGGTAGAAATATCTATATTATCTGACTAGTTCTGACATAATCTTGCCAAAAGGCTGACTCCTTTTCCTTATTGGTGCAAGATAATTAGACCATCATTAACCTCCTGAAGCATCACTGTCAGTATTTCTTGGTGTTATAAAATCAGGATTTGGGAAGATTTTCATAATTTTGCTTAAGATCACCAAGAAGGCAAAGATCAGTTCTGAAACACGCTCAGCTTAGAAGATTTCTGAAAACCAGAATCTGCAAGCCTACACTTTATAAAGTGTCTCAGCCCACAGGAAATGCTACCAATGGTCTCCCTCTGTTCTTCAAAACACCGGCTCCTATTGGTGAAGTCTCAGCAATAAAAAGGCCCAAACAGTTATCCAACTCTTTGCTGTTTGGTTAACTTACGTTAGGTTGTCAGTTTCTTCCAATAATTTTCGATCTGAAAACGTATTGGAAAATCAGAATATCTGTATCAAATAAAAAAGAAACAGTCCATTTTTAGAAACCTTTTTTCTCTTTTGGTGGGAGTGGTAACCATAAAATAGTCTTGACTTCAAAAGCAGCCATTTATTACCAAATGTTCGGTGGATTTTGTTGTTCATTTGATTGGTGAGTTGACTGGCCATTTTTCCTACGACCTTCTCTATTCTCCCCAGTTGGTCCCAACCCAGAATGGGTTCTACCATATCCACATTTAGGAAAATGTCCATATTTGAACCAGGTATGGAAAACTATTTACGAGCAGGAACAACCTGAGTCCACAGTGATCTCAGCCCCATGCAAGTAAAGGAACTTCTTAATGGTCCTAACCCCGGAGACCTCCAGCTCAAGGACAGCCCATCCACTGCATGACGGGGCACCACCCTTCCCCAGTCCTCTCAGAGGAACACGAGAGAAAGGGAACAGTTAAATGCACTTTGTGTGCAACAGGAAAAAGCAGAGGCAAGAGAAAAAAAGACTGGAGCAATCCAAACACAAGAGTTCAGGCCCACTTGCAGCAGGTACCAGAGAAAGAATCCTCAGACTCACAAAGTTTGTTTTTTGTTTTTTTGCTTTGCTGTAACAGTAAACCAGTCAGAGACAAAGAAAAATCAAGCTGTGGGCCTCAAACAAAGGCAATTATTGCTACCTCTATTTGCTGCCATCTTGGGGCTGTTTTTTAAAGGACCAGCAGATCCATTTGGAAAGGTTATACAGATTTAGTTTAGCTTAGTTTAGGAGTTCACCTGGGTCAAATGTGAAATAGCTTAATAAACTTTTAAGTGCTGCGAGCAGAACAGGTCTGGTACAATGTGCAGGCCCATCTAAAAATTCAGCTAATTAGCATTTCTCTCACCTTTCTCCTTAAGACTTATTAATTCTGCCTACAATTTGTTGAATGCCTGCTACATCCTTGGCACTTTCCTAGCTGTAGAACCTTACAGAGAAACAAACCACGTCACATTCCTGCTTTCACAGAACTTACATTTCCGTGGGAGGAGATGGAGAGCAAACAAATAAACAATACAACAAATAAAATACAGCATACCAGGAAGTGGTAAGTGGTACAAAGAAGAAGGGGGTCAGAGGATGTGGAGGAAGGGATGGACTTTGCACAGGATGGTCAGGGTAAAGGCCTACCTACATTGACCTGAACAAAGTAAAAGAAGGAGTCATGAAGAAGCCATGTAGCTTTTGGGGTAGAGTTTCCCAGGTTAAAATAAACCCTCAGTCAAAGGCCCTGAGGCAAAAATATATTTGGCATGTGCCCCCACCAGCAAGAAAGGGGATGGGAATGAGGTCAGAGAAGGGACAGAGGGTGAGATCATGCAGAGCATCTCACCACAAAGCTGAAAAAACCATGGTAGTCTACTGGCTCTGGACTTCGAGCTAATACGCTTCTATAATACAGTTTACCTATATGAGGTACTGAAAGGAATAATCTTAGGTGACTGGTTGACTCACTGTGGTTTCATGTTATGAAATATTAGGTGTTGATTAGCAAAAATATGGTGCAATTAAAAATGCCTATTGCAAACACAACTCTCTTCCCTCTAAAATAAAGAAAAAAAAAATAGGCAAAAGATGGGAGCAGATACTTCACCAAAGAAGATATATGGATGAAAAAAAAAACACATGAAAAGTTGCTCAACTGGGATGCCTGGGTGGCTCAGTTGGTTAAGCAGCTGCCTTCGGCTCAGGTCATGATCCCAGCGTCCTGGGATCGAGTCCCACATCGGGCTCCTTGCTCACAGGGAGCCTGCTTCTCCCTCTGACTCTGCCTGCCTCTCTGTCTGCCTGTGCTCGCTCTCGCTGACAAATAAATAAATAAAATCTTAAAAAAAAAAAAAAAAGTTGCTCAACATCATTAGTCATTAAGGAAATGCATATTAAAACTATGAGATAACACCACATAGCTCTTAGAGTTGCTTCAATTAAAAAAGGAAATGATAATACAAAATCCTGACAAAGATATGGAGCCACTGGAACTTTTAGATATTTCTGGCAGGAATGCAAAATGGTAAAACCACTCTGAAGTATAATTTGATACTTTTTTATAAAGTTCAATATACACTTACCATATGACCCAGCAATTCCTCCCTTGAGGGAATCCCACACCTCTGTCTTCACATATGGACACACACAAACCTGTGAACAAACATTGAGAGCACTTTCATTTGCAGTCACTAAAAGCCGGAAACCGAATGTCCATAATACGGTGAATGGATAAATAAATCATGGCATATTCACATTCTGGAATATTCAACAATAAAAAGGAATGATAAGAAACAATATGGATGAGATGCCAAAGTATTTTGCTAGGTGACAGGAACCAGAAAAGACACACACTGCGTGATTCTGTTTATAGGGCATTCTCAAAAGGGCAAAATTATAAGATCAGTAATCAGACCGGAGGCTCCCAAGGGCTGGTAAATCAGAGGAGATAAATTGGCTACAAAGAGGCACAAGAAAACTTTTTGTGACAATGGAAATATTCTCTCTTAATTGTAATGAAGGTTACACACTGTGTATGTTAAGATTCATAGAATAGACACCTAAAAGGGGTGAATTTTATTACATGTAAATTTTATCTCCCAAAATCCCTGCTGCAATCGTGACACATTTTCAGGTAAGTACAGTAATCTGAAGATGATAGATTTTAGACGAAGCATGAGAGACTATGGACTCCAGGAATCAAACTGAGGGTTTTAGAGAGGAGGGGGGTGAGGGGATGGGTGAGCCTGGTGGTGGGTATTAAGGAGGGCACAGATTGCGTGGAGCACTGGGTGTTATACACAAATAATGAATCACGGAATACTACATCAAAAACTAATGACATACTGTATGATGACTATCATAACATAATAAACAATTATAAAAATATTAATTTTAGTGAAAGCAGAAGCTGGGTGGTGGGGGTGGGGGTGGGAGCAGCAGACAGAGGGAGAAGCAGACTCCCCACTGCACAGGGAGCCCACTCTGGGGATCCATCCCAGGACCTTGAGATCATGACCTGACCTGAAGGCAGAAGCTTAAGTGACTGAATCAGCCAGGTGCCCAGAGATTCATCTTTAACCCATTTACAAATGAGGAACTGGAACCTCAGAGGGTTTGAGTAACTTGTTTGTGGCCCCTCTGCCATGGATTAGCCAGGATGTGAACTCAGGTCTTTCTAACTGATTGCAATGCCTGTGAGCTTTCCATTATCCTCAGCTGAGTTAGTTGAGAAATAGTCATGAAAGTGGTTGAATTTCAGCTAAACTTTATAGGGTATAGAATTCTATATAGGCAGCAATGAGATCAAGGGTGATGGAAAAATCCAAGAATTGTTCAGAGGCAAATGAAAGCAACAGAAGTACAATGTCTACTTTGCAAATATTGTTAGATTGCATCCAGTATGGGTGAGCTCTCAAATATTTTATCATAAGTTTGGTGAGTAAACAGCTCCCTCTTTTTTATTTATATCTAGCCTCTAAATCAGGTCAAAACATTTCAAAAGTAGAGACCTCTCTTGCTGAAATGAATTTTCCACGTTAGGAATTTTCTTCGGGGAGGTGGTGGTGGAGATTTCATTCAAGTTGGCTTAGGTGAGTTATTCCCTACTATGAACCTCCCAGCTAGCTGTAAGAAGACGGAGAAATGCAATAAGACCCACCACAAACCACAAATAAAAATACTCACACTCTTTTATCCCTGAGTTATAGCTTTAAGATTAGACATTTAAAATCAGGATTATCTAATGCAACCTAGGCCTTTTTTTTAAAGGGTCACACTTCTTATTTTTGCACAAACAGAAGGGCCTTTTTCTATACACGCACCCTCCCCTCCTCCATTCAGGCTTCTGATGCTCAGACAGCATTGGGATAAGCAGTGAAAACTTTGAAGTGGTCATGTACTGCATCCCAGTGAGAAATAATTAGAAAAATGGGCACTCTTTTAGAGTCATCTTTTTTTTTTTTTTTTTTTAAATAAATGGTCAGATAGTAAATCTTTTCAGTTTTGTGGGCCATAAGGTCTCTGTCGCAACTGCTCAACTCTGGGTTGAGTAACAGTAGATGATACTTCAATGGAAGGGTATGGCTGTGTTCCAGGAACTTTATTTACAAAAGCAGGGATCTTCCTGCTCTAGGACGGCAGTGGTAGTCTTGCTGCTGACTTGTTATACAGGTCAATAGACAGGACCTCGGGAATTGTGAACTGCAACCCACAAAAAATGTTGCCCAGCACTGCAGCTCACGGACCGGGCATGCTGCCTACTCAATTCTTATCCACTATGTCCTCATTCCAAATTTGGTCTTTTTACTTGTCCAGCACTGAAACTGCTCATGGATTTCCATTAGCAGTTGTGGCAAAGGCAGCGGATTTATTAACTCTTTTTCTTCACTCAATATCCTCATTTATAACAAGGTGTTTTCTGGAGAACACAGAGCAAGATCAATAACCAGAATGGGGAGATGCACAGCGTTAGTTCCTCAGTTCTCTTTATTCCCCCACTTCACTTATGATAGTTTCCCCTCTCTCTCTCCTTCTCTCCCTCTCTCTCCCTCTCCCTCTCTCCTTCTCCACACTTGGATTTTCATTTAGCTCTGATCCAAAACAAAGTACATTTTGTTGGCTCCGCATTAAATACATGGCTCAGTTGATTATGGTCAGGTTAAGGCAGAATTACTTTCAATTTATCACGAAGAGGCAGGAAAGCGAGACTTAAGTCTACAAAGAAGTCTGTCTTCTTCTCCATTCAAACCCCAAGACTCACCAAAGATATCGTCAATCAGCAAGTGATTTTAAAATTCTCTTAAAAATGTTTTACTAGTTCACTTACTTGGCATTTTTATCGCTTTGTATATCTGTAAAGTAGTGATATAATTAGTAAAGCTATTAATGTTTCTTATGCTTAGTATTACAAATGCTATAAATCTAGCTTATAGCAAAATAAATAATGATGATAACACTGTCAAGCATCTGTATAATTGCTGGATGGCTTTGTGTAAACCAAGGTATTAGCACTGTGAAACAGCTTACTCTGGGACCCTCAGCCACCCTCAAGGAACCCAGAAGCACCATGGAGTAAGAACTGCACAATTCCCCTCACATTTCATAGCACAAGATAGCCCCAGCCTTCTGACTGGTCCTCGATATGCTGCTTCAGGCCCAAAAGAGGTTCCTTTCATTAGGGCAGAGTAGACATAAGACATAAGATTCTAACTGTTCTATTATGAATCTAAGGTGTTGGAAGCCCCCTGAACTTCCCATTATGAATATCTGCACAACTTGCTGGGCTCTTAAAATTTTCTACTCCACAAAAGGAGGGATGTTCTAACCAACAGAGAACCCTACTTCTGAGCAGGGTTTCCCTAAACAAAAACCCCGCAAATCTGAGGTCAGAACCCTTTTCTTAAGGTGACAACAACAACTCCATTTGTCTTGCTATCTGGCTCATACCCCACCACCTACCGACACAGAAGAGGGAACCTTATCTACAGCTTCTTTCTCACATTCCTGTTTTCAGTACGCAGAAAGGATTAAAATGAACAGCCCTGCACACGGGTCCTGAGTAATGGGCCTTCAAAAACCAAAGTATTAGACAAATATATCAGCTATGAGATAGAATACCAAGGGCTAGTTCCACAGTATCAGCATTTTCAACTTTCATTCTAAAGTGACTGGATGATAAGAGGGCACAATTCGTATTTTGAATTCAGGGCGAGAAGATCTTTTTAATAAAACTGTTTTTACGAGGTAGCTATATATCATTTCTTACCAAAATGCAAAACAAAGCCCGGGTCTTTTTTCTCCCTCTCTCGGAAACATCCATAATGATAGATTTCCATTGTATTTTTTCATCCTATGAATGAATTTTTCAAGCCAAACTTTTCTTGCTGCTGCTGTTGTTGATGGCGCCAAAAGGTTTCAGGGAATCTTTCTTTGCTCAGAAAGCGGCCTGCAGACCCAGACAGAGAGGGAAAGGAAGTTGTTTGGGTGAATAATGAGGGCCGAGCCAGAGCCTCCCATGGTGGCAGGCATGAGGCCAGATGAATAGGATAGCACTTTGTGTGTTCAAAAGGCAGTCTCTTTTTCTGTTATCCTTGGCCTGTTGCGCTGGCCCGCTAACCAGTGGACGCACACTATCATTCATTAGCATTTTATGGCACTTTATATCTGCAGTGCCCATTACAAATCATATTTGTTAACTTCACAATGTTTCTTGCAAGATCGTCACCACCGATTCACAGCAGCCCACGTTCAAGGGGCTGTGAGTGGATGAGCCAGATTAAGAAGAGGGATATTCCTGAGTTTGGGTTGCAATTCTAACCAGGGTGGAAAGAAGGCTTCGGCGGAAGATCCGCCCGTGCTCCCGGCCAGCAACTCCACTCTCCATAGTTTCACAGTCTCTCAGATCTATCACCTGAGTTCATTCAAGCCCTTCATAAACCTCATCACCCTCAGACTTGTTACATGTTACTTGATGTTACTTGTTACTTGATGACAAGGCTCATGTGTGTTTTGTTTACTTTGGTGGTAGCTTTTCCTTTTATTTTCCCCCGATCTGGTCCTTTCCCATTTTGACATGCAGCCAGTTTCTGTCACGAATGGCAAAGAACGCATGTTTACATTTCAGGACCTTATGATTTTACAGGTCAAAACCTCTCTCTGGTTTGGTTTTTCCGGAACCAAGCCTTCTTCTAGAACTCTGTAGATCCTTGTATTAATGCCCCTTTGGTGGCTTTAGTCGCCTTTCCTTTCTTCTAGGACATGTACTATATTGACAATGTGAATGTCAGATTTGGACACTTAACCCTTTGTTTTAAGTCTACCATTGTTCCTCCTGTTCCCAACGATCAAAAGGTAAGGCCCAACAAGCAAAAGGATGATAGTAGCTTCCAGAGCAGAATTAATGTTTGAACAAAACAGAGAGCTGTGGGTGGATCTGTGTCAATTGGACAATCACACTGACTTCAGAAGAGGAGCTGGATTTCTAAAAACTGTCAGAAACTAACTTCCTGCTTGTCTCAAACTTCTTTCTCAAAGGAGCTGTGGAGATGAAGGACATACCATAGGGAGACAGTCAGATAGAAACCAGCCCCGGAATGCCCTTGCGAATGTCTAACACCCTCATGGAGCTGCCAGACCTCCCAGCAGAGGTACATACAGACACAGCACTCAAAGCTGCCAACCTCATCTAAATGACTGGCCCAGATTCAGGAAGATTCCCTCAGTCACAACATGATCTATTGAATGCCTACTACATGCATTTTCTTTCCACTTTGAAATAATTTGATTCCCAAATTTTATAAAATTGATGTGAATATATATATATATATATATATATATACCTTTCACTCAGATTCCTCAACTATTAACATCTTACATAACCATCACACAATTACTAAAATCAGGAAATTAGCATTGAAACGGTATTATAATCAAACCTAAAGATTATATCCAAATTTTGCCAAATATCCTATTGAAATCCCCCCCCCTTTATTTTTCTAGCCAGTCTCCCATCTTGGATCATACATTGCATGTTGACAGTTCCTTAATCTGTTGTTTATCTTCTGTGACCCTGATATTTTCAAAAAGGATAGGTCAGTTACTTCTTTACTGTTAATGTCTCCCAATCTGGGTTTGTCTGATGCTTCTGCATGATTAAATTCAGGTTATAGATTTTTGGCAAGCATATCATAAATGCAGTGTTGTGTCCCTCTCAGTGCATTGTATCAGGAGGCACATGATTTCTACTTAGCCAATTATTATTGGATTGTGAACCTCATTATTAATGATGTTACTCTGACCACTTGACAAAAGCAGTTTTTGTCAGGTTTCTCCACTATAAAATTACTATTTTTCCCTTTGCAATGTCTATGTATCTTGGGGAGATGGTAAATACTCTGAGATGGTAAAAGTATCTTGTTTTTCATCATACATGCACACACTGACTTTAGCATCTTTTGCATAATTTTATATATGCCAGCATTTTGCTAATCACTTTTTATGCCTTATTTGACTTAGTCCTCACATCCAAGACAGATATTACTATTATTTAATCTCATTTTACCGTTGAGGAATCTGAAGTTCAGAGTAATTAAGCAATATAACCCAAGAAATATAGCTACTAAGTGATAGAGCCAGGGTCTGAACCTAAGTCTGATTCAATTACTCTAGCAAATGAGAGAAGAGGCCTACCAGCACCTAAAATCTCCATTACTTATAGCCTCTGGGCCATCATATTTTGCTACCATGAGTGTACCACTACTGAGAAGCATAAAAATACATAAAAGTAGCCTATTGATGCTACAATTATTGATATTCCAGGCTACAACAGAAAGTGGGGAAGATGTGTAGAGGGAATACAAAAATATTATACTCAATTCAGCTGGGATTGGCACAATATTATTTTTTTCTTCTTTTTAATTTTTTTCTTTTAATTTGAGCATAACCTTTTAGTTGGCACCGTGCAAAGCAAGTTTATAGGAATGGCCAAATACTTTAGAAATTTAACACTTAAATAAACCAAGACCAGTGGATTATGCCATAAATCATAGGTTAACTAGCAGAAAAACTCTAAGAAGGAGTTAGGGATCTCTAATATTAAAACTGTGAGACAGATATGTCCTGAGACCCAGATAAAACAAAGTCTTGAGAGAGATCTTAGACATTGAATGTTTAGCAAATATAAAGCCACTGGAAAACTCTCTTCTCATTAAATAATACCAGTTTATATTATCTTTTGAGTTCATAAGTTCTTTGAGGAGAGAGACTATGTCTATCCTGTTTCTCAGTGTATCCCCAAACCTAGCACATTAACTGACTCACAGAGTTCAATAAATATTGAATTGAATGTTCTGGTCAAAGTATCATGTTTCAAAGTGTGTTCTTGGCAGAATGTATGGTGATAATGAGGTTTCTGAAGAAAGTTGGGAAGGTTTGCGTAGTAACTCACCCTGATAAATATATTTCTAAAAATGGATTTCTTGGGCCCAGTACCAATAAGCATTTTATCTGGCCTTAATTCTATATGCTGCCATGTAGCTTGTCTTCAAGAGAAAAGAGTTAGCCAGGCTAACACACTCTGTTATTGTTTTGTTTTGGGTACAGTTACTACACTGTTTACAAGCCACAGCACTCACATAGAAACAAGTATCCTCCTTCCTCGAAACATTTTATCATACCCCCCCATCCCATATTAGTCAAATTCCTCCACTTATAACTTATAGGACCTGACTCAAGTTAGTAAAGATTAAAGAAATTACTGGCCCACATAAATGGTTTCAGACACTGCTAGATACGGAACTCAAATGACGTCACTGAAAGATGTCTGTTTCTCTTGCCATCTCTTAGCTCTGCTTATCTCTGTTCAGCTCAAACTGGCTCTCTTCACACTGTGTCAGAAGAGCTGTTAGCAGCCCCACATGCACACATTTTCAGCCTGGCAAGCCCAGTAGAAAGAACAAGTCTTCCCTCTAGCTCCAGCAAGAGAGTTTCAGGAGGCTTAGGATTGGCTAGATGGAGTCAGAGGTCCATCTTTGAACCAATCAACATAGCCAAAGCAGTGAGATATTCTGATTGGCCAGGCCTCAATCACATGCACAACCCTGTGCTAGGGCAGTTCAGCCGAATCAATCATGTGGCATGGACTTCTCCCACGGGAAAGAGAATTTTGTTGCCAGAAAGTGAGAGGAGAGAAGTAATCAACAACAGTTAAAAATGCCAGATGTTCATGAGAGCCGACACTTAACGGTGCCTGAGAATCTAGTGCCCTTGCTCTCATCAGCCTTTTATGACCTGGCCTGGCACCATACATGCTTTCTTTTCTGACCTCCAGTGGTGTTAATGCTGTAGTCATGTATGCGCCATACAGCTCTATAACTGGATGTGGCATCTCTAATAAAATGACAAGCTCTCAGGACAGAAATCTTGTCTTGTTTGTCCCAGGCAATGTTCCTTCAATTCTTACACAGTACACCCACAATGACCACCAAAGTCTTAAACCAGAAACTTCTGTTATCACACCAGCTCATCTGAGGCCTCCTTGTTGACCATCTGAAATTTAGTCCAATTTGGGCTTCTTCACATAATGGGCATCTGAACTCAAAGCAGTATAGCAGCAAGAGTCTCTTTCTGTTTCAAATTGTGACAGAGAGACCCAGGCGGGGACCTGGGACCAAGATCAGGCCTGGCCCAAAAAAGTCCTTCTTTCAAAAGTTAGCAAAGACTTTCCCAACTAGATAGCTTAGAAGAAATTCTAAATGAGATTTTAGCCCCTGCTACTGATAGAAGAGGAGCTGCCATGTGAGACGTGGGAAAAAAGACAAAAATCCCTTGGTCCTGTAATGCCAGCCCCATTTCTGCCTCCTACACCAGCCGTTGGCTTCCACGGCCTGTTGACCTTGTGCCGGGAAACTGGTCACGTGCAGCTCAATTTATCAGACATCACCTGCCTGGGTGCATGCTTCTGACTTCTGCCTGTGTTTCTATTACACAAATGCCACAAATTCTGTCTTTGCAAGATTGAATTGAAGATTGGGCTGCCTGAAAATCTAAAGAGGGGAGCCTCTCCTTCCCCTCTGCTCCAGCTGGAGCCCCAGGGCCAGCTTCTAGCACATCCCTAACTGCATGTGGTTCCCTGGAGCAGATCTGGAGATTTATGTTTATCCGAGTTCTCATGCCCGCTGGCCTTCTGAATCAAAGGTGGAGTTATAAACCAAAGAAATTTACTGCAAGACTCTAGCATGCGCTTGTGAAGCTGAAGCATTTCGTTCCTTTTTAATAAGGTTAAAAATAGTTACAAGTGGAGCATAGGAATAAGGGCTTGAAAGAGCTCTGTGGTGCATCTGTGACTTAGGCCTGGCCGACATTTACAGCCCTGCCTATTAAAAAGCCCAGGCCTTCGTTGCTTCTGCTCCTCACCCTCACCAGGCACACTAACAACACAGCCCACCGCCCATGGGCTACTTGACGTTTTCAGCCTAGAACAATCGATGGGGGCCAGCCAGCCTCTGCTTACAGTTATGGGGGAGGCCACTTTAACTACCTGTTGGCTTGTTTCACGGTAAGAACAGCCAGCTGATGTAGAAAAGCTCTGGCAAAAGAGGAGAGCAAAACCTTACCCAGGGTTCAACTCAGAGATGGCTGAAAATAAACCCACCAGACAGGCGAGTCCATATGCCTGCTACCATCGCCATTTGGGGCTGAACAGAAAGAGGAAAGCAAATTAAACCCATAAAGCCTAAGACCAGGAAGGACAAACTGAGTTAGGGATAAGACCCCAATCACCCGTCCCCTGCCCACGTCAAAGTCACACTCCATTCACCTACTGAGCAAACCTGGGCACTTCTAAGTAGAAAGCGGCTGCAAAAGCCCCATGCCTCCTGCCGCAATCTGAACGGTAATGTGATTATAAAACCTCAGATCAAAGGATCGAAAGGATCCTGGCCAAATGCCAGGAGGAGTCATGGCTCCTGACAGAACTAAATCAGGTCCAATCTGGATCTGAGAATAATAAAGCAATTAACCACGAAGTGACAGAAGCTGAATTTCACAGTAAAAGCAGTGCTAACCAGCCATTTAGCATCATGAGAACAAGACCTCTTTCTTCAGCCACCTGCGGTCACCACCCCACCCCCTGCTCTATAACTTCCACCCCCCTTGCAACTCGTTGAAAGCAAAAGATTAAGCCCAGGCCTGCACTAACAGGCAGACAGAGGTGGGGGCAGTGGACAGACCCCTCATTCAGAGGCCTCCAGAGGACACGTTGGCTTGGCTCGGAAAAAAAAGAGCTTACTAACTACTCAGAACTTTCAAAACAAGGCTCTGGCTACTTACTTAATTGGCAGAGATGAAAGGCAAGGGTATGATGAGAAACGATGATGCTATCAGAAATGAAGGAGAAAAATTCTGAACAACAATCTTGGCCTCCATCACTAAAGAATCTCAGGAGAAAAAAAAAAAAAAAAACACAAAACAAAACAAAAAAAAAAAACCAAACCCAACTGCCTGGGTTTTTGAAAAATCACACTTAAGTATACAGGTCTACATTGACCTTGAAGGTCTGACCATTTTGCTTGTTTTACCCCCAAATATGCACACGTGCACACACGCACACATGTACACACACAGAGTATTGCTAAAATTCATATTTTAGAAGTGGGTTTTGTCTTGCCCACCTGCTGTGGCCAGGTAGTAGAACATATGGTCTGCCAGGCCACCCACTAATAAGAGCCACCTTCCTTAACAGCCGCAATGAACAGACTGGGGATAGAATTTTAAAATTACATAACTTGCTTGTGAGTCCTTTGGTCAATTAGTTTACACACAGGGCTTTATTTCTAGCTTTCCTTTTCCAGGGAATCCTAGAAGAGGAGACAAGAAAATATATAAGAAAAAAAGAACAGTTCCTTAAAGTTCTAGACATATATCTCACACTGACATGTGTATACACATAATAATAATGAGATTATTTAGCTCTAGATAACTCCTCTAATGTTAGTAGCACTTTTGAACACTCAACATGTTCTATCACCCTGACAGGTTTCTATGAATTCACTGTTACCCTGTTTTGTTTTTAAAAAACAAAAGGAAAGAAAAAATAATTTACCCTCTCCTCTTTAGAGAGAACTACATGCACAAACCCAAAGGAAAGGTCAGAGAAACAAAATCAATTGGGTAACCCATCTGATAATTTCTGGGAACAAGAGAAGCAGGCAAAAGGGGAGGTAAGCTTTAATTCAGTACGTGCCCTTTCTAAGGCACAGTCCCAGCATTAATCCACTCTTCGGTCAACCCACACATCATCCAATTCTCTCAACGGCATGGAAAAGCCACAGTCTCAGTCAAGTTGGGATGATGATTCTCCTTCACAAAGATGTTTATTTTATCGAGGAAAATAGTTTTTAGGGATTGCGGGAAGGCTATTATACAAAATAGGCCCATCAGTCAGGTTAAATAAAAGAAGACCCAAAATGAAGAAATCACCTTTCCTTTTTAATGAGTATCTTTGAACATGAATAGAGTCAAGCTGGTGCACTTCAAATTTCCCCCTCTGTGAAAATAAACAGCACATACATGTATACATACATGCATATTCGGTAAACCTGTTATTTTTGTGGCTGTGTTTTAAATCAGATGAGAGTAGGGGGTTATAAAGGAAACACTGACAGACCCGTAACTAGAGTGGCATTAGCAAGCACCACCACAATAACCATTGAAGCCCCTTTTTTCTTGGAAATGACTGGCCCAACCAATGAGAATAGAGTAAACACGGCTGGCATCTTAATGACCTTTGAGCATTAGCAGATGGCCTTTTTATGATCACAGATTAGCAGTACATGGTCGTTTGTTAATGACCGATAACAGGTGCCAGTGGTCCCTCACACTCCTTTTTGTGCTTGTTCTTTACCTTCCCAGAGTAAATAAGGGTGAGTCTCTCAGTGGACCCGTTTTCTCTGCGCCATCCTTTGTTTCTCTTTTGGCTGCAACATGGCCTATTTATTCCCCCCAACCCAAAGGGGACGCGAGAATTCAAACATTTCCATGTCTCAATCTCTCTCTCTCCCTCGTCTCTCTCTCTCTCTCTCTCTCTCTGAAAACATCCTCCCCTGGATATAGGGGTCGAAGTCCTGCAGTTTTTGGACCACGTGAGCCCAGCAGCAAAGCCAAAGCTACTGTAAACTAGGCTTACTTATAGGAGGTGCCTGATACTATGGATAAAAATGACCCTAAAACACAGCTAAGGCTTCACCCAAACTTTATTAAATGAATCAGCCAAAGTGGGTTAAGCCATCTCAAGTCTTCCTTTCTGCCATTTACAGAGCCAATTAATTTTATCTGAAAGAACGTATCTTTCCCCTTCCCACCCACACACCCCTCCCCACCCACCCCCTCATCTTTGGGATTGCTTCCCCCTCTCTGCCTACCTCTCACCTCCCGGTTCTTTCCTCCCCAAGAAGAAAATCAGCTCTACAGAGCCAATGCCCAGTCTACATAAATGATTTTTCCACCTGTATTTGGGATAATATCCCTCTGGCCTAGTGTATTCCAGCACTGGAACAGATCAGGAGGGCAACAGAAGACAGAGTAATTTACCAGATTGGTTATTCTATGTTTATCTCTGGCTCTAGGCCCCTGGGGTGCGGTAGTCCCTACTGAGCCCAACAAGCCCACCTTAAAGGTGGAGCAGAAATGGAACTTGGGGCGCTTACAGAACAAGTAAACTGTGATGCCTGGGACCTGCAGACTGAAGGCCCTCTTCTCCCAAACCCAGACACCAGAAGGATGGCCAGAGGAGGCAGAGCTCTGTACATGCTCTCCTACACTGGCTACGTGGAAATTGCCACGTTTCGAAGTAAGAAGTACTGTATCTCAAAATATAAGAACATACATCACTGGAAAACAACTTGTTTTCCAAAGAAGATAAAATTTGGGGTTGTTTTTTTTTTTTTTTTTGTCTTTCTCAAAATGTTGCAAGCTCAGGAAATTATAGGCATCTTTTTCTTTAAAGTTTTTTTTTTTTTTTTTTTTTTTTTTGACAGAGAGAAATCACAAGTAGACGGAGAGGCAGACACTGAGAGAGAGAGAGGGAAGCAGGCTCCCTGCTGAGCAGAGAGCCCGATGCGGGACTCGATCCCAGGACCCTGAGATCATGATCCAAGCCAAAGGCAGCGGCTCAACCCACTGAGCCACCCAGGCGCCCCGCTTTTTCTTTAAATACATTAGAAAGTCCCCCAAGTGGGAAGAATTGTTTGTAGCATGTAGCTTTCTGGACACAAATAGACATTTTAAGGATTTTTTTTTTTTTTGATGGATTAGGAACTTAATCTGTGTTTTGATGGGATTGTTCATTTAAAAAAAAAACAAACCTATTTTCAGCTTTGAAAATCTATATGTTCTCAAGTGAATATTTCATCTGTGGGAGTATTTGTTGCTGTTTTGGGCTGATCACCTGTAGCGGGATAAGAGAATTAAATGATTTTAGAGAGACTAAATCACAAAGTTAAATTTCAAAGTCACTCTCCTTCTCTGGCTTATACAGAAAAAGCATGACTCAAACACAGTCCCGTGGCCTCTTGTCCAACCTTCGCCTTCTCCATGAGAATGTGTGCAGAGTGTTACTGAACTCCCAAGAGAGGTGTCTCTCTCAAGTCTCGGTCAAGTTTCAAGACCAGATCTTTACTCGGATCTTCATCTTTGCCCTACCCCTCGTGCTCTGGCTCAGGGGTGTAAAACCAATTAAAAAAAAAAAAAAATGAATCCCAAGGTGTTGACTTTCAAGATCCAGTGGGCAAGGCTGTTCCGATTTTTTCCGTTGACCACATATATCAGGAAACAACTGCATAATGGTTGAAGTGAGGCTCAAAATGTATCCCAATCCCTGGGCCTGTTATTCAGAGAAAATGCACAGCTATGTCTCCCCACACCCACCGATTCTTTGGCAAGCAAACAGAAACAGATCATTTCCATGTAGCCTGCTGTCAGAAAGGCCCGATGTAATATACACATATCCTTCCTTGGGCTTAGTCACATCTAGACCTCTGTATTGCATAGTCAAAAATATAAAATGAAAAATCCATTACTAATTAGACTGTTAAATTAAACTGCTTCAACTTTATTTTATGAGAGACATAAAGTATATAAAGAGAAGACACAAAGTAGTACCAATGACCTTTAGAGGCAACCTGCCGCCCAGCCCAATGCTTTCTGAACCATTTACCTGAAAACTCCTGGATTCGCTAACATCCTCTACTCCCTCTCGACCACTTCTAAACCTGAAGGATTTATTTTTAACAGTCCCTCACCCACATAATGACTTTAAAATTCCTTAGGTTCATACCTTAAAATATAGCGGAGAATAAGAAACAATACCAATTAATAGTTGAAGCTCAGCGGCAATAACAGAGCTCGCTAGCCACTTCCTTCTGGAAAGATGTCCTATGAACACAGGAGAACCGAACCACCCTCAGCCTTCTGGACTGTCGTGTAGGGGTCAGCAAACTCTGGGCCACAGGCCAAACCCAGTTCATTGCCTGTTTCCATAGAGCCTCAAGCTAAGAATGGTTTTTATATTTTTAACTGGGTTTAAAAATCAAAAGAATCCTATTTATTGACACATGAAAGCTTTTATTAAATTCAAATTTCAGTGCCCATAAATAAAGTTTTATTGGAATGCAGGCACACTCGCTACATTTTATCTGTGGCTGCTTTCACACTACAGGGGTTGGACTAAGCAGATGCGACAGAGGCTACATGGCCATAAAAGCCCACAATATTGATTATCTGGCCCCTTATAAGGAGTATTTGCTAAGCATGGCTTCATAAGTGGCTTTGCAATATGCACAGACAAGAGGAAATTGGGTGGTGCTCATTCTAGGGAAAGAAAGTACAGAACATTTAGTTCCATAAAAGTGAACAACCTTGTTACTCTACCAGTGCAGCAAAGATCCTAGTAGCCCCCCAAAGCTAGGACATCAGAGTAATTCAGCTCCCACATCGGACATTATCTTATTTGGTATTATTATATAAGTTGTTAACTTTGATACCTTATATATTTGTGTAGTAGTGCCAAGTGACTGTTAGGTTTCCCAGTTCATTTCCTATTATCAGATGTTCTGCTGTGTGTACGGATCAATGAAGCCTCAGTTGTAGCACCTCTGAGAAAGCTTGGCTGCCCATTGGTTACATGGATTTTATCTTCCATGATATTTCTCTTCCCAAGATTTTTTTTTTTTTTTTTTTTTAAGGTCTGTGATATGCTCTAGAGCAAGTCGTATTGGTGAGGAGCACTTTTTGTCTTGAACCAAGGAAAGAAAATGTGAACGTCTACAGCCACCTCTGGTCTGTGTTTGCCAGATGATCCCTCTTGAGACCCATGGCCTGTCCTGAGAGTTGCCTCCAAAATTACTGCCTGTATTAAAATGTTTCTTTTACATTTTTATCCCTGTTTTCCTGTCCCTCTCTTTTTCTCCTTTCTTTCCTTCTTCTCTTTTTCTCTCTCTTCCTCTAAGCACGAATTTCGAAGTCTGATAGGCCCAAGTTCCAATCCCAATACCACATTTACCTCCTCCAGGAACAGCATCCATCTGCAATATCTCAGGCACAGTGTGGCATGTATTAGAAACTGCTCCTTATCATATCTGGCACACGTCTAGCATTCAATAGATTCTAAACCAGAAAGAACAAAATACAAATGATATTTTTAAAAAGTACTGGGGAAGATGCAAAACGGAGGATAAAGCGAGTCGGGGAGAAGGCCTCTGAGGGAGAGATGTGGCTTCTGAGAGGAAGTCTGGAGTGTGAACTGAGGGAAACCAAGCAGAGCCCCGTTACAGGTAGGACTAGCATGACGGATCAGAGCAGCCATCTTGAGGGATCAAACCAAGGCAGTGGTGCAGTCGAAGGAGCCAGACTTTGATATCAGACAGACCTGGGTGAGATTTTGATTCCTTCATTTATTAGCTGCATAAACTTGGGAAAGTAATTTAAGTCTCTCTAATTATCATTAACAAAACAATAATAAAACCTCCCTTACACCATTATTGGCACATACAAATGTCAAGAATTTTAGCAGGCACCATGGTATTAGCTAATGCCAGAGCACTGCAGTTATGCGTTGTTGAAGAGCCTTGAGTTAAAGATGGAAGCCTTTAGTCTTGAGCCCTTGTGAATTCAGCATCCTTCATGAGGAAGAACTGCCATGGAAATGTTAGTGATTCTAGGGTTGCATCCCTGGCCTTCCTCTCATCTCAAGGTTGACCAGCTCTCCCTGGGTGATATCAGGTGGTCCAATCTATATGGAAGCTGTACAAAAGGTTAGTTACCTGAACACCTGGGGGCCATTGATGCCTCCTGTTCATCCCTCACCAACACCCCCCCACCCCCACGAAATAATCAGTTCTTCTGTCTGTCAATTCTACCTCTTTAACAGTTTTTGCATTTCCCCCTTTTCTTCATCCTCATTGTCACCTAGCTCACATCCTCCTCATCTCTTCTGTCTTGTAAATTCTCTCCCTGTCCTGCCCATCTGCAATTCATTCTCCCCTGCTGCAACCAAGAAGTCTCCCTCAAAACAAAGCTGGCCTTGCTACTTTCCTGCTTAAAATCCTTCAATGGCTTTCCACTACCTTCAGATGGAAGTTTCAACTTTAGCTGAGGAACAAGATATTCCACAGTCTTGTTCCTTTTGTGGTTCAACTGACTTTTCATACCTGTGCATAAGGTGTGTACACACACACACACACACACACAGAGAGAGAGAGAGAGAGAGAGAGGATAGCTTACTGATTTGCTTACAGTTCCCCAAAAATGCCTTCTTCTCTTTCTTCCTTTTCTTTTTCTTCTTTTTTTTTTAAGATTTTATTTATTTATTTGACAGACAGAGATCCCAGAAGGCAGAGAGGCAGGCAGAGAGAGATGGGGAAGCAGGCTCCCCACTGAGCAGAGAGCCTGATGCAGACCTCAATCCCAGGACCCCGAGATCATGACCTGAGCTGAATGAAGGCAGAGGCTTTAATCCACTGAGCCACCAAGGTGCCCCTCCTTCCCCCTTTTCTCTTGCTACTTCTCTGACTAAAACACTCTTTGTTATCCTCCTTAAGCTAGCAAACACTCACACATCCTTCAGAACTCAGCATGGATGCCACCTGCTTTGGGCAAACTGTCCCAAATGCCCTCCCACTTTCCACATCATGCTGGATATTCCAATTAGGACTATTCATCCACTTTGTATAAATTTTACTTAATCAGAGATCTGTCTAGCTTCTTCCTCAACTCTACTAATCTATCTATTACGGACAGAAGCCATGTCTTCATTATTGTTTCTCTAGAAAAACAGTGAATAAATGGAGTATGTAGAGGACCCCATAATTGATGGTGGATAGATGGATGGACAGATGACTGTTTGGATGGTTGAATAAAGAGAGTTCAGTTCTAGAGCTGTCAACTGAGCTGTTTTTGAGGTCTTGAAAGTCCATTTATAGGAGAATTACAGTAAAGAAGAAAGAAGACTGAGGTTAAAATTTTGAGAGATGACATAAAAGAGTGGGAGCAAGAATCACTTGCACTCTCTATGATATAAGTACAAGTTAGAGAGGTGTTGGAATGGTTCTTATGTAGGACTGGCTGCCAGGTAAACAGGTGCAGGCCTCTGCACAGCAGAGGACATTTTAAGAAATGCGCATATTCACTGACCTTTTCACCTGTTGAAGGAATAATTAGAAGAGTAAAAACAGAATCAATCTCAATACCTACCTACAAGAATGCTTAAGTAACTTACGATGTATCCATATGATAGAGCATCACTCAGCCATTTACATATTATACTTAAAAATAATGTATGTCAACATTTTTAAATATTCCCTATACTACAATGTTCAAAAGAGAGCTAGGAAAATCAGGATAGTGCCATGTTACAGAGAATCAATGGAAGAGAAACTGCCAGGGAGAGGGGGTGTCAGTGCAGTAAGAAGACAGGGAGGGCAAGGAGGCCAGGTGACTGGTGATTAGAGCACAGAGGACTTCAGGTGCCCTCTCCCCTAGACTTACCCCACTCTGTTTTACAGTAGCACCCATTTATCTGCCCTTCTCCAAACTCACTTGTTGTATTCATGCCTAGTATAGCTGGTGCCTGGTCACGAATGCCCGGTACTCTTCCCACTGTACCATCATGTCCTTCAGGTTACTAAGTAGTTCGCAGCCATCTTTACTATTGCTCTCTCCCTACATTTGAGATGAGGTTATCATTGCCATCATTTCCCCAAATCACAGAAGGGTTAAATAATTTGTTTCCTTCAGTCATTTAACACCACCCCTCCACCCCTATTCAGAACTCTGGCCTGTGTCTCATCAACTGAGCTATTCTTTTCACCTGTTTAGTAAGTGTGGTTAATTATTTGACATTTATGCAATTTCTATGATCTCTGTGTTTTCCCTATATGTGTTACCTATGCTATTACCAGGTGTCTACGCCCCTAGAAGGCAGAAGCTGTGGGTTTTTAAAAACTTTTTCAGTAGTGCCAAGCTGAGTGTCACTGTGTGAGGACAATGCCCCTGGTAATGACAGAAGCGATGACTCCCATTATTCATTGCTCTTTTCGATATTTCCTGCTCAGACATACGAGCCCTTTGAAAGCTAGTCTAAGATACATGAGGAAGACTGAAGGCTGTTGAGTCATCAAATACAGATGTATACCCCCATGGCCCTCCCTCCAACAAAGGGGATGGGAGACATGTAGTGCTGAACCACAGGACTCTCAGTATAAGGACAGGGATGTTTAGCTGAAATAAAAGGCGATCTAAAAATATAGGCATTGGAATCACTCCTTGGGCTTTGGCTAAGATCAACTGTAAAAATACATGCCTTGGAATAGGGGGTGAAGAATCTGGGACTCCTGGAGAAAATTTTCATCAATAGACAGTATGGTATAATAAAAAGTAAGTATCTGGCTTTTGTCTCAGGTGGTTCCTTGCACACAGGTCCTAAAATCCTTGGGATCTCTGGAGTGATAAGTGTCTTTAATATGCCAGTGAGAGGACTATCGGTGAGATGCCCCAGATAGTTTCAAGATGAGGGCTGATCACCAGAAAGATCTTTTCAGCCCTATCACCCAACCTTTAAGGAGAAGAGAAGCTGAAGATAGAGTTAATCACCAATGGCCAATGGTTTAATCAATTATGCCTATGAAATGCAACCAACATAAAACCCCTAAATGATGGGATTTGGAGAGCTTCTGGGTAGGTGAGTACACTGAGGTGTTAGGAGAACTGCACACCTGGAGAGATAATGGAAGCTTCATGAACCCTGCCCTCCCATACTTTGCCCTATGCGTCTCTTCCTCTTGGCTGTTCCTGTATCTTTATAATAAACTAGTAACATCAAGCAAAGCACTTTCTTGAATTCCGTGAGTCATTCTAGGGAATTCCTGAACCTGAGAGGTGAGTGGATCATCGGAACTTCTAAATTTATAGCCAGTTGGCCAAGAGTAATGGAACTTGGGATTGGTATCAGAAGGGCAGGAGTGAGGACAGTTTTGGGTGACTTAGCCTTTAACCTGTGGGTCTGTGCTAACCACAAGTAGCATGATAACTAAATTGTTGGACATGCAGTTGGTGCTGAAAAATTGGAGAATTTGCTAGAGGTGTGGAAACCCCCACATTTAGTGTTAGAAGTTCTGTGGCTATAAACAGCTCAGGTAGTATGCCTGGGCAGTGGGAGGACAGTAGTCAAAACAGTAGAATGGGGGCGCCTCGGTGGCTCAGTGGGCTAAGCCGCTGCCTTCGGCTCGGGTCATGATCTCAGGTCCTGGGATCGAGTCCCGCATCGGGCTCTCTGCTCGGCGGGGAGCCTGCTTCCTCCTCTCTCTCTGCCTGCCTCTCTGCCTACTTGTGATCTCTCTCTGTCAAATAAATAAATAAAATCTTTAAAAAAAAAAAAAAAAAACAGTAGAATGGCCAGGATCTTAAGAGAGCCAGCAGCTCCTATATTCCCATTTTACTGACAGAAACCAAGGTACAGGGAAGGTGAGTGGACACCCCATAGTCACTCTGTGACAAACCCAGATGGCATCTGGATATTGCTATTTCTCACAAACAATTTTTGCCCCTACCCCCATGCTTTTGAGCAGGACTGATGCACCCAGAGAGCAAATGGGCACTTGCTTCATGATCTTCTCCAGAGACTGAAGATTAACACTCAGTTTCCCCACTGAGGCCACTCCTTGGGGTGGGCTGGGGGGGGGCATTATATGGTACTCATGAAATCAGTTTAATCCGAGGCACTACTTTCAACAAACATCATCTTCTAATATTATAGTAAAATTCCCAGTCTGAGAAATTAATTAATTAAAACCTACCAAGAAAGAAAAAAAATTGAGAATATAGAAGTTAGCATGGAGGAAAATTTGTGTTTCAAAATAGCTAGAAGGGTACAATAGGTTTCACAGGAAATCTGCTCCAGGGCACAGCCTCCCTGATCTTTCAAATGTGGTTCTCCAGGGTGAATCTCACTGGGATTCATTTTTTTTCTAGGTCACTAGAAATCTCACTGGGATTCACTAGAATCTCACTGGGATTCGCTTTCTTTCTAGGGTCACTGCGGTGCCTCTCTTGACATGGTTTTTCAGTGTGTGCCTCTCATAAACAACCAACTGTAATACAGTGAACCTCATTCTGGTAGGAGTCCTAGAACCCAACTCACAGATGGTGTCTGCCATTGCAAACAGTGCGATGTCTAAACAAGGCGATGCTTCACTCCTTTCAGGATGTGCCAAACTCCTCTTTAGGACAAAATTTAAACTTCTCAGGATAACCAAGGTAAAGAGGTATGCAGGAACCAAGTCCTATTCAGCTCTGCATGTAGACAACATCACGTCTATATACTGAACCTAGTCTCCAAATAAGTTAAGGGGCCACCCTGGGTCTGGCTTTTGTGGGTTATGCTTCTCCATGGTAGTACATATTGCTTGAAAATCCAATGAGAACATGTTTTCTCTACGCGGTTGAGAACTCAGTGGTGGTGTACATGCACTCACCAGCTGACCTCAGTTAAAGTGCTGGGTTTCTGTGAACCTCAGTTTCCTTTTTGACATACAGACTAGTCCCATACCTTCATGATATATGATTCCTAAAGAATCAAATGGGGAAACATTGGAGAATGTGTTTTATAAAACACCCTAAAAATTTATTGGATGTTTACCATCAACATCACCATCACCATCACCTTATTTCTAAGTGGGTATTTCTGACTCCACTATAACTTTTTTCTTAAATATCACTGTTATAATAAAACTGATATCCCTCTAAGGTCTAAGAATTAAAGTTGGCAGGTGATCTAAAGTAGAAAAACTAGCGTTTAGAGTTTAGTTCTCCCAAGTGCATGCCGAGTTGCAGGTTTTTCTTTGGTTGGTTTGTTGGTTGGTTTTGTTTTGTTTTAGCAGATTAATGTTTAAAAAACAAACAAAAAAAAATCAAAAGTCAGCACACTAACATTTTTTGTTATGTATTATTTTAAACTGTGTTAGTTTCCCAGGGTCTACATTTTTCTCCCCTTCCCCACTAAGGGAAGGCCCTGGGAGTCTACAATAGTGCTTTCTAGATACTGAACTATCAGAGTCTCTCTCACCAACATGCATGTCACTGGACTGATTATCTCTTCATACACATAAGCCAGCTTGGTGAAAGCAAGGTGGTGAATTCATTCAAGACCAGAGTTTTTCCTCTTTCCTCTATTTTTTGTTTTTATTTTCTACTCTTTCCTTTCTTCCCCTTTCTTTTTCTTTTTTTTCTTAAAGATTTTATTTGTTTATTTGTCAGAGAGAGAGAGAGAGATCAAGAGAGCAAGCATAAGCAGGCAGAACAGCAGGCAGAGGCAGAAGTAGGCACCCTGATGAGCAAGGAGCCCAATGTCAGACTCCATCCCAGGACCTTGGGATCATGACCTGACCTTACCCGACTGAGCCACCAGGCATCCCCCTTTATTTTTCTTTTACTGTCTTTTGATGTTCATAATTCCATATATTTAATTTTAATAAATTATACTACTTAGTAATAATGGTTTAAAACATTATTTAGCATTATTTAAAAACAGACTTTGTATTGTAAGAATCCTACTAGTTCAGTCTCAGGAGTGGCCAATGCTTTGCACCGTTTGAGAAACACCTTCATGAGGTATTGACCTCTAAGTTTCAAGGTTTCCTTTTCTTGCATAACTGTGTAAAACCTATCTCTGATAGATACATCTACCTTCAAAAATGTTAAAGGCAAGAAAATAATTTTATTAGGATATCTATTCCAACAATAGAGAATACGCTCTAAATTGTACTAATCTAGTGGGTATTCTGACCCTTGCCAAATGTGTACTGAGCTCTTGTTATGTGCCAGGCATTGTTCTAGCACCAGGGCCAAGAATAGGGCGAGGCAAATGAGGCACCCAGTGTGCAAAATTAAAGAGACGCTCACTTGCATGATCCTGAAAGTGCATGTCTCCTAGTCCAAGCCTGGTAAGCACTGAGACATCACGACAAAAAGACACAGTGACACCGTCATGGAATCATCCAGAAAGGGGGATGGACACTAAATGAATAAAATTCATATAAAGTAACAGAATAAGGGTAAGCACAAAGTATTGTGCTTGGTGAAATAATATGAATTCAAATGTAAACAAGAACCAATGATGAGATAATGTGTTTTTTAAAGGTCTAAAATAAAATGGGAGAATGTGAGGAGAATGAAGGTAGCATTCTGCTTCCAAACATCTAGAGCTGAGTAGACGAGGTGGGGTGTATAGAACGGGTGGCTGTATCTGATGCTCGTTCTGGGTGGTGGCTCCACAGAGACACACAAGGTAAATATAAAGGACAGGGGACTGGTAGCGCTTCCAAACCAGTCCTGTCCACTTCAAGGGAGGTCTGCTGCCCAGTTGTGACCGCTGATCTCCAGCCCTGCCCACTGCATCATGAAGCACTTTTCAACAAAGGTCAAAGTCTAGAACAGGGTGTCTTCCATTCCTGCGTCCCCTTGAACTGCCTCCCAAACCTCTGAAAATTATCGCTCTGCTTTCTGGAATGGGAAAGTAGGAACATAAAAGAACAGTGTTACACGTCCTTTATTAAAAATGTGAGAGAAAGAAGGAAACACTGTGTTTATTATAGTGGATATTTCCAAAGAGGTAACTAAAAATTTTACAGTGGCCTTGTTAGTGACTCCGTAAATCTGCTGACAGCATCTCTGTTTGAAAATCTCGTCTGCATATCCGCAGCACAATGAGGCACACATTGGAAATTCTGATGATTTCAAACTTCAGACTTTCTTTTAAAGTAATAACTTTAATTCAGTTCTTTCTGGCATAAACTTTTTCATCCCATTATGTCAAAAATTGTATTATCCATCCATTTGTCTGTCAGAACGTCTCCCTGTGGGGCGATAGACTCCTGGCTTCTCTACTCTAAACCTCCCCATTACATCCTGCTATCAAGAGTCACAATTTTCCACGAAAGTCTCTGGTGACTTTTGACAATGTTTTACAGAGAACTAGACCAGGAAGCTCAGAGTTAAAGGAAATCTTCCATTCTAGCAATGAATATGTAATAGGCATTACACTGTGCAGTATTCCAAAAAATGTAAGGTTCATTAAGTCTTTCTAAAGCAGGGACTTCCGTGTAGCTTTGAAGGAACCTGTCTTCACAATGGCATTAGTAAATGGCACTTTGGGGCAGAGAATATTAATATTGCACATTAAGGAACAAATTTGTTTAAATGCTGTATAGCTATATGTAGATGCTGATGATCCAGAAATAAATAAAAAGTGAATAGTTGTCCAACTTTGTATGTAAATTGCCTTTTGCTTATACACATAAGAATGCTTTTTGCTCCTAAATTCCTTCATATTAACAAGCAGGAATGTAACTAATATATAAACTAAAGTCATTCTCTTTAATGAGAATGCTAAATATTTTAAAGAAATGCACGGCTGTGAAATATTGTCAAGGGCATTTTTATACTTAAGTTTAAGAACGCTTATGACTTAACTGTTGAATTATTTAACATATTCAGCCTGGAAGCACTATTTATGTATGTTTTTTAATGTTCTTACTTATGTTGGCTTTTCTTTGCTAAGGATTTAGGACCTTTGATTTCTGTTTATAAAATTTACATTTTTAATCTCCTATTTCTGTGTATTTCCCATTTGACAGTGGCAACAATATCCAGAAGGAAAGGCGGGGGGAGGAAAAAAATCTCATGGAGACTGAAACAAGGGCCATATATGAGAGAAACTCAAGTCACACCACTCAAGGAATGAAGTCAACTTTGGGATCCAAAAATAAAGGTCCTGTTCAATGAACCACCTGTATAATGAAAATAACGGATATAGAAATATACACCTGGTTTCCAAGCTTTTCCCAAGGAAGCACATGAATAGGGACAGGGAGCAGAGTGATCCTGCGCAATAATGTAATTCCATATAATCAGCATTTGCTACTTTGAGTTGTCAGCTTCTATTTTTCACCTATGTATTGTTTTGCAATTACTGCCTAGCCACAGATTTATCAGAGCAACATAAAAACACACTTTCTCTCATTTTTCTTCAATTAACCTTGATTTATATTTCTTAAACGTTGAAGGATTCCTCAAAGATTTCGGAAGGAGTCTGAGTAGAACTCCCATCAATGCCATTCAGGAAATGGAAACTGACAATCAAAGGTAGTGTGAGGGCAGGCTTTATTTGAGCTGTTCCCATTAAATTCTACTCATGTGGTTAATAATATAAAAATTGTCCAGGTGACTGGGGATGGAAATGTACCTAAAATTTGCCTGAAGTGTGAGTCTATAAGAACTATAATAGGGGGTACAAATGGGCAATTTTAAAGACTGTTATGCTTTTGTCTACTGATGTTTTCCTTTATAAACTGTATGTATGTGTGTATGTATGTGTGTGTGTGTGTGTGTGTGTGTATACATATGAATATATATATTCCAATATTACTAATGCTTAGGTCAAAATTTTTCTTCTGCACTAAGTCAAAAATATACAATAATGAGGCCTCAGAGGGATGGGGCCTCAGTCATGCAGTTGGGGGAAGAACTGAAGGCTTCCATGGCTTGTTTAAACCATTAGAAGTCTTTCTGACATTGATTTTCACTTTCATTTACCCTATATCCTCTAACATATGTTCCATGGAGGTTATTAAGTTTACTTTAAAGACGGGTACCCCAATTAAATGAGTTTTGAAAAAGCCAGATTAAACAAAATTCAGTAAGATTTCTCAGAGCTTTAAATATATAACTGTGCTTTGCCATTCGTCAAGAGAGAAAGATAATAGCTATTATTTTCCAAACATTTTGACCAGGAATCTCTTTTTCATTATTGTTTTCCCAGAGCACCTCCAGGCTAGTGTTCCACAGAGTACACTTTGGGAAACAATGACTTTTGTCAGTAAACACTTACTGAACCTAGCCTATGGGACAAGTTCTGTGCCGGGAGTTCAGTGTTTCAGAGAAATAAGGTTCATTATCAACCACAATGTAGAAAGAGAGAGACTTCGCCATATTCACGTTTAGGTACCTAAGTGTTACAGTGTCTAGCACTCGATAGTGACTAGTGCTCAAAAAGTAGGTGGTGAATGAGTGAATGAATGAAACAATCTAAAGACTGATATTGAAGTGCACTTGTGCAGATTATCATATCATTTTTTAGATTTATTTCATATTCTAAGGAGGAGATACTAATATAATGCATTCCGAAGTTTCACTCTCAGCCAGTCTCTCTAAAATTCTGCTCAAGGGAAGAACCTAAAGGAAGAGAAGTAATTTAATTTCATGAAAGATTAAAGAGATCAAAATTCATATGCTTGTATATAATGACCATGCTACTGACTCACCATTACAGCTGTGGGGAGGATTTGTACTATTAATAACTTTTTTCTTCCTTTCATAGTCTCCACTCACCTCCACAAAAAACCAAACAACAACAAAACCCAAAACCACACACATAACACACACATACATAGACACACAAGATCAGCTCCATCACAGAAGGGCATCAGTAGGGTCTCGCCAAAACTAAGAGTTTTATAATTTACTGGATTACAGAGATTTACTCTGTGCAAAGCTAATGGACATTTTATTATTGTTATTGATGTATAACTGACATACAACATGACATTAATTTCAGGTATGCAACATAATGACTCAATACTTCTATTTAGTGCAAAACAATCACCACAATAAGTCTAATTAAGGTACATACAGTTACAAACATATTTTTCTTGTGATGAGAACTTTTAAGATCTATTCTCTTGGCAATTTTCAGATATGCTATACTAGTCTCAATAGTGTCATTAATTGTAGTCACCATGCTGTACATTATATCCCCATGACTTATTTATTTAAAATGAACTGATCTTATAAGGTCTTCATGCATGGGATGCCTCAGGTGGATATGTATCAGATATTATCACCACACTAAAATTGACACTCTCAACCATTTTTAAAGTCTCTAGACCTTCTTTTCCTAAATATCCATATGGCATGTGTTTATGAAATATATCAATTTAAAGTAATTGTGTTTGAGGACTGTATTAAGAATTCTGAGGCAGTTCGAATATCCAAGTAGGCCATTAAATAGAATTATCAATAAGTGTACTAATAAATAGTGACTAACTACACCCCATGGCCATGAAGATATTTACATGAATAGGGACATTCTTTTCTATATATTGCCCTTTTCCCTCAAAAGTAGGAGACCCTCCAGATAGAGGTAACTGAGTTTTCCTATTGGCTTGACCCTACCTCCAAAATATCATTTCTTTAAAAAAAAAAAATCAAGGTTCAAAAATCCATTGACTCCTATAAAGAGTTCAGGAAAAAACAGCACCCTGTTTTCATATGAGTATAAACAGCAGTATGAGCATACAAATCCAAGATTCAGTGGGTGATACACAGAGATGGGCCACAGCTATTTCCAGTCCTCCACAGCAGACCATTTCCCACTATCATCCCGAATCTAATGAGCTAAGTAGTTTACCTAGAACAGAACCTAGAACAGAAGGTCACCACTAAGGCACAAATCAAAATACCAGAAGTATTGTCAGAGCTAGAACGATCAAGCTGGTATTTTTCTAAAGTTAGCCATAAGGTTGAGTCCAGGAGATTAGCTAAGGCATGAAAGGCCCCCTAAGCACACAGGGTCCATAAATAACTTTTATAACAAGGATGAGTCACCAAAGATGTTCTGATATTAGAGCAGGAACTTTTCCTTCCCATCCACTAAGCTCTAAGCAACGCAACTGCAGAAGTGGTTGAGGTCAGTTCAATCTCATCACCAACTAACTCTGTGTCTGGTCATGGTGTTAACTCAATAAATGCAAGATAACTGGATTAAATTTCTTATTATTTAATTTCTCACTGGGTCCAGTTAAGGCAGAGGTAGAGGACCTATAACTACCTTCGGCCCTTCGGGTTTCTCTCACTATAAGAAAATTTTCAGAATTTAAAGACTAAGTACAGAGTCACAGTGACACTCCTGAAAACAGCCCCATAGTTCTTGCAATGACCTTCTTCCTTGACTCTTACCAGCTGGGATAGTCACTATCACAATTTATCCATTGTTCTAGAATCCAGAATTCTCTACTAACCAGTAAGTCAATTTAACGCAGCTGCAGCCAATGACATTCACAGTAGTACTACTGAGATATCCTGTGATTCCAAGGAATTTTCTGAATAAAGAAATAATCAAAATAATCTTGTTTTAGTTTTAGGGATAAATGTTTTCTTGGCAATACTAGGGTCAACTAATAATGGGATAGATTCATTCCAGAATGACCAAACACTAACACCTGGCTAGACCAGTGGCTTCAGGTTGCTTTCAGGGGGCATTTCTAGGAGCAAACAAGGGGGAAAATGTAGCCAATAGACATCAGACATTACCAAGGACTGATAGCAGAGGAGTGGCAGTGTGAAGTTACTTGCCAAGGAGAGCTCAGTAGCCAGCAAAAGTAGGAAACTAACTGGTAGTAGGTTGGTGTCAGGGATACAGCAGAGTAAACAGGTGGAAACCCTAGAATGTAGGCGAAACACAATTATTCTAGCAGCAAACTATAGGACACAGTCTGGACAAGAAAGTCTTCATTAATAGGAAATTGCTGCAGCCAGAAGTGAAATGCAGATGTGAGTCTCCAACAGACCCAGCAAAGTCAACTGAGGCAATGCGGGGAATAACAGGTACTTAGTTACCAACACAAAAATAGAGCACAAGAGCCTGCTTTAAATTATAAGGCTTAGGACAAAAGCCCATTAGTGGCTGCCCAGGAGCAGGATAAGTGGGGATCACCAAGGGGCACAGAGGAACTTTTGAGGGTTCAAGATGTGTTATCTTGGTTGTGGTGATGGTTTCATGGGTATATCAATATTATAAAAACCTATTAAATCACATGTTTTAAGCACGCTGTTATTATTTGCCAACTAAACCTCAATAAAACTCTCAAATGAAGAGGAGAAACAAAATAAACTAAAAAAAAAAAAAAAAAAAAAAAAAGCTATACCCAAGTCTAGAATCAATGTTCAAGGCCCCTGCATGCCAAATAACAAAGCTGAAGATACAAAGCTATTGACATGAGGATGCAACATTCCTTTGTCTATGGTGGTAAAACACAGGAAAGGTGAGTCATAGAGAGCTGACTTACCCACCAGAGTGTGTGCCTACTTTGCCTAGCACTGGTACAGAATTCCAGTTAGGGGAAAGGGTTCCCCAATGCAATGTACAGAGTGTGTGCCGGCCTGGGAGGGCCCAGTAATCAGTTTCCCGGTGACTCACAGGGCAACATTTGTTTTGCTGGGACATTTACCCTGACTGATGCAGGCAACAGCACCCATGGTTAATGTCTGGCTGACATTTCTGATGCCCCTTGGAAACTGATTTGTCAGCACACCAAGAATTGCCTATTTCTCACCAGTAGATTCATGCAAGTCAATCTCAAGAATCTGCTGTATAAAACCTAAGGGTGTATTTATTTACTTCTAAAGATAAATATTACTCTCATTGAAACCAAAATCCTTGGGTATGGCTGCCCAGGTAGTTTTCTGTGCAAAGCAGGGCCTCATTATGATGGACTCTCATCAGAAGTTTAAATGAATTAGAACAAGGAGAATCTGTTGTAAGGTTAGAGTGTTCGATGGCAACCCCTGACATAGCCATCTGGACCACAGCATGGCACCACTGGGCTGAGGTTCTCTCTCCCCTCAAGGGTACTTAGATTAAGCCCGTGTTTACTGGGGTCCTCCTCTTTTCCTACTTTTATAACTGATCAGTCCCTCCCCTGGTAAACATATTATTTGTGTAGATTTGCCACAATAGTGACTCAGCTTGCAGCCAAGCATTTCTAAGCATGAAAGTCATTGCATCACTGTAAAGAGATTTATTTCACTTAATCTGCACTCTGACCCAAGAGATACTGACTTGAAGGCTTGATCCTCAGGAGGAATTCTTTTTGTCCTTATTTATATGTCCCTAGACAGACAGCTGTAACTCCCAAGAACTGACAACGCGATATAGCTAATACCACTATGTTCCATGAATTAGTTATTTTAAAATTTAAGTATTGAATTCTAAAGCATTAGAAATCTGTAACTGCATATAGCACCTGTCAAACTCTACAACGACCAAAACACTGTCTACCTGAATCATTCAGTTAGTTATCTGACCCTGCTGGCAAAAATTTTTACCTTACTGTTGGAAAATGAGACCTTTCCAACGCATGCAGATTAATCTGCCTGGCCAGTAAGCAGAGCAGAGCTGCCTTCCTCACCACAAATGCAAATCAGAATGGAGACCCTCCCATCTCCTTTGTGACAATTCACAGAACACAGATGAGGAGCTTGGGCGTGTTGGGATCAGTACTCAAAAACTATTGCTTCAGAAGCCTGTGAAAATTGGGGATATCTGTCCTCTCTGCCCTAGGGAGCACTTTGATTCTTTTGACCACAATGGTTTAGAAATTACAGGACTCAAGTAAACGAGGCCAGATGAGGGGTTTCAGTCTCCCCTAAATCCCCACACTAAGCAATATCAGGTCATTACTCACTCTGGCTGAGGACTCTTCAACAGAGCAATCTTGAACCTAAAGCAGCAACAGGTGGGCTCACCGGGAAGTGGGGTAGCAGCCGAGGGGCTCTGATCACAGCCTCTGGTGAATCCCTTGGAAGAACCACCTCAGGACTTTCCAGTAAAGGGAGGTAAAGAGGGAACATGAGCCAGGGGCCGGGCCCTATGGCAACACCCAGTCACAACTTCTGCACTCTTCATCCGAAACGTGCATTTCTCCCCAATTGATTTATTAAGATTTCCACAGCAAAAGAGCAATCGATTAGGATTTTATACAAAGAGACTGAGAGGATTTGTAGCATCACACATTTTTCTCCCTTAATGTCTGTATTTTAAGGAGGAGCGCACAGGACCCTAAAACACCTTGGTTAAAAATGACGGACACTCATCAATCTGTTAAACTTCTTTACTTCTTTTGAGAAGTGTGAGGGGTCTCAGGTCCCATCTAAAGATGAGACCTGAGGCCAGCCATAGAAAACACCGTCATGTGGCCCTTAGCCTGCTTTCGTCCATAAAGGGAAGGGCCAGGCCACATGCTGGCACTTACACATATGGGAGGCAATTAATGACTTGGACAATTTGTTCTCTTTGGTTCTGATGATGAAGTTGGGAATTAAGTGACCACAGTGGTCTGATCAGGGTATGGGGGTCATCATAATTTCCAGAATGACAAAATTACAGGCTTTTTTAGTTAAAAGAGACATTAAGGAACCTCTAACCCCGTGACTTATAAGCTCTTTTTAATTCCAGAACTTTACTTTCATTTTTTAAACCAAGTTTTACACAGAAACACTAGTCCAGCACTCACCCCTCCTTTGAAGCAAAGCTGTCCTTGCAGAAAAGACCTCACGGAGTTGGGGGGAAACCAGTGCCCACATTCCCTATAGTCACACCAGTTCCCAAGCAGCAGCAGGGTTGAACACCCAGGATGAGCTGTAGCAGGCGTGATGGGAGTAGTAACAGCAGCAGCAGGGGTAACTCACACTCACAGATGATGTTAAAGGTTTCCCATTATATCATTTGCTAGTCAGAGCAATGATGCAAGGTAGATAGGGAAGAATATCATTATCCTCATTTTACAGATGAGGAAACAGGTCTGGAAAGGTTAAGTGACATACCTCCTCAAGGTTATTTGTACTTAGTAGCAGAGCTGGGTCATCAAGCTCCAAATCCTGTGCTCTTGTCCCTAACTCTACAATGTTGTCCTTCTATTTCAAATACCGAACTTTTCCAATTCCCTTCATTTCCCAAAAAATCAGAGTGAAAATCCAGCTCATCCAAGAAAAGTAGCCATTCTGCTTGGCATGGCAGAACAGTTGGAACTTGAATAGATGCAGATCCTCCACAATGAGGACGAGAGTGGGCTGATAGACGAGAAGTGTCTGAGGAAGCACGGAGCTGCAAAAGCCATCTATACAGACCTTAACCATTTTAGTTTAGCTTAAAACTTCTAAAAGTAGATTACTGGCCCATATTCTGACCTAGACCTAAACCCTGTCTTTGAACCAGCTGTTTGGAGTTCACACTGTCTCTCTTACATAAACCACACCCCATAGTGCCCATCAACTACAATCTCTGATTTCAGCTTCTTTATGATGGAATGAGAACTAAGCAATCTGAATGTAAAGTGCTCTTAATTTTTACGATCTTCCTCTCATCCTCTGCAGATGTCTTACACATGCCTAATTCAACAGCACAATTTTTCTGTGTCTTGCTCTCATCGAGGAGCCCCAAAGTGTGCATTTCAATAACAGAGGCACAGCTCTGTTCTTTTTACAGCAATATTTCATCAATTACTAGATATTTAACTAAGTCACCCAAGAACAAGAACAATCCGCATAAGCCCACTGGAAAACAAACACAGCAGACTACGTGTTGGCCAACAGCACCACTGCTGGCAATGGGGAGGCAATGGCGCAACCAAGAGTAGCCTTCCCAGCCACGCCCAACCGGCAGGCTGTGCGCCTTGCCCTGAAGGCTGGCAGCTGAGAGAAGGCACGCTTGATCCCACAAACTGCTAGGCAGAGGTCCATCCGAAGAGCTTGTCCTGAATTCTGAAGGAACCGACTTTATTTATGTTACTTCGAGGATGGGCTGGGAAGCAGTTTCTTTGGTATGCTGGTACTTCAAAAAATAAAAAACTCTAGTCTTCCTCATCCACTGCACTCATAATTAATACAGGACCCTTCACCTTGAACAGATCCTGGAAGAAATGTCACTGCTCACAACACGAGCATGAGGAGAACAGACACTGCCTCAGAAATGTAACATGTGACGCCTTTCTTAAGCATTCCGAGTCTGGTCAATTATATGGTTCTCAACTTATGGAATGCCTTATGTGGCATGTGAGTTGTAAATGCAAATGCGTTTAGAAAACAAATGTAAAACGTGATGTGCTTTAAATTGGCCACTCTTATCATCTCATCCTTTCCAGCCCTGCCCTTATTCTCTCTGTGCCACACGCAACTACCGAGAATCACTTCCAGCCCTGGACCATCGCTGTTCAACGCTTAGGTTTTTCTGAGACTTTGGGGGCATTGGAGATCCACTCTGATGCTATGGCTAATAACTCACAAGCCCCATCAACCGTAGGATGCCCTAAAAGGGACCCCAAACTTTGGTAGGTAGCCAGCATCAGGAACCGTAAAGAAAGGAGAAAATGTGAACCAGTAGCTCTAGTCCCCACAAATCCTCCATTACCCTCGAAATGGTCCACTTGAAAAATGGCAATATTTTCCTACACCGGCCTCAAAGTCCCTGCTCGAAGAATGCTTGTAGCAAAGCTGTATTTCTGCTTTGAGGGCTTTCTGAGGAATGCATTTAGATAGGAGCTAGCCTTTTCCTCCAGAAACAGCGAGGGCTATCCGTCAATCTACCAGCAAGCCGCTCATCAGGCTCGCTCGACAGAGGGTTAGGGCAGCGAGCCCCCACAATAATGTGGAAACAGAAATATTACAAAGTAAAGGCTTATAAAATAATAAAAATTCTACTTACTCCAGATACCTCCCTGTGCCTTTGGCAAAATACCTTAAGCATTCCACATACGGCGGGCATTGTCTTTATAAGATGGCACCTCATAAAATGGTATTAAATATCACCAACGGGGCTTCATATTTCATCCGGCAGGGTTTAGGCCAGGCATGTCCTATATCACACATTATTAGAATGACATCTGCTTTGCAAGTTGTGTACCCAGGAGCCTACCCGGATCACTCATTTCAGCACTCATTCTCGAGGCTTCTGTGCCTTCATAATGCCTAATATGTTTAACTCATTTTGAACAGAAGTCTAAAGGCTGCCACGGCCCTCTGGCCAAAACTGTAGCTGTCAGACAACGGAGCCAGCTATCATACGTTCCTCATTTATCATTAGTGGTGATGCAGTTGTACAGAAAAATGTGCCCACTGTACTGAGAGGCTGTCAATTGTTCCCCCCTATAAAACTCCTCTTCTCAAATAGGGACATTTCTCTGTGGAGGCCTTGCCATTACATTTCGTTCCTTTTCCCACAACACTGAATTTATAATGCAAAGAAAATGGGGAACATATATTCATCTAAATGGCCTCTCTGCTCCGAGACGAATAAGGAGATCAGCAATGGCAGCGTTGGTGCAGGACCGCATGTGCCATTGGGGGAAATTAATAGAATCAGCCCAGAAAGAGTGAAAACGAAAAAAGGAAAGAGGGAAAAATCACGCACAGGTTTCTGTGGAGGTTGAATCCTGAATAATAAAGGCATGCAGCTGAAAGTTGCAATTCTCTTCGGAAGTACCATTTTGCCCCCAAAGTGGGATGTGGGTGCTACAGACTTGTCCCCATAAATTTGTGGAGGTAAATTTGTCCAACTTTCTGCTCCTCGCTTGACTCCTGACAGTGGTCCTTTAGGTCTCCTCTTCTCCTGCCTATATAAACTGTGCCTCTGAAGTCAGCGGCCAGCCCCCAGAAAGCCAGCCAGCTTTCCACGGCATGCTCAGAGAGGGTCTTCATATTTAAAAAAGCCAGTCAGATGGTGTTTCTGATTAACATCATTATCACTGAGCTTATGATTCCTATGAGGATTGTGAAGATCTGCCCTTACCATTTTGTTCTTCTTCCACCCACATGGCTGCCTCTTCCCACTCACACATTTTGGCCATCCCTCTTATAACTGCTGGGAGAAAAATGGACCCAATTACATGTATTTGAGATGCCTCTAGGTCTGTGCCGGTGTCTTCAAAGGGAGAGTGCTAAAGTGATTATAGTAATGATAACGCATCCTTGTTGACTTCAAAGAAAGAAGCCTGGCAAATGGACTTACTCCCATGATATTTCTGTCAGAGCAGTTATTATCCCATTTTAGAGATGGGAAAGCAGGGCACCTTGCCTAAAGACATGGATAGGAATCGGTCCTAGAAAGAGGATGAAAGCATCGCCATGGGCTTCTGAACCTTTCCCAAGTTTAGACCTTTTTCTCTCCAGCAGCAACAACAAATCCCACCTTAAGAAACAGTAAACCTCAAGGCAGGTAAATGTAGCCCAAAGAAATAATCCATTTGACACACCCTGTACTGTAAGGACAACGAATGAGAAAAACAAAGGGGTGAAGATGTGCTCTCTACCTGCCTTTTCTTCTCCAGAACCCAATCCGCCTTCTTCCGAGGTATAACCTGTCCCCAGGGATGGATGGATGGACAGGGGCCTTAATGCAGAAAACTTGGGGCAGCTAATGATCAGCCCTTGGCTGAACAAACTTGAACAATTTCCCTGTCAACCACCCCTTGAGGTTCTCTACCTTGTGGAAAGACCCCTCACTTCTGGATGGGGAAAGGAGTCAAGCCCCTCAAAGGCCTAGGCAAGCTCCATGTCTACGGCTTCCACTGAATATTCTTTAAGACAGATCTTGGCTGGCTCTGCACAATCTTTTAACCAAAGGGTGCCCTACATTTTCTAGTCTCTAGGCCAATCTTTTTTTTATTCTCATTTCCACAACTGTGTTTCTCCAGTTCCAGAACTTTCCTCCTCTCCCAGTTGTTTCCAGGAGCTCTCACATTATTGGCTGAACAACCTTTTCTCTGCCCCAATGTTTTTTTCCTTAAAACCACCCTTTACTACAAAATTGTTGCCCTGGAAACACATGGTGATAACCTGTCCTCCTGGTTATAGTCTCAAAATATAGTCCCTGAGTTCCCTAATCTTCTTTAATTTTCTCTTCCTTTCCTCTAAATCACCTTTCACCTGGTTTCACCCGCGTGCTCACAGTGATCCAAGGTTATGTATTCAGAGCATGTTCTTCGTCCGATCCTCACAGGGAATTTATGGTTTCTAGTGGAGCTGTTCTACTGAAGACCTGATCAACTTTAATATTTTTCTTATATCCTTTGGCACTGTTCATTCCAAGTCAAGGCTGGCAACTTAGCACTGCTGCTGGATTAGAGATAAATGGGTCAATTCGATTCAATTCAACAAAGTGCTACAGTGCCGTGTAATTCATTAAGCACTAGAGATATATAAGACATAGTTCCTCTCCTTAAGGGGCTTATAGTTTAGTTAGAGAGATACAAAGAATGCCTGTGAACTTGATATATAATACTGCAGAGCAATAAAATCATAACTGTCTAAGAAAACGATAAGAACAATAAAAGGTCAGAAGACTGGACTATGCAGACAAGAACGAAAAGGAAGCACTTTATGGAGAACAGGAGTCATGTTCTAAACTGGAAGGAATGGCACAATTCGAATGATTAGAAAGGGTGACGGAGGACATTTCAACTGAGAGTGACAGCAGGATGAGACCCCTTAAAATAGGTCATTGCCTTGAAGTCATTTGAAGAAACAGAAGACAATAAACCTGGGGTCAGTCAAGCTGTTTAGCTCGTTACCTTTGTCGTGGCTTGGACCGACTTTCTACCTTCTTTTCTCCAGCAACCATCACCGTCCTTGATTTAACCACAGGAAATTGAAGAACCAAGTACTGCATGGATTTCTACTGGGCTGGTGGCTCTGGGGAAACCAGAGCACACTTTCACCAGGGTAATCAGTTGGCCAGAGTAATCATGACTGCATTTGACTCTACAACTTGTCAGGGAGTAATGGAGGATGAAAGCAAGGGGTCCTAGACCCTCCTGATAGCAGAAACAACCTGGCAGCTTCTTCATATATGCCAGCCACTCTCTTCCGGCCAGTGGGTTTTCAGAGTGGAGCCATGCCCCTCCGACATTGCCATAGCAAGGTTAGAGAAAATGCTCAATGCCAACCGGATAATCTTGCCCGGAGGTCCAACCTCAACAAAACTGTGAACTATTTCATTTTTACTACCCTTACCTCTCAAAGTTGCCCCCCCGCCCCCACATCATCCCCATCACCCAGAGCTTTGATCTCCAATGTATGTGCTGGGAAGAAAAAGAAACAAATGCATGTTGAAAGAGTATATACATTCCATCTGGGGATTAGAGATAGGGTACTGTTCTGAATTCCTACATTCGAAATCCAGAACAGCAGTGCATGTCCGAGGGTGGTATTTCAGACACTGTAACAAGCTGACAAAATCATTGTTCCCTCCTTGTTGGGGGTCTGGTGTAGGACACTTTGAGCTGCCCCTAAGTCACCCATGTGAGTAGCACTTACTCTGCCTCATTACACGGTCAACCTTTCGCTCAGAAATCAGTTTACCTAGAGATGTAAAGACCTTACAAAGTTTAAGTTCCATGAGGACAAGGACTCTCTTTGGTCATCATATCCTGAAATCCTAAAGCTATCGGACAGCCTACACTTAGCAACTCACTGACCAGCCTCTCTAGGTGCTCCAGGTTGGGCTATCTGGATAGCACTTTAAACTAGCCCCAAAAAAATATAAATTAGACTTCCCTGGCCTCAGAAATCCCACCATCTGTCGCACAACCTTTCTCCATGCCTTCTTGGCAGTCATTTCAATTTCCATGACAGGAGGAAAAAAAAAAAGTCATGGTCTGTGCCACAACTTGAAGGTTCATTTAATGTAGATTTTGATGAGTGAACTGTACAATAACCCCAAGTTGGAGGTGTATTTTTTATACTGAAGGTGAGAGACCAATTAGTAGCTCTAACTCCTTAAGCAGATGGTTATCATATGATATCGGAGGTGCCTGTCCTGTCCTTTGCCATTAGAAAGTCATCTTTTTCCTAATATCTTTCTCTACAAAGGAAGGATATTATGCAGACAGACTGCATGGCCTAGATAACTCTATGAAGTTGAGTTTTTAGCAGGACACTGGAGCCTGGGAATCTTGTTCTTGAATTACAGGGTCAGTATAGCTCCTAAAAACTGCCTCTAAGATAAATGCAAGGGGAGAGTTTCAGGGCCGGCAGGGAAATAAATCTGAGAATATTCTCGGGTTCTGGGTGCCATCCCAAGCTGGAAATGGTAGACACGTGAGTGTTGGTCCTTGGGTACCTGCAAGGGATCCTCCCCTTCCACAGCTGGAAAACTTACACTATAAAGGAAGCAACCTGGACCTGGGAGTCAGAGGAATCTGGCTTAAATTCCAGCTCTGCCTCTAACAGGCTGGAGCCTGAACTCGCCAGCCTCAGCTTCCTGTCCTGCAAGAGTGGGCTAAACATAACAACTTTAAAGAGAGATGAGGATTAAGTGAAATTTCAAGTGAAGAGTCCTGACATCTGGCACTTTGGTCTTCTCTCCAAGTATCAGGCAGGGAGAACCACACCACACAAAGCCCAGACTCAGAGGAACGTTAGTGATCAAAACACAAGGTGGCCCAGGTAGCCTGCTCATTGCAGTCACTTGCTACAGTTGTTAGAGCACAAACTCCAAGGCTGAGAAACGTGGGTCTGGTTCTCAGTCCCACCACCTGCTAGGTGTGCCAGCTTGGGGAAGATACATAATGAGTCTGACCCTCGGTGCTTTCATGTGTAAATGAGGACAATATACCTTGTTCATAGGATTGATACGATGACTCAAAGAGCAGGCCTGGCCCATGATAAGCGCGTCTTTTCCTCCTGCCCTTCTTCCTTTCCTCCCCGCCTTTCATCTTCTCTCTCTTCCTCTTCATCCGTTCTTTGATATACTCTAAGCTGCTACCATTTTCAATATCCAGAATGGATTGTACCCCCAGCTTTCCTCTGTGCTCAGAGTGCAGTGCTCTATTCTTGGGGTAAAGAAATAAAGGATCTGGCCAGGTGTTGCTGCTTGCCAAGTCCTTGGTCCCCGTTCAAAAATCTTTTCTCTCTGGCTGGCATCTTTACCTACAAAGAGGATAAATCAGGATCTCTTGTAGCTCCATAGATTAAGGCTCCTAGTTGAGATCTTACCAGCCTACTCATTCAGCTCCCCCTTCTGAAATTCCCTTTCCTCTCCAGCCATCAGAATCCTATCCAGGGGGGCACCTGGGTGGCTCAGTCAGTTAAGCCTCTGCCTTCAGCTCAGGTCATGATATCAGGGTCGTGGGATGGAGTCTTCGATAGGGCTCCCTGCTCATGGGGCAGTCTGCTTCTCTCTCTCCCTCTGTCTGCTGCTCCCCCTGCTTGTGCTCTATCAAATAAATAAAAATAAAATCTTGAAAAGAGTCCTATCCAGGAATCAAATTCTAGCTCAAATACCTTGTACTACTTTCCAAATGTTTACCAAATACATGCACAAATGCACACTGAGACAGGACCACTTAAACAGGATTTACTAGGAATCTGCTCTGGTCCCACTGCACCATAAAGCCTATCCTGATGCCTCAGTGTTCTGAATTTTGATGGTCTCTCAGCACATACAAAACAATGCAATATTTAGTCTCTTTACCAGCTCCTTGAAAGCAAATAAGTTGTTTTATTTATTATTAAACATTACTGCCTAGCCCAGTATCTGGCAATTTAGAAGTGTTTCATAAATGGCTCCTGAAAACTTGCATGATTAAGTGACTGAAGTATTTATCTTGTAGGAAAATCTTGCCTATAGACCAGGTAGTAAATCTGCTGAGGCCAAGGGTTTTGAACTTTTTCTATATCCTATACAGCTTCTAGCACTGTGAACAAAATGTAGTGGGTACTCAAAAACCTGTGGTGGTCTTTATACTACAAACATTGTCTCTATTTTTATGATGAAACTCTTCTGGAAAACTCAAGTACTAAGGGATGGTCTTCAACAAAAGCCCAGAACCAGAACTGCTCCTGAGGCTGACATGACAAGGACCATCAGTCTGAATGACTCTTGCAGTGACTCCATAAAGAAGCAAAGCAGCTCTCCAAAAGGTTGTAAAAAATGGCCTAAAGTCCATACACACATAAACAAACAGTCTAGAAGTATCTTTCCTCACCAAAAATGTCTCCTCCATCTTCAACACACATATATATTCCACCTTTTGAGGACCTACCTCCTTTAAGGACCTCCCTGACATCTGGCATCCTTTTCCTTGTATAATGTTAGAGATTTGGGGTGGGGGTAGGGGGATCGGGAGGACAGCAATGCACTTTTTGCCTTGAGCCATGCACCCACTCACCAGATAGCTGAAAGCCTCTAGGAATGGCTCTTACTAAAGTGGGTATCATCATTGGGGCACCTGGGTGGTTCAGTCGGTTAAGCATGTACCTTCGGCTCAGGTCATGATCGCAGGGTCCTGAAATCGAGCCCCGCATTGGGCTCCCAGCTCAGCGAGGAGTCTGCTTCTCCCTCTCGCTCAGCCCCTCTCCCCATTCATGCTCTTTCTTTCTCTCTAAAATAAATGAATAAAATCATTAAAAAAAATAATAAGTGGGCATCATCTTAGTTGTCTCCTTCTTTCCCTTCCCCTTCTCTTTCCCTTACTCTTCTCCCTCTCTTCCTCCTCCTTCTCCTTCCTTATCTCATCCACTGGTGTTCTTTCTCTACCAATGACTTACACCAAAACACACACTACACACAGATGTCCTGTTCCTGGCTTTGAGCAGTTAGCGCATTCATAAGATCCTGGCCAGTACCCTGCTTATTCTTGACCTGCAGGCACAAGAGGCCACAAAGAGTCAGTAACTCTCTAGTGAACAGTGGGATCCTGTGGCACTTAGGCTCCTGCTGCCTGATGAAATACTGAGGAAGAGAGTCCATGAATTGACTTGCGCTCCGTAAAATATTTTGAAATAAAACCCCTGAAAGGCCACACCCCTTAGTCTGCCAGGGTCCATGCTCTTGAGGGCAGAACGAAGATAATTAACTGAGTGATCAGACAGAAAGCATACATGCAGTGAAGAACTCTGCAAGGATCATCCTTATGCACATCTCCTGAAACTTAGCTGGGCATCCAAGGGGTTAGGGAGGCTCAGCAGACCAAGGAGGCCAATTCTGCCTGTGGCTCCCACCAGTCAAGTCTGCTGCAGAGGGCTACAGACACAGCCTATACTTTCAACTCAGCACTGTCATTTTTAAGGAAATAATCACTCCAAGTTTACAGTGGCATTAAACTGATAATCTGGAAGTGTGATCGCTTCCGTGGTTCACTAATCAATCCTCTATCTTTAAGGATAGAGACAGAGAATGGATATTTGAGTAGATCAATAGTCAAGTGAGTTCCATTTCTTTTGTTTGTTTTTATAGGTGATAGTTATTTTCTTGAGTACATTTTTAAATCATATAAAATAATAAATGATTCCTATGATTTTTTTTTCCATTTCCTCTGCACGATTACTGTACAAATTAACATGTATGTACACAGATACCTTTTCTGAATACCTACTAAGTTCCAGGTACTGTACTGAAAGCTTTCAACACATCCTCCCATTTTACTGAGGGCTGTTTTATCTATATAGGAGGCCAAAGTAGAAGAGTTGACATTTTAAGGCTGCTCCTAAATTTTCTTTTTTCTGCTATGATTAGGCTATTTCTCATCATCTCCACCGAAGGCTAATAAATTTTTCAAGAATTTATTTGCCACATTTCTTCCTATTATTAAGTTCAAACTTGTGCCAAGAAAATCACACTAAACAGCACTTGTCATTGTTGGCCCTACTTCATCCTGGCATCAAGCTAGACACAACACACAGTGATTTAGAGAGGTGCCAGCAGTCCGACCTGTTTGAATATTACCATCATAACAGCAATGAAGCTGCAGCTTGAGGTGAAAATCCCTCAGTGACATTCGTGCCTTTTTCTCTTTCCATCCATCCATCCATCTGTATGCCTGCCCATCTATCCACACAAACACCAGCTGAATGCCTACTATGCACCACCCCTGCCTTCACGGAGCTTCCTCTCTAGGACAGAACTAATTTAATATAAGACATGATGATTTTGAAGGCAGTCGAGACCAGAGCACTGTTGATTCTAAGTGAGAAGACTGGGAAAGGCTTCACGAAGATGGAGCAGAATCTCAAAAGTTCAAGACAGCACTTAAAAGATATGCTCCCAATTATAAAAGCATCACATATTCAATATCTAAGAATATGTCTGAATACATATAAAGTGAACAATATTTGAAAATATAGTAATATAAACAAAATATAAAAATTACCTTCTAATTCCTTCTTCTCCGGAAGCGTATAAAATACAAATTTTGAGTCCCTTCCTCCCAGCTTCCAATCTCAGCTTCCAAAGAGTTAACAGTGCAGGGCATATGCCCTGAGACTTGTAATTTACTCCTATATAAATATGCCATTCTACCCCACCTTCCCAACACAAGCACAGAGGCTAAGACAACTTGCTCTGATGCTGTGAATTGTATAAGATTGATGAATCACAGACCTCTACCTCTGAAACAAATAATACATTATGGGCTAATAAAAAAATAAAAATTTAAAAAAAAGAAAGCTAGCTCTGAAATCTAATTGGCTAGTTTTGAGCCTCTGCTCAACCACCGGCTAGCTGTGTAAACTTAGACTACTTACTTAGCTTCTCTCTGCATTATGTTTCCAATATGTAAACTACAGTCAATAAAAGTACATATTCTAGGTCCGTTTTGAAATTTTAATAAAGAAAATGAATCTAAACAGCACCTGGTACTTAGTTATTAATAGATATAGTAGTAGTGATACTACATATACGTGCATAATTTTGTTTTAAAAAAGTAAAATCAAACTATGTATATTATACTATGCATGTTTTCCAATTAATAAAGCTTATTCATCTTTTCACATGTTAGTCCATATTGGTCAATTTGATTATTTTTCAATGACTGCATTACAGGCTTATTCCAGAATTCATTTAACCAATCCAGACTATCACTAAGAAACCTTATACCTTCATTTTTTGCATTCCTCCTAATATTTGTGTAGGACAGATTCCTAAAAATGTGATTTCCAGGTCACAGGGTATGTGTATTTAAAATTTTGATGAGATAGTAACCAAGCTAACTTTCAAAAAACAATGTACAGGTCCATCGGTTCTATGTGACAATGCCCATTTCTCATGCCATCACCAATAATGCCATCTGTTATTGTTTTTAAATGCATTTATTGAAGTATTAGTAGTAATGATTACTGATATGAAATGATTAACTGGACAAAAGATTTTAAATGGTACCTAGAACATCAAAATTTAAATGAATGGTTCTTACTAATGGAGCATATTTCCATATTTACTGGTCTTACCTTGCCATTCCTTGAATTTCTTATTATCTTTTGCCAATATTTCTTGTACTTTCTTTTTATTACAGATTTATGAAAGTCTTTGCATGTTTGCTTATTAGTCCTATATAAGAAATAAATATACTCTCTTCATCCTGTCTTATAACCTAGTTTAATGTTGAATAGAATTTAGATGAAGGAAGGTATGGTCAGAAAGGAATTTTTGAGAAGGGGGAACAGCATCTGCAAAGACACATGGCTTTTCAGTGGAGGTCAGACTCTGAGAAACTAAGCAGATTTTGTGGTTGGAACACACATGGACATGCAAGTAGAAATTAAGCAGATTTTTGTGGCTGGAACGCACATGGACATAAAATCAATCGGCTTTCAATGCCATCCTAGGGAATGTGATCTTTAGTCTGAATACAATTGTAAGCTACCAAGGGCTAAGGAACAAAAGAGTGACAACCATACTGAGAGTTCTCACGATGGGTCAGAGTTTTTAAACAGTTTGGGATCAAGGCAACATCACCAACGTGCCCAACCTCAGGGGGAACACCAGCCACTACTTGCTTCTACAGGAACAGAGGTCCACTGGAGTTGTACAAAGCAACAGTTGGTTAAGGCACCTTTGGGGAGTCTGAAGAAAGTCAAGAATATTCTCAGTGGAATTCACACACACACACACACACACACACACACACACACACCCTTAGGCACTTAATTTTAGAGTCCTCACAGGCATACGGGTATCCACTGACTTAAAGGCTCAGTTACCCCAGAGCCTGAACCCCTACACTCTTGGGCTTTTATGCACATTGGAACTTACTGCTCAAAGTACATGAAACTACAGTATAGCTTCGGTTAAACCAAATTATGGAAAATTTTAAGCTTTTACCTTCAGGTCATGGGACTGTGCTCTGGAAGGCAAGGCCATTCACAGAAAGCATTCTGCCCAAGAGAAATATAATGCACATCTCAAATGTGGGGCACATACTAAATTTAAGTTTTCTGGGAGCCCCGTAATAAAAGTGAAAAGAAATAGGTAAAATCAATTTCAATGATATATATTATCTAACCCAATATACCTAAAACATAATTATTTCAATACCTAATCAATAGAAATTTTATGAATTAGGTATTCTACATTTTTTTCATATAAGTGTTTAAAACCTGATGTGTATTTTATACCTTCATTGCGTCTCAATTCAGACTACTCCTATTTCAAGGGCTCCACAGCCACATGTGTGAACAGCTATTACACTGGACAGCACAGTTTTAAATTATCTCATCATATTTCCTTTTCTCCAAATCCAATTTCCTCCCATAATACCCTCTGAAACCTAATTAGGCATCATTGAACATGCTGATTCTTATGTTCTATCGAAGTCTCTTCTTAGACCTTTTCACTATAGTATGAATGCAAAACAGTAAAGTTTTCTCTCCATGAATCATTATATTTAAAGTTGGCACCCCACTGTAGAATAGGAAATGATAACCCAGTAGGGAAAAAATTCAAGTACTGGGAAAGAGAGAAAGATCTCTTTCAAAGTAGGTGGTTATGTCATAAATCACAATATTTTGGGAAACACATGGGCTGAGAGCTGGATCTTTGTTTGGCTGCTCCCAGTCCCACTCCCAGGGAATTCCAAGCTGGGCATTGTTTACATGGGCATTTTCTCCAGTTTTGTGCAGAAGACTGAGACAATAGTAAAGGTTCCTAACAGTACAGGGGATCCTAAAAAATGGAACACTAGACTAGCTCTGTCTATCCATGTTTTCCTAAGCCTGGGGAGGGGGCAGTGGGAAACAGCCTCAGAAGTGTTGTCTATGGATAAATATCATATGCCCAGGATTAAGTTTATTTGGGAGATGGCAGCCTCATGACATTACTCCATCCACATGCCCAAAAAATTAATAGGACCTCCCCAGAAAAAAAATTAAATATGACTCTACAAGCTTTCTTGAATTGAGGGATACATGTTCATAATTAAACGTGATGAAAAAGGATAAATGAAACAGCTCTCCAAAGTGTTTATTATTTCTAACTGTAAAAATAATACAGCATTACTTACTACATCTAAAGATATTAAGTAGCAAAGAGAATCATCCTGTGGCCACGTGCCACTGAATGGCACTGGATGCAGGGATTCAGAGACCAAGACACTCAGGGAATCTGGCTGAAGTTCAAAACCCTAGGATCACTCCATTCTTTCCTTCCAAATGAGAGAAAGACATGCTCGGTAGTGTCACGATTTCGGCTATAAGCAGCAGCCTTCTAATTAAAAATAAACTGAGTCCATTATTTCTATTTACAGCTTTCCACAATTTAGCAGCAATGTGAAGATAGAAAGAGATGCTGGAAGCATATGTTTAAACATCCCAAATGCTTTTGAGAGCATCATTAGAGTAAACATCCTGTGAATGTGTTTCTTTACCTTCAATACCCATCTCCAAAGGCTTCCCAAGCTGTGCGAGGGCAGCATAAATATATTTATCTTCAGAAAGAATGGTCCAGAAAAGACACAGCTACAATTAAATTAGTAACTAGAAAGAGTCGTGCTCTTGACTCCAGACAGTTCCCCCTGCAATACAGTATTCTTTCATTTTTTTGATGGATGGTAAGGATAAATGGTGGGTAAGGACAGAACGCGGTAAAGAGAAGGGAAGAGGGTGGAGGATCCAAAAAAAAAAAGGCGGGGAGGAGATGGGAGGGAAAAAGAAAATCTCAGAGGGCTTTCTGAGTGGATATCTTGGTTGAATTTCAACATGAAAAATGTTCTATAAATATTTGCTGAATGAATCTTCTAAAAACTAATGGTCGTCTTCTAGACATTTTGGATGCATACCCCATTATGGAATGCATATGACAGTTTCTCAACCTCAGCACTACTGATGTTTTGAGATGACTCTTTTTTGTGGAAGCTGTTAGCATCACCCCAGGCCTCTACTCACCAGATGCCAGGAGCACCCCCACACACACACACTCATTCCCCAAGTTGTAACCACCCAAAATATCTCCAACATTGCCATTTATTCCCTGGTGGAGAATTACCAGTGCAGGTATACCATGAGTCTCCATCCATTCATTAATTTACCAAATCTGTCTGATGTATTCAGCCACTATTTTTTTTTTTCAGTGTTCTAAGGTTCATTGTTTCTGCACAACATCCAGTTCAGCCACGGTTTTATTTAGAACACTGATCAGTGTACTTGTCTCTACCCTCAAGTAGTTCCTAGTTCAGTAGCACAGAGAAACTTTAAAGTAGAAAGACATGTGAGATAGTGGTTTGACTCCTAAAAGATGGGCTGTGCACTCCTTTTTAAGGACATTTAGAAAATGTAACTTTAATTATAAAAAAGGTTATATACTTAGAGAGTTGTCAGAGAAAAGCCCGTTAAACTTAGCGAGGATTTCTGCTCTGCTAGTAGGTTACATATTAAAGATGAATTTGAAGGCTCTCAGAGAAGCAGTGAGCCTGGCCCTCTACATCTTTGCTGACTTCATAAAAAACAAGGGTGCTGCTTCGTGACCCGCGCGGGTCTACAAGAAGATTGTGTAACATGCAGTATGCCTTCGATCCAAATAAACTCCCAGATTATTAAAAGGATGTTTTTTCCCTCTAGAGGTCAAGGTGAGTCACTGGAGCTTTTTCCCTGTTATTAACCAAGCACTAGATATACAAGGCTTAGATATTAAAAGGCATTAGCCAAGGCATCATGGCCATCTGGTTTAGAGCAAATGCAAAACTTCAGGAGGAAGCTACATTACTTACAAAGAAACTAAATGGCCTGAAATATTAGAAGCCATGTATACAAACCCATTCAAATTTCTGTGGCCAAGTGACAAGGAGCTATAGCCATTGCCTGAGCACCTGAGGCCAGCCTCTCTTAGTGTAATTCCGAATAGAAAAAATATTTAACTACTGACTTACCTTGACCCAGAACTGCCAAAAAATCTCTACATTCTTCCAATAGTCTGGGTGTTTATTTCCACCAAGAAGTGTGGCGTCTGTACCACAATGAAATATGCCCCCACACGAGCTCTATGGCTACCCCGCCCTTAAGAAGCAAGGTATCCATGCTGTCTATGCATAAAAAGACTGCCGGCCTTGGAGTATTTACAGTGAATCCAAATTCAAGAAGTATGTAAGCCTGATGAAGCCAAAAGACATGCAAAGCTAGATTTAGGCTATCTCCTGATGATGTTAACCCAGATTAACCCGGCAAAAAGAAGAGTATGAAGAAGGGTACAGATGACTGTTTTAGGTCGAAATGAGGCCCAGGCTTTATGACACCCTTCTTGATGGCCTTTTCCCTCAATGTGATTGTTTCTTTCACATGTAGGAGTTTCTCAGACCAGAGCCCACGGACTACACCTCTCACATTCGAGTTTTCCTATCTCCTAAATACCCAGAAAAGGAGGAAGATGGCGCTGGGACAAATGACGCAGGCAAACAGGAAAACATGGCTGCCTCCAGATTAAACAGACCTTGAGAAGTGTCTCTGAGGACTCACTAACCAGAGCTACACTGAGACAGACCAGCACAGGCCCGGGTTTCCCTCCTAGAGTTCCCTACTATCTTACAGAAGACCTGCCTAGCAGGCAGAGGCCATTGGTGGGGGGGTGGGGCGGCTTCTCGTGAACTGCCCTCAGATTCCTGAGGACACTCTCTTCTTTTTGGCTTACATTCTGCATACAGCCTGGACATGGAGAATGACCCTGGACAGATTCTAAAGTCAGTCTTCTTACTATTTATTCTCTTCCATGATACAGTCGAAAGTCAGCATTCTCTGACTACCTTCCTTAATGTCAACTACCTAACTGTGTTACTGCTTCCTCACATTTGTGTATTTTGAATGAGGAACTGTAATAAAAAGAATAAGCCAAGGGATGACGAATGGTGAGATTTTATCTGTGGCAGTGAAGGCCTGACTATTTGAAACACATTATACTTAGAGCTGCCACTATTGACCTCTGTTGGAGGCCCGCCGACCTAGGTGTGCAGGATGGCTAATTATCTATCCCAAATCCCTGTTCCACTTCCACACAGTGCAACGTTCTCTAGGAAGCTGGTGGCCAGCCCAGGGCCAGATTCCCCACCCTGACTTGCACTGGGTGTGGAATGAAGGGGCTGTTCCTAAAGGAATGTAAGCAGTTCAGTTTGTGTCCCTCAAACACTTTCTTCCCCTGTCTGCTGGCTGGTTATGGAGATTCCAAGGCCCTAAGGGATAGCAAAACCATAAGACAAAGGAAAGCTTATTGACAGCCAGGAATGCCCACACAGACCTTTTACGCTAGAAAGAAATTTGGTGAGTTGTCACAGCAGCCTAAGCTGGTGTTAGTCTAATTCACAAACCATATCATGAGAGTATGTATGAAAGAAAGCGGGAGGAGACCCTATATTCCTAAGTATCTACTAATAGTTATTGAGTGTCTAGGTCTGTAATACTTCCTCTGTCCATGGGCTTTCATGCAAGTTCTCTAGTATCAGTAACAAATTCAATTCGATTTATCAAACTTTCGCAGAATGCCTAATGGACTACCCCTGAAAAATCAACCCTTCGGGGGACTCCCATTGCCTTTGACCTTCTGAACAGCTTGATTCAACCACTTTGTGCCAGCAACCATCCTAGGCCTGGTGACACAAACACAGTCCTCTCCCTCAAGGAGACCATTCAGCTTCCATTTCCAGCCTCATCTACCACTCTTGCTGTAAGAAAGAGAGGATTTGGCATGTTTTGACTCACACAGAAAGTAGAAGAGCATATGCAAAATCTTCTGATGGTAGGGCAAATTTAGCGACATGGATACTTGTAGATATGCAGTTTGTGTCAGATTCATATTTATATATGCATCTCAGCTCTGTTGCTTGGTGGTTGCTACTCTCCTAGTCATTTCTGTCCTTTTCTAGCAACTGATTGCAAATCTTATCTTTAAAATGTAAAATAGAGCTTCCTCTCAGTACCAGTCCAGGTCCTAGACAGGAACCCCAGTGTTCATTTGTACTTGCTTCTGGAGGCTCCGCCCACGGCACTGCTGCCCTGCAAAGAAAGGTGGTTCCATCTAATGCTATCTTCCACCCAGAAGGCTTTGCTCTTTCATAGGCCAGTTTCCAGTCGTGTATCAGAAAGCTTAGCCCCTAGATCCTGCTCCATGGTCAAATCGTAGAGAGTTTCACTGATGTAGCTACATGCCCTAAGAGCTCCAGGCAAGTTTAATAGGAATCCATTGGATTTATACAGAATGAAAGAATTGAATGAATGAGAGATGAGTACCTTATGTCACTGGCTTGACCAACCAGAGATCTGGTTTCCTCATTTGGAGATGCACTGGCAATCACTACTCCTACGCAATTTTGCTAGGGATATTGACATTAAATGACCTGGTAAAGCCCAAGAACAACAAAAAGATCTACTCTAGTATGCCAACTTTGATCAACAAGTAGGAGTTCTCTGGAACATAGCAGGAGAAGGATTCTGAGGCTTAGTAAAAGGGACTATCTAGTCTATTGGTAATGATGCCTTGGATAGGCAGATGAAGTGTGGCGATGTGCATGTCAGCTAATGTCATTCCTGCCACAGATCCTTAGCTGGCAATCTGGTCCACAGGCAGGGACTGCTGGACCTGGATATTGTCAGCTGTGAGATTATCAGGTAAGCAAATGAGCTAATAAACGTAAGAGATTACTAAAAATAAAGTTCAGTATTGTTGGTGTTTAAGCATTTTATGCTTAAAGGAAGGACAATGGATTAAATGGCCATGGTTGCTTATCTCAAGAGAATCTGGCAGGCATTAGGCACTTATAACCAATCAGCTCCCACAGCTCATGGTACCCACACCATGCTGGGAGAATGAGTTGCAATTAATAAATTGGGTGTGGGGATCCCACAATGCATTTTGACATGTAAACAATGATTTGGGTTTTTTTAATGACTTTGGTCCCCAGACTCCCAGGCTAGTCCACAAAAGCTGATTCATAACAATATTTCAATTAACCTAAATTCTGGGTCTTAGAAAAAGGCAAAGGAACATCTAACATAGGAGGAAAGAGAGGGAAAAAAAATGTGCCTTCAGCCTATTTTCTGGTCAAAGGGCTAGCCTCAAACACTTTGATATGGGCTAAGCTATTATACCCCCACTTTTACCTTCTCTTCTAGATATATCTTCCACTAACTGTTGCTGTTCTCCCTCAAAATCAATTCTTCCAGGGTATCCTAAGCCCCATATCATCTAGACTTAGTCACCACCCTCTCGCTACTTCAGTGTTTGATGGTGCAAAACACTCTGTGTTGTATGGCCAGTTAAAAGTTTAGCTACATTTTAGAAGGGAAATAAATCTAATGTAGCTAGTTCATACTAAAGTGTAAATGGTTTGTAATCTATCTTTCCCAGAGGAATTTGCATTTCTAATGGAGTACTGTGGAACAAAACTGAATCTCCAATTAGTTGACTTTTTAACAGCATCAGAGAGCAAAATGAGCCTTTCAGAAAGACCTGAGAGGGGCTACTTGGAGGCCAGACAACGACCTCAAAGTCAAATAATTATGTCACAGTATCTGTCTTTGTTCTATTTCTCATCTTCCCAAAGCAGATCTCTGAAGCAGCTATTTTCTTTCCCTCATAACTTCTGCCCTGCTCCTGTTTCTGACTTCATACACTCTGTACAAAGTTTTGAGATTTTTAATACCCTGTATCATACCATAAGTAGAAGATAATTCTGCTATCTTCTAGGTAAGCCATAAAGGAGTCAAGAAATTCATGTATTCACACACTCCCTCCACACACAGCTGCCCCGCCCACCAAATTAAAAACAAAACAAAACACAAAACTCTGAAGATCAACAGTGTAAACATATGCAAAAGAAGACCCATATTGGAAAGATGTCTAAATAATAAGGACAAGGGCCTCCATCCTCTTAATATGCTCAAGTCTAAAGTTATGGTCTAAAGTTAGTTCTCTCTTCTTGCTTTGACTTTTTCAGCAGCAGCTTTAGGATAAGAAGATAGGCTAGTTTCTTACCTTGAAAACACACCAATATATGTTTTTGATCATTCATTTGCCAATGCCTAAATTGGAGTTTTAGCAAATAAGAAAAGATTAGGGACTAATCTTTAGGTACTCTCCCTAAAGCCAGGCTAAAAAGGAACCTGCCAAGAGGGAACAGTTCTAGCAAAATAGGTGGGGTGTTCCGAGTCCCACTTTTCAGTTGGACAAGACCTTCTGACCACTGTCTTGAACTTTTCACAAATACCTTCTTTTCCCAGGTGCAACAGGAGGGGCAATTTTATCACACTCCCTCCAACCTTTCCATCCTTTTCTTCTTGTTTCCTTTTCCCTTCTTTGAGAAGCCCGTTGGAGCTTTCATCCACCCTCCATCTCCCATCATCCTGTGCAAAACAGCACCTGGGGCAGCCACAGAGCCTGAGAGTGGTAAAAAAAAAAAAAAAAAAAAAAAAAAAGAAAGAAAGAAAGAAAGAAAAAGAAAAGAAAGAGAGAAAAGAAAAAGAAAGAAAGAAGAAGGAAGGAAAGAAAAAGGAAAGAAAGAACGAAAAGAGGAGGGAAGTGGGCGATTGGCTGGAGAGGGGGTAATGATTTGTAATTGCAATACTTTCATTACTGTCTTTTAGCTCTTTGCAGAGTAATGTCAAGAGCTTCGTCTTTGTAGTGTTATTGGCATTTTTCATCATATTCATGAAGTGTGGGTCAATTTTCTTCAAAAGGCACACTTCGCCAACTTGCTACAGAGACAGACAGTAATAAATTCTACTAGTGCACTGTGAAGGCTTCGTAGCTGCAAGCAACAATAAAAAGCAATGAGCTGGGTGTCACTAAGTAACTCCAGTTTACACTGCATTTTCTTCTTTTATTGAAAACTCAAGAATATGAATTTATTAATGAATACACAGGCGTACTTTGAAGGGGGGTGGCAGTGCAGGGGGAGGAGAGGTATGTGCGTGGCGGGGTGGTGGGGGGGTGTGGACACCATGTCAATTTATTTGGTATTCACACTGTGTGTGCCTATATTGTATTGTTCCATCATTTCATGGCCAGGCTTACCTTGTTAGGCTGTGGCCCTCCAGAAAAAACCCGAGCTCATATAGCAACACCTTGACGTGGATCTACAGCTGCTCTCGCTGTGCCTGTCTCACCTTTAGCCCTGGCTGTCTACTGCCGCCTTTCATTTTCCGCATTCATACATCAATAAGCTTTGCATGCTGACACCTAATTTTGCAGGCTACTTTGGTTATGGAGGCCGTGTTTTGCATATCACTACCCACCCCCTTCTGACACCTACTGCCTTTAAAGGGGAATGAGGAGAGGAGAGGAAGAGGCACCGGAAAGAGAGAGGAAGAGAGAGCAAGAAAGGGAAAGCTGCTTTTCTTCTCTGCCTAATCAGAAATTTCTTTATATTTGTCAAAAGCAGATATGCCAAATCAACTTTAATTGATTCCTCGGCGGTGCTCACGGATGATTTTTGAAGGACTGGGCTTGTGTTCCCAGACACACTGTTGTGTTTCCAACGAAAAGGAGGTTTCTCCCACAAATCAAATTTTGATGCCAATTAGTTAGCATTTTCCATTCCAATTAAATTGGAGACTTCGAGACCTTTCTGATTTTGGAAGACTTTATATATATTTTATACTAAACGTGCCCTTCAGGGGCTGATAAGCTAGAAGGGAATGTCCATGGGTGGCGACAGACTCTCGGGGGGTGGGGGAAAAATCCGTGTTGTGGGCATTTCAGTTCCTTTCTCGGGTTTCCCTCACAAAGGTTTGTCAGACCCACGGCAACCTGTTAGGTGACATCACAAAGGTTTTTTACCTTGCAGTTAGGTGGCTAATGTCATTAGAGCCTTGACAATCCATAAAATGTTATAATCTAATAGTTTTTCTGCCATACCCCACCCTCCATACCCCCGAGACTTCATTGTGCAAAAAAAAAAGAGAACTGGGGAGACAAGACTGATGTTAAAAAGAACAAGCTGTGGCTGGATTTGAGAGATTATACACACAAAACAAGTAAACAAAAGCACAGGAGAAAACAGCAAAACCACCACACCAAATGCCACCGAGCTGCCTACACACTCATACGTACCCCCAAAGCACGTGGCTGTGAGGACATGCCTGCGAATGACGTGCCACCGAGAACTTCTCAATCTACTAAATTCAGTTTTTATTACGGGTACCAAAACACTTTCAGGGGGAGAAACTGTCAGTTCATATCCAGGTATAATTTTAATTTAATAGCAACTAAGATCAGTGTGAAATACCATTAGCAAACATGATGGCTCTTTTCCTTTTCTTCGCCCTCAGTTTGAGCCCTCCTTTATTTTTATTGTCTGTAGGACATTAATCTTAAAAAAAAAAAAAAAAGTGCTACTTACTTCATAAGGTCATGGCCTTAGGAGTATCCCAAGAAAATATGGGGAACCTATCTAGAGAATCTGGATTCCGATGGCCAGCCTCTATCTTTGCTACTTCTTTTCCTGTCAACATGGACACAAGATCAAGTTCAAAGGCCTGTGCACACCATGGGTTCACACACATAATCTTCAAGCCCACATTCTGTACCCTGATATAACTTAAAAGGAAATAAGATGCAATACCCAATGCCTAGATTAAAATATGAATGGTGCATTTATAGCACTTAAAATTTCACGCATATTCTTCTGCTTGTCACTGATACATACTCAGCACAACTGAATGATGTTGGCAGAGTGGGTGCTCGTGGATATAAGGGACTCAGGTGAGACCACGCCAGCATTGAGGGCTGGAGTCTTCTGTGTCACAGACATGAGATGCAACCTCAGGTGTGATGCAGGATCAAATGAGATAACATGTCTGCTCTTTGCCTAAAATTGGGATTCAGGACCACCTCACTGACGCCAGTCCTCCCTTCACTTTCCAGACTCCTGCAAGACAACTTAACATCTCTTATAAGTACTCAGTATATGCCAGGCACCTTGTAAAGTGTTCTGCATGGAGTATCTCATTGAGTCTTCACAAGAGCTCTAACCATCTTCCCATTTTACAGATGAGAAAAGTGATATGCAAAGTGATTTGAGCACATTTCTCAAGGTCACACATGTGGTCATTAGGGCAGAAAAAAGATTTACACTCAGGTGGTCAGCTTGCAGCAAACAGCCTTCAGCCTCACCTCTCTTCCAGACTCCCCAGAGAAGACACAGTTCTTTAGCAGGGGTTAGTATCCTGGGGAGTATATACCCAGGATTAATTTAGAGTTTTTTTTTTTTTAATCTGCCTTTGTAGATACCCAGACTCCAATAAGTGATTTTTATACAAAAGTAGTCTACTCCCAATACTGCTAGGGAACCAATTACTTAAGGCCACAGGCTTATACTCTTGAGTATAATAATATGCCTTAATTACCCAAGGTGGGAATAACTAAATGGAAGAAGTAAAACAAAATAACAACCAACCCCCAAACCAAAAAATAAGGCAGCATGCATTTGTAGACTCAAACTGAAGTTGTCAGTACAATGAGCCAGATATTGGTGCAAACAGTAGGAGTATAAACATGTGGAATATTAGAAGATTCTAATAGGAATATTAGATAATATTCAGCTAGGAGAAAGTTTCCTGCATAAGTGGGCTGGGCACCCCATTCTCTGGACAGGCCTCACCACCAGCCACAAAGAGAGGAATTATGAGGCCAAGTGAATACTGCTCACATTCACACACTGCCACGCTACATTGTCAATTAGCAGGCGTGTTTCCATAATTGTTATACAAGGGGGAAATTTACAGTGTTAAATGGCCCTCAAATTCACACTTCTGTGTGAGTTTTTGTTTAGTGGTGTGTCTACTATTAGCACGGATGACTGCCTCTGACATCTCTTTGCCTCTGAAGACAGAAAGCACTAACCTAACAATGGGACAGACACACCAGAGAACACTACCTATTTGTCCTTTATGCTGATATAGATGCATACGTAGATGTATGATAGAGAAAGACAGGTGGATGGGTGGATGGCAGGATGGATAGACAGACTTTTTTTTTCTTTGCAAGGGGAGTTTTTGGTGTGCTCATATTTATCAGATGTCAATTGTTCCTTCATGTTGGCCTCCTTTTTTTTTAAGATTTTATTTATTTATTTGAGAGAAAGAACGCACAAGCTGGGGGAAGGGGCAGGGGAGAGGGAGAAGCAGACCCCCAGCTGAGCAGGGAGCCCAATGTCAGGCTAGATCCAAGACCCTGGGATCATCACCCGAGCCGAAGGCAGACACTTAACTGACCGAGCAACCCAGGCACCTCATGTTGGCCTCTAATTATAGAGTTCTCATTTTCAAGTTTGTCATTTTCAAGTTTCATATTCAAGCTTTGGATGCAAGTTCTCATTTTCAAGTTTCGTGTGTGTTCTGGGGTGTGCCTATCTCCCTGGAGAATAAGGGTGACCTTGACTAGATGACTGCATGAGAGATTTTGTTTAATCTTGAAAAAGAATTTCTTAAAAACAAAAATAAAAACAAAAAACTAAGGAGTTGTAATTTTCAAAGTAGATTGGTCAATCAGTTTATGTAATTGTGGATATGGTTTGGTCTAAGGACAGAGACTGGATAAAATGGTGTCTCAAAGTCACAGTTGGTCTTTGACTATGTAAGCCTGGAATCCCCAGCCCCCATAAACACATATTCACCCATACCCACTTTACACAGATTGCATATACACGTACATCCACCAAAGAAATACCCAAATAACAAGATGGGGTCAGTATAAATCTCTGAGTTGTCAGATAACCAAATGATCCTTTAGACCACAGAGCATAACAGAAAGACCTTTTATGATTAGAAAACATGACCCCTTTATTTTACAAATCAGTAAAAAAAAATGGTGCAGGGAAGTTAAATAATTTGTCCAAGGTCACACAGCAAATTAAACTAATAGTTATGTATCAACTTTCAGTTATTTCCAAATATCATATCCACCTTCAAAGAAACAATGGTTACTATTTCCATTATCCAAAAGAATTGGTCACAAGTAAAAGAGGCATCTTTTGTTATTTACATCCCCACCTTTTTCCATAAATAACTTAAGATACTTAGAAAGGAATGTGCAAAAAAGGCATGTAAGATGATGAGTACAATGATAATGATAAAATGTGGAGAAGTATCCCATGATTTAGATTAAATCCTTGTATATTAATCTAACAGTCAGCTACTTGACTTCATAACACACTTTAATTTCGAAAAGAAATTTTTAAAAAAAGGAAAAAGAAAGGTTAAATAAATGCAGACAGGTGATGTCCCTGGACAGAACTGGAGTACACCTAACGGACCCAGCCCCGGCTTCTCATCCACAGGAAGCCTGTTTCTTTTTGCCTCCGTCCTTTGCGTTTCAAGAAAATACTGCAAAGTTGCCCCCAAGGATCCTGGAGTCTTGAACACATCAATCCATAACATCGTCTCATAGCAAGGAGGCTTGGGAGTGAGAATGCCTTCAAGGACCAGAAGCAGAGTTAGGTGACAACCGATGGACAAAGAGTAAATAATGCAGCGCCGATCCGCTTGCATCAGAGGAGAGAAAAACACAAGTCTGACAATGTAAGTTCCACCAAAGATGTGAAACAAAGGGGGCTTTTATCATCTGCTGGTGAGAATATCTCAAGTGCATGACACTACACATGAGGGCAGAGGTTGGGGATTAAGATGTACATTCAGAAGTTTCAGTGTCAAGATGGTATTTAAAGCCATGAGATGGGTTGAGATCATCTATAAAATGAGGATGGACAGAAACAAGAACGTCCAAGGACTAAAACGTGGGGGCCCCCAACATGTAGACATTTGGAATTGGAGGAAGATTTATTAAAGGAGACAGAAAAAAGAAGAAACCCAGTAGACTTGCAGTTCAAGGAGCAGAAGCATTTCAGGACATAGTCAGGACAGCATTAGCACCTGTGCAAAAGCTGCAGGTAATTCAAGGAGATGAGGATTGAAACTGACCTGGCTTGTTAGCTGATGGTGGCTCACAGGATCACCCTTCTCTGGAGTTATCAGCTATTACTAAAAGATCCCCAGAACTAGATGTTAACTATGAAGCAGTAACAATTGCTTACTTTCTACATTGGGACAGCTTTTATGTGCCAAGTGTTTTACATACACCCATCTAACTGGGTGCATACAACAACTGTGGAGGTAGGTACAGTTACCCAAAATCACAGATGAGGAATTTTAGGTACAAAAAGCTTATGGGACGTACCTGAAGTCACCCGCCACTTAGCAAGTCTGAAACTGGGATTGATTCTAGAACCAAAATATAATGCAGAGTTACCAAAAGACCCAAAGGGCTGGACGTTTAACATCTGGGGGACAGTGAAGGAGATGGGACGCAGTAGGCTCTGCTCTCCTTCCTCAGGGCACAAACAACTGCAAGGGTGACCAACTATCTGCGGTCAGCCAGGGACAGGGGACTTTCCCAAGATGCACCTGCAGAGAGGAAACGGGGGACGTTTTGGTCAGACTATGACAAGCTGGTTACACTCCATCAAGTGAAACCTTTCAGGAAGAAAGCAGCCATAGTTACCTGTTAGGAGGTTTTGCATTCTGTGTGAGCTTCCCTGGGGTGGTCCCGGAGCCTCTGTAGAATTCTGAGCCAGCTCTCCAGGCTCTCCTCACCACTCCTGCTAAGTGGGACCCTGGAGTTGGGAACCGGGAGCAGGGTCACTCTCCTAGGCCTCTTTCATTGATGAACCTGTTCACTTCCTGCTGCGGCCCTCTGGGAAATGCAAAGGTGTACCCCCAGTGGTACCACTCCCCCAGCTCCCCTGGAAACTAGCAGAGGCTTCCTGGGCATACAGGGGCCTCTTTGTCAAATTCCCTCTGATCTACCCAGCTAATGAGGTCAAAATAGCTACGTCCATAAGGGATACATTTTCTCAATGGGAGCTTATGCCTCAGAAAACACATTGAAAATATTTATCTTTTTTCAGAGTACAGGCAGAGCAATATAGAACACTAGCTTGTAAAAATGCTCTTTGAAAAGTGGAAGAAAAAAAATCATAAAACCTAGGAAATGAAAAGGGAATCCTCCCAAACCTTACTGCCAGTTGCTGTCCAAGAGATTTGCTCATGCAGTTTGGAAAGCTTTGTTACAGGCTCGGCTGGTAATATGTTCAAGTAAACACACATGCCTCAGAGATCCTGGGCCAGTCTTGGGTTTGAGAGAGGCCACCCTGCCCCTGCCTTGAGATGTTGGAAGGGAAGCCAGGTTTGGTCCCCACCGTGGCTCTTCTGGGTCCCTGTGCCCAGTCATGTGTGCCCAGTCATGATCTCTACAACCTTTGTCTTCTCCAAAGCCCAGAGCACAGAACACAAGAAGGTTCATCAAAACGGGGCAGACACCTTCCAATGGGGCCTGAACACCTTCCAATGGAGCCTGCTAACTTCTGGTAATCAGGAGAAATCTGAGCTTGCAGAACTAGAAGTGTCCTAATTACATATGGTCCCCTTCAGAGGACCCCAGCCACTCAAATTAACCAACATCTCTAATTTCCTCTGAACCAGTGGTCTTTAAATGGGGGGCATGTGGCAATTTCTGAAGACAATATGACGTGGTGACATTATGGGCTATCCTAACTGGCAGGGGATGGAGAGGACCATCTAGTGGGTACAGAACAAGGCTGTTGCTAAACATCCTCCAAACCACAGAAGGTCCCCTCACAACAAAGAACTACTGGGCCCAAAATATGAAAGTGCCAAGGTTAAGAAGGTCTTGTCTAGAGATTTCCTTTTGTACCATCACCTCAAATCCACCACAAACTGAATAAATCTCATCATTATTTTTCCTAGACCTATCTCATCTTCTGATATCTTAATTTATGTCAATGGTATTACCACAAGCATTTTTTTCTCATTTCTCGTCTTCAACTCTCCCTATCCCCCCCCCAACACACACACACAGCCCCCACCTAATTAGTCAGTTAGTCATGTGAATCTGCCCAAGAGAATATCTTTCACTTATTCTCACTTCAGCCTCTACCAAATTAGAGCTTTTCGTTTCATTTCTGAATCACCAGCCTCCTGATTCTCCTTCTGGTCTCTCTCTATTCCAACCTGTAACAGGGTAGGTTACCTGCTGTGATAATCCCAAACTCTTGATAACTTAATAAAGCTGATATTTATTTCTTATTGGTAAAAAGCCCAGTGAGTAACAAAGTTGGGGGGGGGGGGTGGCTCTGATCCACGTGGTCATTCAGTGATCCAGGCTCCTGACAACTTGTGGCCTCAGAATTTTGAAGTTCTCTGTCAGATCTTTTGCTTCTGACTAGCAGATGGGGAAGAGAATGCACAGGATCACAGCGAAAGGGCCAGGTCTGGGAGCAGTGCACATCTCTTCCACTGGCATTTAATTGGCTCGGACTTAGTCACATGGCCTCACCTTGCCAGAGGAGAAACTGGGAAATGTAGTGTCATCATATACACAGCAGGAAAAGTAAACTGGCTTTGGCAACTTCATGACAGTCTCTACCATCCATTTTTTCTGTAGACTCCTGTCATTTTTATCTTTCTCAAATACCATTTAGTAACATTTTGCCACATTTCCATTCGATTCAAAAACTTGTTGAATTATTCCCCATTATTTACTGAATAAAGACCCAGACTGCATCACCAATGACACGGCTGCACCTGTCCTTCCCACTTCACCTGGCCCTGCGGCCTTAATGAGCCCAGGCACTGAAGCAACTTTCACTGCCACTCACACCCCTCCCCCTGCCTCTGTGTCTTTGGCTCTGGCTCCTCCCAGTGCTGTAAGCCTTTCCTCTACCTCTATGAATACCAAAACCTACAAATCCACCCCTCCTTAACTCTCCAGCCTCCAGGGACCTCTCATTCTCAGGCACCTCAATCACTAACAGCAATCTTGGACTGAGTCCTGACAGCACCTCAGGAATTGTGTGCTAAGCATGTATATGCCAATCGTTTTTCATCTGCATGATCTCATTTAATCTTCACAATAATCTATAGAGTATCTATTATTACTATTACTTTCCTTTTAAAGAAATGAAAATTGAGCCTCAGAGAGGTAAAGCAACTTGCCAACATCACAATCTGCTCTCCCAAACACACTCATACTGCCCGAGACACATAATCTGTTGTCTTCTCTCGAAATTCCATTTATTATGAGCTCTGAAAGAAGAAAGAAATCTAATACCAATGAGACAGTTATCAGAAAGATGTCCTCTTACGCTACGGTCGCATGAAGGAGAGAAATAAGCCAGAGCAGAAGCAGTGGGCAGGGCGAGCCAGGTCCCAGTTTCGGCTTGGCATTCCAAACAGAAACCAGCAGGTCCAAACAGGGACTCTGGCAGGCAGCACAAAGTGTGTCCTTGCTGAATTATCTGGGCCAGAGACCACTGGGCTACACCACTGGGGATGCAGCCACAGGTGGGAAGGTCAGGAAAAGAGGAGCTGTGGGCTCTTGAAAGGCACGCTCACATGAGAGGCAGTGGGAGTGTCCCAACTGTGGGAATGTGTGCCCAGCCTGGGAGCACAGAGACAGGGGAGGCAGCCAGCTTCCCTGGGACACTCTACCTAGGACCTACACAAAAAGCCCTTCCCATGCCAACAGCCTGTCCGACCACATGAAAGCGACCTTTTATCTCTAGTGGAGTGAACTTGAGCAAGTCACCTCTCTCCCTGGGCCTTGGTTCTTATAGTTATAAAGTGGTTCCTATAGCTATAAAACTCACAAGTGAATTTGTAAGGTGGTTATGAGGATTATATGGATTAATACATGCAAGGTACTTAGAGCTAAAACTGTCATTGGTTCTAAATCTTGCCATATGGTGAAGTTACTCCATATCCAGCAGAAGTACACATTTCGTTCTAGCTCTGCCATCACAGAACAAAGACCTAGAGAGTTAGATCAGCCCCTTCCATGCTACAAAGTGCCACATCACTCGGTGACTTGGGTATCCTATCAACCATTTGTGACTTTCCTGCGGGTCAGAGGGTGACAGTGTCCATGCAGGGCAAGTGAGGAGTTCAGTCTTCGCCCACCCACCACGGCACCTGAAATTCAACCACTGGGACAAGATTTCTTCAGCTTCAGATAATAGTTTTTAACCTTGTAGACATCACAGATCTCCTGAGAATTGGACAGAAGGTGTGGAGCCACCACACCCACACTCAACAGCATTTCCCAGACACACAAAGGAAAATTCGCTTTTCATTTGGCATGCTGTTTCAGGACATTCAGAGACTTTGTAAACCCCAGCCCAGTTTAGCAAACCCTGACCTGAGGGCAATGCCCTAAATGAGTAGCTCTCTAACTAAATTTGGGAGCTTTCTTCACTCCTTGGCCAGCATCCCTAAGAGTCACCTGGGAATCACATAGGACCCTGCTGCTATATCTACCTGGGCCAAGAGAGCTCTTCCTACTCTCCCCTCCCCCACGACAAAGGGAGAGGGAGACTTCTGCTAGGAAACTATGCCTCCACCCCATCCCGGTCCACCCTCCCTTCCAGCGCATTTGACCCTTCAAGGACATCACCATGTCCAACCACATCCTTGCAGACTCACATTCTGTATTCCTGGGATGGCCAGGAGATTGGATGCAAATCCTTAAATGAATTCTGGAATAAAAATCATTTAATCCTGTCCACTGTGCTTCCTCCTCACCTGTACAACCCAGAAGAGAGACCAGGCAGGCTCTGGTGCTATTGGTGCTTCCTGTCCTAAGCAAGTGTGAAATGCGTTTAGAAACAGAATGAGCGCTTTGGACTCTTAGGCTCACCCCAGCCCTTTCCACTGAAAAGGGACACAATGTAGCAGCCCACACAAGTAGAAAACCTTGTGCTGGAGCCTGAAAATCAATTTCCTGAGCCCACAGAAGGAAAAGTGCTCCGTGCCAGGACCTCAGCCCCATACACAGAGGGTGAAGAGGAAAAGCTGCTGCATTTTGGCCGTAACTCAAGACAGCCTGTAGGGGAGACAGAGAGAGATTGAGAGAGACAGAGAGAGAGAGAGAGAAGCAGGGTGGGAAACAGGGGTGGAATGGGAAGGAATTTTTACCTTTTCATACAGAATGACACTACTACCAGTGTCACCATTTCGGTTCCTTTGCATGAAGACATAAGTGACAAAGGGGACCAGAAGAAAAGTTTGGGTACCTGAGAACCTTCCAAGCATAGCTGTGATTTTAAAGAGTTGGATGAAACACCCAAGGTGGGCATCAAATCAGATGAATTCCTGAGACTTTTCCTGTGCAAATGTTCATGTGCACCCAGATGTTTGAGGACAAACATCTGGTGTTGCACAAGTTTTTCCGTATCTGTGTGTGCGTTGTGTTTGCACTCATGGGTTTTATGAGGGGCTGGTGTCAGTGCCTACCCCTGTAGGTGTGTTCAATTAACCGAGGGAGAGGAGCGCAGCTTTCGTAGCAAGCAACGGCGGTGCTTTCCAAAGCTTTAAGCGCTGCTCTCTCAGTCCCACCTTCTTTCGCATTCCTTTCAATTCACCTCGAGAAACCCCGACTCCCTGTTCAATGGTGAAAATGTACTGGTTCTGAAAGGGAATCAGAGCATGATCTCCCTTAGAGTTATAAATCAAGAGTCAGACAATCCAGCTCACCTTTGCCTTCTGACGATGGGAGAGGTGAGCAGCTGCAACAGGGACCATACGGACCCCACTATCTGGCATGGTTGTTGGAAAGTTTGCACACCCCCAGAGACTGGCCTTGCCTTTTCGAGACATAACCCCACCTCCATGCTCCCTGCGAGTCATCTCACCAAGACTGAAACGGACACGATGGAGCAGAGAACGGGGTGCTCAGTTTCAACTCAGAAGTCAAGGTCAAGGGCAGCTTTTCCCTGGAAAGCTACCGGGATGTTCTTTCTTCTGTGGCCCATATTTTGGGTGGAGGAGCTAACTTTTCCCTCAACCAGTTCAAATGCTGAAGGCAAGCTATTGACCTCTCAAGCAGGCACAGAGTCCAGCTAGCCATGAAGCTCTGGACCAGCAGCTACCTAACACCTCTGGGCCTGTTGATATGATCAATAATGGCCAAGTCACTGCTATTTTAACTCATTTCTAAGGGTGTGCTTCCTCTGGGAGCCGCATAAATTATCTTCCATTCTCCATCTGTCTGTCTCAGAGACACAATCGAGCCCCACATCATTATGACTATGCCATGTGACACCATTCTGGTCTCATGTCAAGAGAGCTCTCCAGTCACTAAATTCTTCTGAGCTCAGCAAACCCAGAAGACAAACACAGGAATATATAGCCACAAGTATTACCGCATAAGTGGAATCAGAAGACAGACTCTTTCGGGACAACGCGCAGGCATGTGTTGGTACGGAGTACATCCTCTACTCATGGGAAGCCTAGCTTTTTCTTCTGAGTGCCCCCATATTCAAAAATCAGGCTTTGTGGGTCACTTAGCTAAGAACATGAGGTATGCATGGAACATTCCATGTTTGGCTTCTTCAAAACCAAAGATGGTGTGTGACCAGCCTTCCTCCTGGCCCCCAGGAGACTGCAAGACACCACCTATGTAAGCCTTGAGCTTCTCACCCTAAAGGTGCTAACCACCACATCCAGGCTCGGCAGTACCTTCCCCATCCATCTCTGTTCCAAAGCTACAATCGGGTATGAAACTCCATCTTCCCTAACTCTGACATTATAAATAATGGATGTGGTGTGTTGCGCTATGGTATGTTTCCTAGAGGACAGGGGAAGGGGACTAGAGGGCTCCAGCTGGAGGTGTGATCCCATCCTCTGGCCACACTCTGCTGTGACAATGGTGATTCCTCCGACTCCCTGCAGAGCTGCCGCCTGGGCGATTCTCTCGGATTCTGAGTGTGCTGTCTTTCTTAAGAAGACATTTATTATGACACATAATGTGAATAAAGGTTGGAACCATCCCCACTGTACTCTGATTTGCTATAACTGTCACTTGCAATGCTTGCTTCTCATTTATACCCAAAATCAAACTCTCCGGCATGGCACCAATACCATCAAGTACCCCTCCAGAACAGAAGGATTTGCTTTCAGCTACCTCTCTGCTCAGCTCTGATAGGAAGCTGCCTGGAATCAGGGGCACCAGACCTCATGCTGGTGCTGCACTGGAAAGCAGACAAGGAATGAGCATGGCGGCCATTCTCAAGGGGCGCTGCGCACACTTTTAATGAAAGGTGGCACTCTGCCTTGGAGCCCGGGATGACTGAGGAGGGGCAGGCGCCCTCCATCGCTGATGTCCTCAAAACAACTGACAGGCTGAGATAAATCAGTGTGTGTACCTCCTTTTTTTCTACCGCCCCTGCAGGAAGGAGACCTTATTGCCTTCAAGCAGATGAGACAAAAAGGAGAGGGGGATGTATCCTGGGATCCCAAGGGGAGATGGATGTATCCTGGGTATGCTGATCCTTCAGTGTAAAGTTAAGAAAACAAAGGCTGGGAATGGAACTGGGGGGGGGGGGGGAGGGTGTAAAAATGAGATGAGGCAAGCACTCTGTCAGAGGAAAGTTTCCGGCAGCATGAAACTGTATTTACTGTAACGTGACTTAAAGAGCTGCGTGCTCTCTAATCCAGCTACATCACCTCCTCCACCAGCCAATTTCCCACCAGGCACGATGCATGCTAAGACTCCATTTACTGAGCCATAATTTGATCTCTTCATCTATCTGGGTAGCCTGGCACTAGGAAGAGAAGGGGCACTTTACATGGCCTATATGCCATGTAAATGGGGGGAACATGTGAGGTTCTCTGGGCAGAGCACGGTTAGTTGGTCTGGGATTGGCAAAGAGCAAAGGCAGCTCCATCCAGGCAGGAAGGTGGTCAATGGCACAGTGACACATGCAAGTTAAGCTGTGTTTGGTCAGGCCTGGTTTTGAGACAAGAGTCCTAGATCCTCGCCCTTATTCTGCCACTCTGTGAGTCTGAAAAGTCACTGAATATTTACACTTCTATATCTCTATCTGTCCAATGAGGGACATAAGTTCTGCCCCCAAATTCACCCTCTGGGGGTAATGATAAGGATATTCTTCAAACTTCCCTGTGAAGATGGTGCCATTCCTACAAGGAGGGTTTCTTCCTGAGCTACAACAAAACTTTCCCAGTATTTCCTCTCAAGCTAAAGAATAAGCCATGAACATTCACAAATGTAGCCCCAAAGAAAGCACTACCCAAGGTCATTAGTGACAACTGATTTCTCACATATCTGGAGGGTGATCAGCTTTGGGTTCTAATCTAAAACATGGACATGCCCCTGTGTGCATGAAGAACAAGGAAGGAGGAATGGTGGAATGGAAGGGGAAGGGCTAAAAAGTAAAACGAGGAATGGAAATAGAGACAAAAGCCAGCTGGAGATAAAGCAACTAAAACTACAAATGGGGTTAAACTCAAGAAATCAGAGTGGAGGAACTCACCTGGACACACGCTGTGATTTCTCTCAGAGAAGCCACCAGTGACTATGGTATGGTCATTTCTAAGAATCTGGAGACAAATCCTGCCATGAAAGGTGATGACTGTTAAAACACAATCATGTTTACAGCCTTCCTGTCATCTGCCAAGTGTTCTCCATATTCTATGTCAAGACCTGGTTTCTTTAAGATCCCCAGTCTTCTATAAGCCCATGTTAGCCTTCCACAATTAGGTCATCTCATTTGGAATTGTACTATTTGGTCTCTCCTCTCTCTCATAACACCTTCCACGGAATGGCCACTGGGGATGTTGTCAGGAAAAAAGCTGATGCTAGCCAGGCTCACTGCCTGCTGACGACCTCCACATGATATCTGCAACATGTGTCCTTAACATGTTAGCTGGAAAGCCCCACAGCAGTTCCAACGCATGTTTCTGTTTAATGAGGAGAGGCAAGTGATTCTGGAGATGAAAGGAATTCAAGAGATGAAAAATACACTATTAGCACTTTCAAAAAATAATTCCATCCCGCAGTGAGAAAGGTCAACAGGAAGTGCTTGGGGCAATACGATGGACAGGGTCTGCTGTCATAGGCTTTGGGACAGTAGGCAGAATGGCAGTGGATGCCTTGAGCAAAGTCAAAGAACCAGTTTTGAGGGTCTGCTTATCAATGGTCTGTGACACAGATACGAAGTGTGAGAAAATGTATTCAGAGGAAGTAAAATCTGTAAGATCCAGGGTTCCAGGAAGGAAAGCATCAGGCTTGTGGCAGTTCAGGTCAAAGAGGAGAGAGTCCAGAGCCTGCCCATCTTAAGGTGTCTCTCCTGTGAAGTCCTATGTCACTGATAATCCCAGAGTACTTAGCTGGCTGCTTTTAAGATGTCTTTGAATTGAAACACACACACTAGGATTATGTATTCATTGCTGAAATGTTATGACCAGAGGCTCACAGGAACCTAACGCTGTATTTCCCCTAGGAGCAGTGGTCAACTAGTCACTTAATTCAGCATTCCCAGGGACTTTACAGAACATAACTGCTGTAAATAACAGGAGTCACATGATGCTGATGGTGAGTAAGTAGGGACCAGCATAGGGGACTTCCCTGCTTCAGCAGGGAAAAGAGAGAAGACAGAGTAGGTAAGTGGGGGACCTGACCATAGAGGGCTGGGGAGCAGGAAACATGGAACTAAATACACTGGCTTGTTCAGAAAGGTCCCTAGCCCAGCATGCCAGGAAACAACAGCTTCTCCCAGAACCCTGTGCAGGTTGCTGCTACCTAAGCACAGTGCTATGATCATTAATTAAAAAGCACATTGAAAACCTAGGCAGACAGAACCACAGTTAAGGGGCCGCAGAGACCCAGAGAGGACGTCTCAAGGGGCTGCCTCTTTGCAGTCCAGTTTATGACTCTTCAGGGAAGTCTAAGCTCCAGCCTTATTATTTTCCTTCTGGGATTAAAAAGAGAACTGTAGTTTCCTGCCCTATTAAGCCAGTGCCTTTCATGATCATTAAAATACCTTTAAATACTTCATTTCTCCCCCTTAAAGTGTTCCAGGCATAAGGGAAGCTCTCCTTCCACATAACCTTGCTCCAAAATAACAAACACATGATGCCATTTGAATTTAGCTTCTCTCTTCTTCCCTTTTGGGTGTTCAGAAATAGCCACTTACAAACACATGAAGGCATTTGCCTCAGTGGTAAATATGTCTTACGTGTCAATTTCAGCAGGCGACTCTCTGCAGATGTGCACATGTGTGCTCATTTCCTGCCCTCCGAAACTATTTTTTTGGGGGGGTTGTGGACATATGGTGAGCAATAGTTGGAATGGTTATTCAGGGCGCAGACTCTCCTCTGGGATCCATGGGACAAATCTTGCTCCTTCTGTCAAGTCGGAATCACCAAGAATGTATTGAGCACTGAAATACGCAAGGGGTTTTAATCATGTGTGCATGCTTACTGCCACACTCGTAATAAAATCATTAACAGTCCTCCACGGCGTGTTAATGGTCAAACGGATAAGAACTAATGAAGCAGCTCAGAGTTTTTAAGAGCTTAACTCTGATCAAGGTACTATTCTACGTAACTTGCAGGTATTCGGTAATTTAATTCTTATAACAACCCTAGGAAGTAATTATTAATATTATTGCCATTTTATAGATAATGAAACTAGGGCAGGGAGAGTTTGTCTAAGTGGGTAACTCATCTAAACCCAGAATTCAAAGGATGGATGGGATTGTGATTCAGGTAATTTATTGACATAATAATTAGAATTTGAATTTCATTCTCTATGTATTCTCTACCTTGTTGCACAATCCTACCTCTTTTAAGAAGGAAGCCAAGCTCTCGGTGACCCCTCGGCTCTGCAAGGTTTGTGGAGCAGGTTGGAAGCCGAAGATTCAGAAGGGCCCCCTCTTTCTGACTTCCATGAAAGCCTAAATTCACTAAAGAGGTTATGCCAAAGTCCTGGGGGGCACAGAGAGAAGTGAACTGTTTTGACAGGGCTAGAGAGAAGAGAGACGGCTCTATGATGGGGACAAGGAAGATAACGCACAGATGCTGGGAAGGCAGAGACCCAGGCCCCACGCCTCGGCAGTGCAAGACTCCAGAGGCCAATATCTGTGTTGTCTCCCTGGAAGGTCTGAGCTGAGCAATAGGGCAGACCCTGAGAGTGACACAGAGTCTGCCACCTTCATCGAGGACATGGAATTTGAGAGAAAGAGTTCTAAAATAAACAACACAGACTGAAAACCAGAGGCTCTTCCTCCATTGTCCAGCTACAGGGAGGCCTGTAACCCCCAGGATCTCCCTAACAATCTCTGCAATTTGAACTACTATCATTCTCGGCAGTCAGGGGTTTATAGTCAAATTTTATTTGACTTAAGGAAATTTATGAAATGGGTCATTTTTGCAGACCTGACTTGGTAGTGAGTCTTCTACTCCTTAAGAAATGTTTAGAGATTTCACAGCAGAGAAGGGAGGAACTTGGGCACTTCCAGAAAGAGTCAAGGTTAGAGAAGCAGAAGGAAGGACAGGAGCATCTGGGCAGATGCCAGAAAGGTGTCACCTGTAAGGACAGATTGGAAGCACGTATCCTAAGCAGAGACCAAGAGCAGCCCAGGCTAGAATGAGGGTGGGGGAATCAAGCCTGTGGAGAGAGAGAGTGTGCGGAGGCTGTGTCTCTAGGATCAGGGGCACAGGCTTGCTTTTCGGCCCCCTCCCCACTAAGGCCTGCTTTGCCAGCCTGCTGTGTCAGTATGTTATCAAGAGTTACTCTGAGCCAAGAACACTGGGGATCATCCTGATCCCTACCAAGCACTCGTGCCTTCCTGGCTCTTGGCTCTGTCCATGCTTTCATCCTTGTATAACCTCTTCTCTGTATACATACCCCAACCCCGTTCAGCATCCCCCACCTTCACCCCTACCCCCAGAGATAACCAACAAGATTCCCACTGTCAAAAAGGGTTACTCCAACTACCACCTCCTATGCAAAGCTTGCCCTGACCCCCTCAGGGGACCCAACCCTCTTTCCCCTGTGGTCACACAACTCTCTGCTGAACTGTGATTTAGTAACTTTTCTTGTTGCCCTGTGTACTTTGTAATGGTTTGCTTTCACCCTGGGAACCTCATAGTGTCCGGAACATCTGAGAAGACAAATACTCCTCAGATGAAGACAGCAGAGCTGGGGTAGGGCAGGGCCACCCTGCACACAACAGGGAATGTCAGGATGTCTTATGAATATCAGGTCACCTTCAAACCTCAGCCCTGCCCACCTCTTTCCATGGTGCAGCCAACCCTCAGTACCTCTCCTGGTCATTTCTCTGGGTTATTGCTGGAGAGGCTGCTCAAGGGCAAGTACATTACTTGGGCAGGGGACAACACTCGTCCATTTTCTCTAGTGTCACAACAGACAGCATGACCCAAGGGAATGAGACAGGGGAGGGAGAAGCCTTGACATAGAAGGAGTATAAACCAACCCAATTGTAGGAGATAGGATCAGAGTAACGAGGGCAGCTGTGGGCTAGCACCACTCTGGAAGGCTTCAGAGCATGTGAAGAAGCATTATAGCTCAGAGTTTCAAAACAGAAGAGGGAAATATCACCAAAAAAGGAGCGGCAGATGCAGAAAATCTCCTCCTCCCTGAGGCAGAGGATTTGAGTAGCAGTTGGGCACAGCCTAAGGTAATGCAAGAGAAGCAGGCCTTCTCGTGAGTCCAGACAAAAAACTCAGCCCTTCTCACTACAGCAGGGGCATGCACACAAGCAGCAGCCTCATACAGAAAGAGCATGGGACTTCCATTCAGAGGAACTGGGCTTTCATTTTGACTGGGCCATTAAGTAGCTGTGTGACCCTGGGAAAGTCACTCAACCTCTCTGGGCCTCCATTTGCTCATTTACAGAATGAGTGGGTTGAGCCAGACAGAGACGGTTAACTTACTATACAGCCCTTTTTAGCCCCAACATTCTAAAATGTCATTCACTTCCCATCACAGCAGAAACCTGACAGCCTTTGGGGCTTCCTTTCCTCCATCCAGGCCAACATCGAGATGGACAGGGAAAGTGCACACATTAGAATCCAAAAGCATTTTGAGAAATGGTATAAGCAAAGAATCTAAGACATTTATCAAGAAAATCTGAATATCAACCATCAAGCCCCAGGCCGAGGGGAGCTGAGAATATTTCAGGGCACATTAACCACTGTTGTGGTAAGTAATTATGCACACTGACTTTGAGTCTGTTTCAACAGTCACATCTCAGAGTGTAATTCCTGCACTGTTTCCAGGGAGGGAGGGACCCGAGCAAGTGCTAACGAGTCTTCCTAGAGTCTGAACTGTGGACTCGTAATAGCTGGCATTTCAAAAATGTAGCCTTTTGTTTCCTGAAAAACTGCTTAAAAGCATTCAACTCCCCCATCTCTGATCCTTCTCTGAAAAAGAAAACAATAAATATGATTTCAATCCATTGTGTTAATATCAGGATGCACACACAGAAGTCTCTGGATCCAGCATTGAGTAAAAGCCCATCTGTGATGCCAACCACTTACAACAGACAGAAAGAGGACATTAACACTTTCCGGTCTCTTGAGAAGTTAAGAGTTCAGTGGTCACTTGTTCTAAATACATAAGTGGAAAAAAGATCTGATATATATGGGCAGAGTTACTTGAAAACAAAAACCGATAAAAATGTATTGGAATAACTTGACAGATTTGAATGTGTGTTTTGTCCGAAAATAATTTATCTCTGAAGAGACAACCATCACTGAAACTGCTAGCCTAACAGATCTAAATTCCCATTGTTTGCCATTTGCTCAAAACCTTATCCATGTCCCAATTAAAATCTCCGCTGGCAAATACCATGAGAGATGTCAGAGCAATTTTTATAAAAGAGTGAAAGAAGAAAATCACACAGATTTTTAAACAATTGATTAGTTGGCACGAAGGCAAGGAAGGATGTGGGGGGACCCTACAGGGGTGTGGGTACTTAAAGGGTTATATTTCTCATCACCAAAACTTGGCCTTCTTAGATTAGAGAGTTCAAGCAAGCACATAATCAACCAGTCACGATCATCTACCTGAACCTAATAGGCAAAATAGTAAATGTTACAATTTTTTGGAGGTAGAGATAATGCATCCAGTATAAGGCCCCACCACCCAGTGTGGCCTTAGACCCAAGCATCTCAGCTTCACTTGGAAGCCTGTTAGGAATGAAGAATCTCAGGTTCCACCCAGGCTTACTAAATCAGAATCTGCATTTTAACGAAGTCTAGGTTGAAGTGATCTATAACTTTACTAAGGTTTGAGAAGCATAAGTAGTATACTTGGATTTAAGAAACTGAAGGTGGGTGTGGGAGTGTGTGTGTGTGTGTGTGTGTGTGTGTGTGTGTTGGGGGAGGGGCACGGTGTGGATATGTGTGAGGGGGTATGTGCTAAAGGAAAAAAAAAAGTGTCAGGTGCAGAGTGTGAATGTGGAATTGAGATTTTGAAACCATCCAGTTATTCTAGAACCCATGCTCCTAGCCGCCAAGCTGTTCGGCCTCAGAGACCATTTCTATGGTGAATCCTAGTCTCTACTAAAGGTATCTCCAGTGACAGACACCTCATTCATTCTCACAGGGCAACCATTCTGTTTTCAGTAGTTAGTCCATTTGAAAGACTTAGAATGATTTGCATGTTGTGCCAAGCGGACACCTTGAAGTGGTTCTAGATCTCTCGGTAATATGAGCAAACATCCCTTACTTTTCTCTATTCAGTCCTTCAGGTACCTGGAGATGGCTACTGTGGTTGCTCTTAAACTGGACTGTCCTTTGCAAGGATATGATCGTCAGCTCCAGGCCACGATCACCAAAGAGAAATCCTCTCTCAGACTAGTTGTGTGACCTTGGCCACGTTACACAAGTTACTAAACTTCAGTTTAGACAGTTTTCTCGCCTCTAAAACAGGATAAGGGACTGTACCTATCTCATGAATTGTGTGATGATCAGATAAAATAATCCATATGATGCCCTGAGTCAACGCTTGACGACACACAGTGAGTGCTCAGCCGATGCCGCCTGTTATTATTCCCCACTTCAACATGCTTTGTTCGAGAAAAGGCATCAGAGAAAAGGTAAATTTTTCATTTCAAAAGGAGAGACAGAATACAAGATAGCCAAGAGAGCATTCTCGGGGATTAGGACCTGACAGCACAAAGGAATGGAGCTGGAAATGCTGAAATAGAAAACAATAAATGGTTCGGTCGGACTAGAGTAGAAGGTGTGCAAACCAGTCAGAGAAAAACCTAGAAAGGTAAGTGAGGGCCAGATTATGTTTCCCAACAGTATGACTATGAGAAGGGAGGGTGGGTAGGTGGGCAACACGATACCTGCCTAGGCACCATTTTAACTGAATTTGGAGCCCAAACAGTGGCTCAGAGGACAGCATGGGGCTCTTAGTCATAGGGCATGGACGCGTGGTCTATTAGCTTGAACCATACGCTGTTGTTGACATTGCACTGCTTTTAACTGGGAATAACAACAGTTTCATTTGGTTCAACCTCATACAAGTCCCTTCTCTACCTTTAAGGTGTCAGGTATGTAGGGAGAGTGGGGGAGTAGAGGGAGGCAAATCTGCCTTCTGTACTTCCCCCTCCCCCAGGCTTCCTCAGAAGGTGAGCAAGCCCATGTAAAAGAGATCTGGAGGCACAGGTATGACCTGTCAAGTAAACCAAAGGTGTTGTCCCTTTCTAGGTCTCCCAGACCCCTTGACACCATAGTGGTCAGAAGCAGCATTGTCTCATAGACCCACTTTCCAGAAGTATCCATAGTTGACTGCTGACGTCAACAACCCAAGAACTTTCTTAACCCCTCCCAATTCTCACCCAGGCTTTAAACAGTACCTTTGCATAGAGTGTTTGCAATCGTTTGGGTGAAAACTGAATTCAAAACAAAACCAAATCGTAGGCTCCTTCTGACGGCCCAAAAGGACAGTTTAGGAAAACACAAGAGAGAAGTGATTTATTAAAGGGGCGGGGGGGGGGAGGGGAGATGCTAACAAGATATTTCAAAATAAAGGCAGCTGCATGCACTCCTAGTATGTGAGGGCCTTGTTTGGGCCCATTTTGGTAACGACAGGAAACCGCTACTCTCTCTTTCCTAGGCATATGTTTAAAGTGCCCTGCAAATGATTTCATGTTGGATCGAGCTTCATTACTCACAGTTCATATTTGGTCTAAATTACAGTAAATGTTATTTCAAGGTTTACAAGTTAATTATTATAGTATAGTATTTACTCCATTATATAGTAATTACTGCAGTATCTAACGCCTAAAGGGTTTTCCCCGTATATGAAGGACACAGACTATTTTAGAGTTTTTTCAAGCAGAACAGGGCTCACTGGGGTGTGTATGCGAGTGTGCGTGTGGGGTGGGGGCTGGGAAGATGGGACCCAGAAATCTGCCTGCAAATGCCCATGTTTTCTCAGATGTGGGGCCATAGGAGCGCCCAGCAGCGGAGCGCTGTAACCGCTCCAGGAAGTAGCACGCCCTGTTCGCAGGAGCTAGAGAGATCCCGGGGACTCCCACCGAAATGCACGATGCCCACCTCACCTCCAGCGTGCTGAATGGTACAGCACCGAACAAAAAACCCTTAGACCTATCGATGAACAAAGATTAGGTCTGCTCGTCTCTGGGAGGCAGCTGTCGGAGAGACCTCATTTGCAATCTGGCTCCCCCTCTTCTGGCTCATGAGGAGAGCTTAAATGGTCTCCTTACATACTCTCTCCCCCAACACCCCGCCCTCGCCACAGAAGGGTCAGCTATGTGACACCAGATAGCCCCCTGCTCTGGGCTACATTTACACCTCTTCGCACCATTCCAGCCTCACTCTTTGTTCTGGCTGCCAAACCCAAAATGGATTCCATAAGTATCCTGCTTCCCAAATGTTGGTCCAAATGGCAGCCTGCAGGTCTGGGAACCCCTAGGGGCCTGACAGGCAGTTGAGCTGAATGACAGGCTTGGGATCAGACCGCATTTTTGTCCTCTGACTACAGCCGAGCATCTTGGGCTAGTCAGATGCAGCTTCCTCTCGCGATGTCCTCCCCTCCACAGAAGCCTGACCGCTATTACCTTGATAAATGCTGAGCAGATGGAACAGGAGAATCTGGCAATCACAGAAGCATCATTGTCCCTTGACTAAGGCCGCTCCTCAGGAGGAGAGAAAATGATCAGAGACCAGGTGAGTCAACGTGCACTGAATGAGCACCTACTGTGTGTCTAGCCCTGATGCTGGCACAGTTGGAAAGGGGAAATGGCTGGCATTTCTAAGCGCATGCTTTCTTCTACTGCAAAGGATTCCATGCCTCAGCCTTTTCACTGACAGGGGAGCAGAGACAGAGGAGCTGAAGGGGGAGAAACTGCTAGTGTATTTTCTCCTAAAGTGCTCTTAATACATTTCCTTTTGGCAGGTGGTGGCAAAAACCTACAACTGGAAGGTTTAAGTAAAAATGTCCCATGGGCTCACAGATGGGTGTCCAGTTTTTAGGGGGCCACTCCTACACCGAAATACATGACCTGCCCTCCTTGGGACTGGCTTAAAATGGGCCCCAGTGATGGCTCAAGTGACAAGGGCTTGGCCAGTGGGCACTGGAGGGTACTTACCCCGGACTTTCACATTGCCCTGGCCCTCTCCTTAATTGCTATGGCATAGCTGACTCCTCACCAGCCAGTGTACCCCCCCTCTCCCAGCTTCCCACCCTCCCCATCTTTGTAAAATGGGTATCTTGGCACATCTAAGGGTCTTGCTTTCAATCCACTAGTGGTTACCCATTACTCATGGCATAGGTCCCATTTCCTTGAATGGCTAACCACACCTCACACAGCTGGGCTCTGCCTGCTCCCCCTACCTCCCCTCAGCATTATCTGTCCTGCAGTTTTTAAGGTCCTGCCACATGGGCCTCCGATTAGTCCCCTGAGCCGCCTTCTGACCTTTCCCACTTTGAGGAATTTACTTATCCTGCTCCTACCGCCTTCCCCAACCCACTCCTCTCTGACCTCCTTCCCGTGGCTCTCTCCGAGCTGTTTGTCCTTCGGATCCCAGTTCAGGGACCTTCTCAGACATCTAGAACATGGGCAGTTCCCTTTCTTGACCCCTCCGATGACTCACATAAGTCCTCACTCCCAACACTCATCATACACTGTGGTATTCAGCTGTTAATTGCCTTTCCGCTTAGCTAAAACAGAAGCTCTGTGAGGGCCTAGATCACATCTACCCTGCTCATTCCCAGAAACAAAGTGTGGCCCAATGGTTTTGCCATGCCAATGGCAATGACATGTTTAGTGAAAGAAAGCATTCTTGAGTGAATCCCAAAAGTGCTTAGTGAAAAAAGTAGGCAGTTCAGTTATCAACTGAGTGGAGAAACCTGGTAATAATAATAATGAGAGTTGATACACACTGAGCCCTCACGATAGCCAAACACTGTGCATACCTTTACATTTCACAACAATATGATATGAGTTAGGTTTCTTATTATACCTTTCTTAAAGAAGAAGAAAACTGAGGTGAAGGAAGGGTAAGCAGTATGTCTAAGGGTGCCCAACTCATAAGGGGTGGGACTATGGCACAATTCCAAGCAGTTGGATCCAGAGCTCACACTTGGAACCATTCTGCTAGGCTGCCTCTTGCTGAGCTGGACATGGATGAGAATAAAGGGCTTCAGGCCCACCCCAGTCCTTTCTCTCCTTCTCCTACTGTCTCTCTGCAAATAAACCTAGCTGTAATGAACATACATTTAATGGGAGAAGAGAATAAAGCATATCAGCTCCTTAATCACTTCGTACACACTCTTTCACTACCGGTCACATCTTCATAAAATAGTCAAAGCATTTTCAGCAGCAGAGATAATTAAAAAATAAAAAGCAAGTTTGGGCAGAACAAATGGTTATCAGAGAGGAGGACTCTCTGATATTTGTCCCCACCAGTCCTGTGAGTGCCCAACTCAGGCCTGGGACCTCTGGAAAGAAGGGGTGTCCTCCTTTCTCCTTGAAAGCATCTCCTCACCATTCCCTGGTCCTCCCACATGCCTCCCATCAAATGCACGCTCACAAGAGACACACACACACATACACTTGGACTAAAGAAGAGGCAAAGAAGTGTGACAGCCCAAGAAGTTCATTAGGAATTTCATTAGAAGGTAAAACCCCCAGCAGAGTTTCAGCATCCAGCTGTGCCCAGCCACCAGGTTTTCGACAGCAGATGGGGACTCAAGATAAGAAGAATCCATGAAGCCATCCCTGGTACTGGAGGCCTCCATTCTTTGCTTGTCTCTAATGTCACCACCTTGGGTTCCCAGCACAGGCCTCATCCAGTCCCCATCTATTTGCCTCAATCTTCTTTCCATGGATGTAACCATTCTAGCAACCTCTGGAAGATTTCTATCCAGTAAGATTTTATCTCATGAAGAGTTTTCATTCATAAATGTTAAATACAAGTATTTTTTATTCCTAAGCTCATTACTGAACTGCCAGTTAATCAAGTTTCTTTCCATATTTCACTTTCTTTTATCTGTATGGCAACAAACGAGCCTTTCTACCTCTGAATGTAACTATTTACTTGAACATCATGGAGTTAGCCAAGCCACTGGCTATCTTAGGAGGATGTGGCAGGCCCCTCTTCCTGTTGTGCCAGTTGCCATTTGTGCTGACTCCAAGCTAGGCTATCTCCAGTTTACAATATCCTTAAATGGTCCTGACCTTGTCAAACCAAGGGAAAGAGATTCGACTTCAGAGTCACGGTCCCCCTAGGCGTAACCCTGGCCTTAGCACTTCCAAAAGCCATACTCTACACAACTGAGATGAGATAGAAAGAATACAGAATGTGCTTTCCATAACATCTGGTACAGAAAAAGCATTCAAGTAACAGTCCCTATCATTTTTTATGATGATTTTTACTTATGGTACCATAGAGAAGCTCATAGGCCATATGCTATTCTGCTGTCTAAGGCCTGCTAGTGACCTTTAAATACAGAGGGTGAGCAGACACTTGAATGTTTTTCCTGTTATCACTGGTGTCAAAAATAATCACAGTTGGGCTTTAAAGGATGGTTTGAAAGAAAAATCAGGGTGTGTGTTAACCCCCCTACCCGGTCTCAACAACAAAATCCATGAAGTTTGACTCTCTTCTCTAGGCTTAACTAGACTACATCAAAAGAGCTCTTCTCAGCCACTCCACTGCGGGGATAAATTCCACTAATGACCCTGCTAACGCAGACATCCTTGGGAACACTTCCTCCTGACATAACCCCCCCGTCCTGTATCTGACATGTGTCCCTGCGAGACACCACATCCCTCTGCAGCCGCAGCATCCCGAGCGGACGGGAGAGAGCTGACCTACAGCCACCAGCATACGGTTGAACGAGGCTTTTCTTTTCATGTTTTTCCATAATCTATTTAAACTTTCCCCATTTAAATGGAATAAAGAAGATAGTAATACTTATACATTAGTAATACTAATGCCTGTGGTTAGTATTTTTTTTTTTTTTAAAACTATCACTCCTGTGGAATACAAGGAAAAGGGGACATACTGGCACGAGTTATTTTTACCTTCCACTTCAACTTCTTTTGTTCAAGTACAGACACAGGACACGGAACACTTTTCTGTTTTGTGGGTGGTAGATTTTTTTTTCTTCCTCACCAGTCCCAAATCATCTCCAAGTCCTTAGATCCATTAGCTTAATTAATATTAAGAACATATGCATATGCAAATAAGTCCCTCTTTGCCATATATTTCACTTTATAAGACAGGTTGAAGGGTGGTTGGGTGAGTCAATCAAATGTCATAAATTGGCTATGCATAAGAGCTCATTAATATTAATTGGGGCGTGGGCATTGTGCAGTAGTCCATGCCTCCATTAGAGATGAGGCCCTTGCTTTAATTGTTCCAAAGATTTTGAAAACCAAAGCCTCTGACCTGATTTAAATATATAATCCCCCCCCCCCCCAGGTAGTCTACTGAGCAGCATCAGAAAGGTATTAAAAAAATACAGAGCAGACCTTTTCTAAGACAGATGGCACACAATGAGGTTAGAAAAAGTATCTTGAGATCCAACCTGCAAGAACAAAAAAAAATTGCTTGCATTGTTGTTTTCATTATCTTGCTTCTGTCATTTCATGAGCTTTGTATCTTGCGAGGAAAGAAAGAAGGGAGAAAAACTGTGAAATTAATCTTTTGTGCATGGCCTGATAAAGAAGAGACATGCTCAGACAAAAGATAGACTGAGAGAAGGTACCGTGATTGATGACTAAAGTAAAGGTGTCAGAAGAGTATTATGTAAATTACTGGAGGCACACACCATTTCAGAGAGAATGAGAGGGAGAGCAGGCAGGGGGAGCGAGGGAGAGGGAGAAGGCGAGACAGGGAGTAAGGTACTGAGAGTGAAAAAAGGATTGCAGAGTCTATGTCACCAAAGAACTGGTCCCCAAACACCCATTTCTTGCCATCTTTCATCTCCTCCGACAAGCTCACCTCACATTCTCTCTGGGTTGCACGCTGTAACAAAGCGGGTGGGGGTGGGGGGAAGAACTGTCAACATTAGCATGATTCTAGTCAAGGAAAGGTTTAGGGAAAGCAGTGTCTGAAGTGAAATCATCAAGGAGGGAAGTTTCAGTTAAAGGGGAAAGGGAGCCGGCTGGCAGATGCATGTGTCTCTGTGTGGAGCGCACCACAGGAGGTGGGGACCGGAGTCGGACCACTCTCATTCTTCATGCCGGAGATGGGCTGCGAAAAGGCCTGCGTCCTCCCCCCCAGTCCGGTTAGATGTGTGCATCTGTGTCGGGCATATGACAGGACCACTGTACAAAGGCAGGTGGAGAGGGACTCAAAAAGCCACGGGCCAGGAGTCACATTCCAAAAATCTCAACGTAAGGAAATGGAGGCAAGTCTTGAAAATTGCCTCCATTTTCCTGACCAGAAGAGATACAAAGTATCCGAAGGATTGTATTCCATTAGGAGAAGGGGCTTTGTCTCGGTGACCCTTGCATGCAGGCCGGTCGGCCCCTCCTGTTATGCGAGGTGCACTTGTGGTGTTCAAATATCTCGGGCTAAGAAGTCCAGCACTGGGACGTGTGGCTTTCTAGAAGGAAAAAACTTCCAAATTCTTGCAAAACGTATCTGGAGATAGCTAGGTTGGTACTCAGGGAGAACTCACCAGACAGGCTGCTCACAGCCAGCTCCCTTCTGACGGCAGTAACAAATGTCCTTGTTTGTTGGGGCCTGCATGGTACTGCTAGCTAAATATTTTAAATAGCACCCCTTTGAAAAGTCCAGAGATGAAGCTGATGTCTAGATCAAGATTTTCTCCACACAGGCCCACCATTCTCAGCAGGGTGTGAAGGTAAGGAGAATAAAAAATTCTCCATAGCACAGAGGGCCTCCAAGTCCTTTAAAGATTATAGTAAAACCCTGACCTACCATGAAATCCAAAATGCAATTAATTAATTAAAAAATAAATGATCAAATATAGGGTGCCTGGGTGGCCTCTGCCTTCGGCTTGGTCCAGATCCCAGAGGCCCTGGATCAAGGTGGGGAGTCTGCTTCTCCCTCTACCTCTCCCCCCACTTGTGCTCCCTCACCCTCTCTCAAATAAATAAAATCTGTTTAAAAAAAATAAATAATAAATAATAAAATAAAATCTAAAGTAAATCTATGTGCAAATCCTGATTTTCTCATTTTGATTATTTTGGAAATCTTTGAAATAGTGAATGACTGGGAGAATGAAGGGGGTCTAGGAGTGGGGATAAAAATGGGCCAGATGGATACCCAGAAGTTGTTTCACAATATACTCCCATTGGGGATATTAAAACCCAAAAATACAGTCCCCACTCCCTCCCCTCAGCCCCAGCGCTGTCTCTTCCTCCTCTGACTGCCTGACCACTCAGCCACAGCCACAAGCTTTTTTTATGTATTTCACGGTCAATATTCCTCGAGCCCTTCTGCATGCCAGATTCTCTGCAAGGGGATGGGGATACAAAATTAAGCAAGACACACTTTCTCCGGGCAGGCTGACATTGCTTTCCAGGAGATAACCAGCTCCTTGTGAACATGTCCTAGAGCTTGTAGTGTTCACTTCAGTGGCCAAGGCTGAACTTGCTGCCCTGGAATCAAGCCTTGCTTATTTGGAATGAATCACCCCAAATGAGGCTTAGCCAGAGATCCATCTGAGCGTGGAGGCGGAGCTAAGCCAGGACACCGTCCTTGAGAAGGCAAAAGATACAGGGGAAATTTGTCTGCTTTCAACCTCTCATGATTTACCTATGTCCTTCTTCTTTAGGAATCCTTCGATCACGTGGGACATTCAAAGAAACTCAAGGGAGAAGTTTTATTGTGGGAGGCACTCAGAGAACCCAAAAGGGAGAAGTACATTTGGACCTCAAGAGATAACTGAACTGTGGCCTGGAGAGGCGTCAAACTCCAATCTCTCATTGTCTCCGTATTTATATCTCTGTCTTGCTCAGGGAGCACACGAGATACGGGCCATGCTTCTCTCTTTAGATCTGTGTATTCCCCATCTCTCGCTGCAACCTCACATCCTTTGCTGACTTTCCTTATAGCCCATGTTGAAGGTACCATGATGACGGTTGTCCTGTTACTACTAGTAACAATAGCAAGCAACTGAAGAATTATCAGCACTGTTCCATGCACATAACACATATTAACTCACTGAATATAACAACCTTATTATTTTTATCCTTTATTATTTTTTAGTTCCCTCATTTATATTATTCATTTATTATTTATTATTATCTTATTATTATGTATCACTATCTCCAATTGTAAATTGTAAACGCTGAGGCAGAGAGGTGACATGCCCAAGGCTGCCAGCTGGGAAGTAGTGGGGCTGGCACGGGGACCCTGGCAGGCTAGTCCCACAAACTGTGCTCCACCAGCCACATTAGATTGCCCAGAACCCGCTGGTTCCCATGACCTTACAGATCCAGCAGAGGAGAACTGCTGTGTCCCAGCTGCCAGTCTGTAAGAGGGAATAAATGGGGCAGCTTGAGGTGTGGAGCACCCCCGACACTCTTCAGCAAGGTCAGGGGCATTGTGTCAGGTATATGTCGTGCTGTAGGGGTGACGGCCGGATGTGAGTGTGAGGAGCCCTAAGAGGTAAACATTGTTTATGCATTTTCACTGAAAAAAATCTTTCAAATCAGGACTCTACGAACATAACAAAAGGCTCAAAGAGAGAAGTCTGGGTAGTCACAGGACTAGAGGTTTCTTGTAGGATCACGTTTTAACCTCTTGAACCCCAACTCCAAAGGTCATCTCAAATTTTCTCTTCGGTTTAATGCAGCAATGAGGAAAAGCTATCAGTGAGTGACCCAAAAGAGCAACACAACAAAAAAGATCTTTGAACGGATGGGATTCCTCATCCTCCTCAACCCAAAGTCACTCACCCTGGTACAGGGTCCTGGGGCAGCCTGCCTCTGGTGCAGTGGTGAGCTGAACCATACCTGACGGTGAAGCCAGGAGGCCTTAGTTCTATATATGACCCCACTACTCCTTAGCCTCCTGACTCTGAGCCAATCACTGCATGTTCTGGCCTCAGTGCCCACCACTCCAAGCTGTAGCATTAGTATCTTTTCTCCCTCTCAGCTCTAAGTATCTGTGCCCCCCTTAAAAGACTACGTACTTGAATCCTAGAGCTACTCTCCTGGGTGGCCAAGGATTTCCAGCAGAAACAGTAATGTTTTGACTTCCTCAGGGCCTCTCTTCCTTTTTCCTGATTCATAGGTTCTCTGGAGGAAACAAAGCAGTGCCTGTAGACATGGTGGAAAATAGCTTTCTATGGAAGCCACAGACAATTGGGAGAGAAAGATCTCCTTCTTCTCATCAACTGTTCTCAGACATGCTGGAAATGGTGAGTGCTTTTCCTGCACAGGTCTCATGTGTAGGCCCCATCACAGCCGGTGCCATTTTGTTTTCTAACAGGTCCTTGCAGCCTTAGCCCTGAAGTCTTCTCGAGAAAGCTTTTTCCTTTCATATGTCTGACCTTATGATTCATCTGGCTCCTGTTTTAAAACCAATTATTACGTATTGTCTTTTGAATTTCACCCCTGATACCACTTTGCCCTGACTTAATTCTATGACTGGCTTTTATTCAAAACTTTCATTTTTGAGGAAGGTGTAAGAGTGCAAATGGCCTTCTTCTAGAAGCCCTGAGTAAAACTGCAGTTCTGCTGATCAAAAACAGAGCACTGGCATTTTGATGCATGCTGTTAAAATGTGTACTTATTTCAAGTAATGTAGATAAAAGGAAAACCAAAACAAAGGCCCAAATGATGAGAGAGAAGGGGTTCTGGGTCATGACACTGAATATTAGGCTGAATCTTACCCTGGGCTCTGAACCATTATTACCAAGTGTCTGTTAGGCCTTTCTATATGATAGTCCAGCTAATGTAACTGTCTCTTTCAGTATTTTTGTATTCCCTCTGGATGTTCACTGACTGCACAATGGTCTTCAATCTCAGTACACAATTATCCAAAAAAATCTATTCAACACTGTCTCATAAATGTCTCCCAAATTCCCTCTCCTCTCTATACTCTGTCCAAGCTGGTCTGGCCCAGGTTTTCCTCCTCCCTAACCTGGTCTACTGGAAGCTCTGGCTTCCACATTGCTTCTCTTTGTGCCAGCTTTCCGTCTCTGGTTCATTCTCCACCACGTACCCATGTTCTTCTAAAGCAATGGTATGTTCATGCCACTTGTTGGCTTCCAAACTTCCGATGGTTCTCCAGCAGGTGTAGAATAAGTTCAAACTCTTGGCAAAGGCATGTTGTTCCTCTGCAGCCTAACCCAACCTACTGTTTCAGCCCCTTCTTTTTTTCCACTACACCCATTCACACAGCAGATGGTAGGCGCATTCTAGGTTTCACTCTTCCAGAACATACTCTGTACTTTCTGGCAGGAGCCTTTACCTGTGATGTTCCTGCTCCCGAGAATGCCATTTTCTCTATTCCCAGCCTCCATCAAACCTTGTCTAAATAAAGGATACCCATCCATCAGGCTCCAACATCCCCTAAAAACTACCTCTGCTTGCTTTCCAAGTGTGGTTCACTATTCTCCCCCATGAGGTCCCTAGAATGGTGTGTCTCAAAGCTGGGGAGCTTTTTAAAAAGGTAACTTCCCATTCTAATTCAATCAAAATCCCTAGGAATGAGGTCCTGGGGAGTCATCATTTTCAAGCCCCCTCTTCACCCCCTCCCAGGTTATTTTCATATTGCCCAGATTTGAGAAGACTTGTTCAAGTATTTGGTTTGTATCCCATCTACTTTTTACACCTAATTTGTATTTATTTATTGACTAAAAATACCATGAACAACAACATAGCTGCTCTATATAGGAATACTGCAATGAGTCAGGCCCCCAAAATAAAAAGCAATAATAATATTGAATAGGCATTATATTTTATCATGTTTTATAATCTATAATAAAAATACATCATAAGGGGCGCCTGGGTGGCTCAGTGGGTTAAAGCCTCTGCCTTCAGCTCAAGTCATGAGGGTCCCATGGTCCTGGAATCAAGCTCCGCATTGGCTCTCTACTCGTCAGGGAGCCTGCTTCCTTCTCTCTCTCTGCCTGCCTCTCTGCCTACTTGTGATCTCTGTCAAATAAATAAACAAAATATTAAAAAAAATACATCATAATACTGGGGCACCTGGGTGGCTCAGTCAGTTAAGCATGTGACTTGTGATATGGGCTCAGGTCTTAATCTCATGGGTCATAAGATCCAGCTCTGCATTGGGCTCCACCCTCAGCCAGAGTCTGTTTGAGATTCTTTCCCTCTGCCCCTCCCCCACCCATCCTCACATTCTCTCTCCCTCTAAAATAAATAAATCTTTAAAAAATATATATATAATACCTTATATTCTAGCCTTTTGTGTTCATGTCTTTCTATTGCTTTTCCTTGAGAAAGACTATTTCTCATCTATCTTTGTATCTTTTAGCACCTAATACAATGACTCATATTTGATAAACAGATGGTAATTTAATTAATTAATATATTTATTAATGTGTTAACTTTTATTGGTTTCTTTTTTTAATATGTTAACTTTTAGATTAACAAAATGACATTTTAACTCCAAACTCATTGGGCCTGAGAGACACAGGAAGTTGTTCTTGCACTGCTGACTCTAAAACAGTGTCTCATGCCATTGTCTGAGGGACAAAGACTGGTGAGGCGCAACAATGACCCATTCCCATGGCCTGGATAGAGGAAAGCCTGCTGACCTCTGAATCGAACTTCCACAGGGCCCACATGAGTTTGCTGGCAAAGGCACGGACGTAAGCTACACTCTGGACAACTCTTAAAGGAAGGGCAGATTACCAAGTTAAGTGGTTTCCATTTTCCAAACACTAGCTCAGTCCCCAGCTCAAAGAAAAAGGAAGGACCGGCATCCCTTTTACCTGCAGGCAAGGACAGGGAGGCCCAGAGCTCTGTGTGAGGCCAGCGTATTTGCTGGCTCGCTGTCACAGCTGTATGTTCCTGAGAGAGAAGATGATAGGAAGTTTCATTTTGTGCCTTTATAAGAACTTTGGATAACTGAATACTTCACACTCCACAACAATGAGCATTTCAACTTTCAAAAAGAACCTGTGTCCCTCTGAAGAAGTTTGGAAGACTGAATGTTTTTTTCATGTTCGGGTTTCCTGATTTAAGGCCATTTCCCCTTTAAGAAATTCAAGGACCCACAAACATTTTCCAAATGGCATAGTCATATATGGCAACACGACTGACATATTTCTTATAAAGGTAAATATTTGAAATGGTCATCTAAATCTTGCTGAGGTGAGAAATTAATAAAAATCACAATTGCAAAGTACCTAAATTTTACATTGTTTATCTTCCCTTTCCTTTGTTGTAAGTAAACCTTTGAAAGAGAAATATTATTTTCATTTTGTTAAATTTTTTTCCCTTCTTTTTCCTTCACATCATTGAACCTCCCAACCAAAAGCTGAAATAAGGAAAATCAACCTTAAAGCTGAACCTATCGATTCTACTTCCTTTCAATTTTCTCCTTAAAATGCTTCAGATGAATAATATTTCACTTCTCAGAAAAGAGAAAATTGATATCCTGGGCAAGCTATAATGCAAATGAACATTAAAAGTACCATGGAATCTACCTTTTTTAATGATTAGCTTAAGTTGGGGAGGGGATCAATTCTCAATAAAATCTTGACATGCAAAGTCAGTTTTACGTTCTTGCCCTACCTCTGAGGCCACCTGGTATTTTCTCAGCCAGAGCCTCAGGGTCTGAGAGACCCCATGTGAGATGACCAGAAACATCATCCCCAGAAACAGGGCTCATATCAAGAGACCTGTCTCCCTCCCCTCTCTACCAAAATATTTGTGAGTCTTGAGTCCCCCAGAGCCATGCTCTTAGTGTATCAGTGAGTTAATAGAAATTAGCAATGCCTTTACCAAACAAAGGACTTCAAAAGTGGCAAGAAGCCAAGCCACAGAGATACTCTCCTTGTGTCCTCCAGCTCACCCCAGAAAGGCAGCTACCTACTTCACATCCCCACAGTGCTGGCCTTATTTGAAAGATTGAAAGTCTCTTTACACAGATTCTCTCAAAGAAGTTGTCACTTTAGGCTGCACAAACCAAAACTCTTCCAAAATCAGGTGCTTGGGGAAAAAAAAAATTGAAGTACTTTTAATAATTTAAATGGCTCTTCTCTGCACATGCCCAGAACCCAAATCCCTTTTCTAACTGAAGTGCTTATATAAAAATTTGACAGCTCTTATAATTTTAAATTGCTCTACACTGAGTATGCCTAGAACCTTGATCACTTCCAAATTCAAGGGCTTATAAAAATTTGAAGCACTCCAATAATTTTAAATTGCAATGCACAGTGTAGAGTGATTTAAAATTATTGGACTGCTTCAATTTTTTTAAAAGGTCTTCAATTTGGAAGTGAGTCAAGCAGCATTCTAATACAGTGGTTTAAGACATAGTGTGCTAATCTAAAACTTAACACCTAAAAATAATGAAAATTAAACCACACGAGCTTTTTTTTTTCTTTTTTCTTTCTTTCTCTTTCTTTTCTTTTTCTTTTTTTTTAAAATAGGGGAGGAACACATGAAAAGTTGAGAAGTGTCTGGAGAAGAGAATTAAAGCTCAGGCCACACAGGGAAAAGATAGGGAGGAGGAGTACAGGTGGGAGGGCTAGGGGAGAAATGGCAGTCACATCAAAGAGTCTTGTCTAGCCCTGGACATTTTAGAGGGGAAACAAAATAATCAGAAATCAGAGGAGCCAGAACAGAGTGAAGAAAAATGTGAATATGACTTGGAGCACTGCATTCCATAAACTTTTCAACATTTATAGATACAAACTGGACAGCCACTCCCCCTCTAAAAATTACTCCTTTTGTGGCTGTACTGTTTGTTTTTCTGGTGGAGCTCTCAGACAGAATTCTTATTTGTGCTGATTCAGGGTGTCCTCTCCTAAGTTTGTTGGAGATGGTTTTTCAGGAGGCTGGCTAATCATCCAAATATTCCATCACAGTCACTTACAAGCAAAAGGTGCATTTTGTATGTCATTCCCATGGTGATGTCTTTTTCACACAGAAGAGCTCTCTAGGTGGGTTTTCTTTGTTTCCAAAGTATCAATGTTCTTTTCTCTGAATCTCTTCCCCTTTCTAATTTCCTTTCTGCCTTTCTTTTCCCATCACTACCTCTTTCTTCAACTACCCAAAACTTGGCAAATGTAAAATATAATGGCTTTTTTACTCAAAGTTCCTCTCTAACTAAGCCATAGGGCCAAGCTGCAGGTCACAGCAAACAATCACTACAAGGTGAAGACCCTGAACAACGTGTCCTTGATAAGCGGCTCTGTTGCAAAGGCTCCCTCAGCATTTACCATAAAGCAACCCGTGCTTTTAAACACTAAGTGTGCTTTATTCCATTTATTGTTGTAAGCTGTTTTGCTCTACTGGGTAGATAACGTGTATCTTAAAATACTGTGTATTATACATATGTAAATGATAGCTTGTAATATTTCCCCACAACCCACTGTAATCAGGGATCAAAGGGAAAGGAGTCTACAGGAGTTAAATTTTGGCACCTTTCTCACCATGACAGAGCAAGCCTGCAATACTGTCTATGGAACGGAAAGAGAAAAGATCACAACATAGTTAAGAAAAGGTGGGGTAAGCACATTAAAACTCAAATATTACTCAACCAGAGAAGTGAGGTCCCTAGGAAAAGGACAGGAGGGACTGCAGATCTGAGCCAAATTAAATGGTAATAAACACTTTAATGAAATAAACTTCAGAAGAACGTTAGTGAAGAAGAGTAGGGAATTTAGCACACATTAGAAGGAAACAGCTCTGTATACTTTTCCTCTAAACTGCATGACGTTCCCTTGTGCCGGGACACAGAGGTGCCTCAGACATAAGCAACACAATGACCTTAAGCTGGGCCTGGGGGAACAACTGAAAATATTCAATGATCATTGGTTCCACTGGCTTCAACATGAGTCTACCCAAGACACTGTAGATAAACCTGGACCCCAAAGTCAAACTGTGGTTTTGTATCATTTCCGGTTATTTCCCTATTTGGATATAGCTTACTGCTACTCCTTACAACAATAAAAAATAAATTAATAAAAGTCTATTGGCAGCAAAGAATACTAGACATTACAACTTCAAAATAGCCCAGATTAAAGTGAACAGTTGAAGTCATAGGTAATCAGGAGCCTTTAAAGTAGCCTAGAGACTGGCATTGAGTGGGAAGAAGGAAATAAACATGAAGGGAGAAGATGCTTCAAATCAGAGTTTTCTTGATAGGTATGTGAATATAACAGCTTGATCCAGAAGCTGTTAGTATTCGGGGAAGGACAGGTTTGGGGTTAACAGCCAAAAAAGAGCAGCGTAGCTCAAACAAACAAAAGTGTCAAGTTCCTAAAGACTAGGAGTTCACCAATGGGATGTGGGAATAAACCTAGTCTCCTGGTTGTAAAACATACTAGGAGAAGATCAGGAATACTTTGCTAAGGAGCAAACAGATTTTTTAGGTCACGTGTCTGTAGAGATGTCACCATTTAATAAAATGACAAAATCTATCACATAGGCATGAACACAGAACAATATAAAGAGGTTAACAGAAATTGATGGCATCCAAGGTTTAATTTTACACTGAATCGGAGTCTTTGGTGATTGAAGTAGACAAAGATGTATAGGGTTATCTTGTTGAAGAGGCTGGGCTAATTACTGGCACTTGTCATTTCTCCATAGCTTTATCTAAGTCAAGAAGGCTAACTAGCTACTTTCTCCCCAGTGTGCATTGTTTGTTCAGGAGCTTTTGCTGAGGAAGCCTTTTTTCATAACTGCACCTCATTATTAACAGGTTCATAAATAAATGAGTCCTAATATTTTTCTCCGTTAGCATTTATGATAGGGACATTTGGTCTACAAAAGATTACACTTGTCTTTAATAAAAATAGGCACTTACTCATGAAGCCTATTAGGCCCTTGTTACTCTGGAGGGGGAGGAAAGGGGAGGAACCAGAATTTAAATTTAAAACAATAACAACAACCTGGTGTGCCTGCAGCACTGTAAATAGAGAATTTTTAGCAGAGCTTTAGGACATCCCCCGCTACCAACTCCTCAACCTCCTCTTCTAACCTCTAGCCCTATGAAATATGAAGACAAAGTCAAGAAGTATTAAATGAGCATTTTTCCATATGACTAGCACTGTGCTAAGTACTGCAAAGGGCATGAAATTATAAAGCAGAATAACTATCCTTATGCAGAGTCAGGAAAATTGTATTGGTCTGAGATAATTAAAAGTAGAGTTTTCTTTGTTTTGTTTTGTTTTTTTAATAAGGAACTAGGATTTGTGGAGACTTCAAGGGTTGTTTGGGGGTCAGATAAATAGGAGGAAGGAAAAACATTCCTAGTTGAGAAATCCACACGGAAAAAAACAGAGGTGGGTGGGAGAGACACATATGGGGGCAAATGAAGAGAAAAGTCTGAAGTGAGAGCTGTTAAGGAATTTACCCTGATTACTGTGGGAAATAATGTTGAATATGTGCCTTGAAGATCACAATGGGTAGTGGGAACTTGATCAGACAATACGGAGCTCTTTAGTTCATAATCAGATGAAAGCCATAGTAACCAGAGTATTTAATGAAACAACAGTGAAGCAAGAAGACATCTCAGGCAGTAAATATCACCAGATGGTGGAGGCTGTAGTAAAGAGAAAGGCTTAGAACCTAAGAGACATTTCAAAAGGGGTCTCGATGAGACTTGATGGCCCTTGGGATGAGACGCAGCAAGAAAAGACAGACACCAATGAGGATAAAAAGCCTGGAAGAGGAAAAGATTGAGACAGCAAGTCAAGTACTATAGTAAGAGGAAATTAAGCGGAGGAAACCAGATCTGGTTGTAGGCATGTTAAATGAGAGAAAAGGACTGCACAATGAAGCTGGAAGAAAATGGGCTGGCGGTGCAGATCAGACTACAGGTGGTAATGGAAGGCATGAGTGTGCCCCAGCTCACAAAGAGTAAGAACATGCAGAGAAAGAAGTGGAGAGCCAGGGCCAAAGCCTTGATCGATACCCGTAGTTGTCGGGCAGAAGTTCAAGTCTGAACCATCTCTTGGCCTTAGGTCAAGATCTCCTAGAAGCACATTCCACAAAGTGTCACAGGCACTGCCAAAGCAAAGAAAGTAGAGGCCCAACCAAGCAGGAAAGCCAGCACCCAAAAGAGCCAAGACATGGTCTTGCAAATTGCTAAAAGCAGAAGAGATTTGAGGAAAATATGGACTCAAGTGGTACCAGGGACAAGAGCCAGGGACAGCAGACAGATACAGGTCAGTGACCAGCAAAGCAGAGTCCTGGGCCGTAGCCTAGGTTCCCTCAGGTGCGTACTCAACAGCTTCTTTTCCTGAGCCCCTCCAGACATGATGAGATTTGAATGAGCAGCACTGCAGCATAAAGGGACAGGGCCAGACAGAACAAACAGAAACCAGAAAATGAGCTGAAACATGTGGAACACCTCCACACTGCCTCCATTCTTTGTACAAAGGGCCACCCTTATTTTTTTCTGCATCATTCTGATTAGTTGTTTAAAAAAAAAAAAAATCTATGGTTCCTAACATTTCCGTGTTTGGGAGTGTAACATAAACACAGAGCAAGGCACCTCAAAACAAGTGTATGGCACGTTTGATAAAATGCCAACCACCTGAAGAATGTAAAAACTCCTCACATTTCATTAGAGCTAAAGTAATTACTATCTATTAGCTGATTCTGTAATACCTTAGATAAATCTTTTATTATGGTGAAAAAAGCCTAGATGTCCCTCTGCCTACTTGGGAAAAAGTAGCCCCTTCCTCAAAAAAGAACAAATGCTATCAGGGCTTTTCCCGGATGGAGGGGAAAAAAAAAGTAAAAGACATCCACCCATGTGTCTACCTATTTCCCTGGCACTCCTCAAATTTCTAGCAGGATTCTGAAAAGATATATATGTTTTTAAAGGCGCCCCTTCTCGAGGACATCCATTTTGCACTTGCATCCCCCACATTTGCACATGAAAAAAAATCCATCACTGTGTATACAAATGCCAAATTGCAATGCAAATAGGCATTTGTGTGCCCAATTACCCATTTTGTGTGTTTGCAAAACGGATGTGCGGCAAATTCTGCAGGTGTGAGTTGGTAGCCTGCTGGAAACTTGGCTCCCCCTGAGTCAGCGCCAAATAAGGTGCTGTCTCCCCACAGTGTTGGTGCAGCTAAGGGGGGAAAGTCCTTCTCAGGGCAGTCCTTCAGTGCAGTACCAGGTGTAGACAGCAAACTGCCCATGCAGAGAGGAAGACAAAAACAAAAGAATCTAAAAAGGAAAAGAACTTGGGACCTACATTTGATGACTGGGTATGTCCTAGAAGCACTATCTATAGGTTTTCCCTTGCATGATCCTAAAACCTAGTGCATTCTTAATTTTATTTTACTTGATTTTAATTTTATTTTGGTAAGAACATTTAATAGTATGTCTACCTTTTCAACAGATTTTTTTAAGTTTACAATACTGTATTGTCTACTATAGATATAATGTTGTACAGAAGATCTCTAGAACTTACCTTGCTTCACTAAAACTGTATATTCCTTGAGTAGCAACTCCCCATTTCCTCCCTCCCCTGGCTCCTGGAAAACATCATTCCACTCTTTAGGTCTATGAACATGACAATTTTAGATATTCCATAGAAGTGGAATCATGCATTTATCTTTCTGTGACTGGCTTATTACACTTAGCATAATATCCTCAAGATTCATCTATATTGTCAAATATCACAGAAGTTCCCTCTTTATCAAGGCTAAATAAATAAATAATATTTGAGATGCTGATTTTAATTCTTTTGAGTAAATACCAGAAGTTGGATTGCCGGATCATATGGTCGTTCTTTTTTTAATTTTTTGTGGAACCTCCATACTGTTTTCCGTAGCAGCTGCACCATTTTTTATTCCCACTAACAGTGTACTAGGAAATGCTTTTCTTCAAAGCATATATTACATCTTTTGAGTGTGACTTTAAGACAGACATCCCAACCAATACTCTGAATATTGTGATAAATCCCAAATTTATCCCAACTGTACCTGGTTGATCTGCAAGCCTGTGGCTACCACCATGTCAGTCATCAGAACCTTCCCCCTTTGTCTGTCAGAATTCTCAGGAAGCTGAGAAGAGCCAACCACACTTCTGACTTACTGATGTACTCCCCCGCAGCCAAACTCCACCCAGGTGAGCCACCACTTATATCCTCCCAACATCCATGATAATCACAACACATATTTTTACCAAAAAGAGCAATGGGAGAGTTACAAAGACAGCATAAATCACAAAGATGAGTGGCCCTTAATTTGTTTATGTTTGTTGTATCTGAGATAAGTCAAGCTCAAAACTGGTACATCCAAAAATTCAGTGTTTCCTTGACACATCTACAGTCTGGTCCACAAAATTTACATTTCACTTGATTTTTTTAAGCAAGATTATTGATCAAAAATAAGATTACATATGGTTCTACTTTCTTTGTATGCCTGACTATATGAAAATTATTTAAAAACCACTGTTATCACATAAATTTCATTTTTAATTCTTTTTTATATCTAACAGAACTTTAGTTTTTAAAAAAGTCAGAGCAAAATATAGGTAACCTGCTTAATCATAAAAGTACCACTTCCTTTAGGATATCAGTAATTCTCAAAATTGCCTTAGATATTTGCTAGATATCAGAAATGGGTAATGCAGTATTTTAAGTGGCAGAAATGCATTAGTACTATGTAAGTACATGATCCTTAATGTACTAATCTCGGCAATATGTGTAATGAGGACTTTCAGTAACACTTATTTTAAGTGTCCTCTGAGAAATGCTAATTTACAATGAAACACCTATGGAAGTACATGTGACATCTACATGAATACCAAATGAATTCATTTTGATCAATGCTATTACAATGAATATAAAATGAATTCACAATGATAGGACATTTAAAGTATTACCAAATTTTCTTTTAATATTACATGTGCTATGAAGATTAGCATATATTAAGAATCAGACTGAATATATATGTGTGTATATATATGAATATATATGTGTGTATATATACACACACATAAACATATATATACACACACATATTTATACACACATATACACACAAAGCAAAAAAATATGTCCCTACTAATTACTTCATTAGCAAGTACTTTTTGAAAAAGAAACATTCTATTCACTCATACACACATACAATCTTATATGTGCAAAATGCTTATGTCATGTTTACAAAATTATACTGGATATTAACAAACATAAGATTTGCATTATGAGAGCAAGCAAACAAAGAGGCTTTGTGGATTTTAGATTTGACAAAAGATGTTTCCATATCTATATTTTGAATTTTCCTGATTCTTTCATGCTCGTAACAGTTGGTAAATGGATTCATCTACCTGTTATAATTCACAGGTAGTTTTTCTGGCTCTTCACCAATATTAAGTGATGGATGGACAGATATATGGGTGGATAGTAAATAGTATAATATTTAAATATAATCTTTGAGAGAGTAGAGTTTTATTCAGTTTCCAAAAACCCAGAATTTGCATTGGTGGTATAGTTGTAAGCATAGCTGCCTTCCAAAAACCCAGAATTTGTAGGGAAAATGTGACTTGTCCATTTTTGATAGACTACTTCCTTTTGATGATAAATGAAGACCCACAGACCGTGGGCACTGAATCTGTACTTAGACTGACCCATTGTGAAATATGCAACTTCACATCAATCAGCAAGAATTGACCTTAGAGGAATGAGTCTCTGGTCCCATTTATAATTTCAAGGAGCTAACGTAAGCAGGCCAATAGTGGTCTTCCAGATGAAACCAGCGAGAGCCCATTCTGTGGTCTAGATCCCACCACAAATCACAGGAGATCTCAGATGACCTGTGTACCTGAAACAGACTTTACTCCAATAATGTCCATCTGAATCAGTTCCTATCTCTGCAACATCACTCACATGCCCTCCCTTCTTAACTGCCACAATCCTGGGTTGGAACATCATCATCTCTTGACCAGGTACTTGCAGCAAAGGCCTCATAACTCATCTATCTCCCTGCCTCCCTTTCTCCAATTAGTCCTACACATTGCCAACCAGATTATCTTTCTAGAAAGCATATTGGATCATGTGACTCACCTGCTCAGAAGTTCTCAATGGCTCCCTCCCACCTACAGGATTAAAATAGAATGCCTTTGTGGGGCACATAGGGCTCAGCCAACCTGTCCAGCTGCAGTTCCCTCCACTCTATCCTAGATGTGCTTTCTACCCCAGCAGTGCTGAACTACCGCGGTGTCTTTCTGCATCGTTCCTTCTGCCTGGCATGTCCTCCCCTCACCTGCCTGCCTGAAAAACACCTGCTTGTTCTTTGAATTTCAACTCAAAAGCTTCTTCCATGAGGCCTTTCCTATCCGCTTGCTGCCATCTGAATCCCACAGATTCCACCATGGCACTTTTTATACAGAATTATAATCTTCTGTTAACATGTCCATAGAGTAACTAGACCATAAAACTATGAGCCAAGAACAATATTTTATTTATCTTTGTCTCCTGAGCCATTGCCCAGTGTCTGACGCATAATGCCTTTTCAATGGCTGTTGAGTAAATAGACTTGTCTCCTAAAGACGCCATTGTCCTTTCTGTTGTCCATTCTTCAAGCAGACATTCAGAAATCTGTGCTCATAAATTGCTTGGTAAGCACCATAGTGATTTAAATTGATGTGGCGAGCACATTCCAAATGCATGTGGGCAAGAGAGTGAACTTGAAAGTCCATGTCACTCTTGAATATTCCAAACCTTCTAGGAAATCAAATTACTGTACGTCGAACTAAAAATAAGAATAGCAAGGATTTATTAATCACCCACTATATGCTGGTCATGATGCTAACTACTTCATAAAAATCTCACAATTGCTACATCATATCACTATTACTACCCCCCCCCCTTTTACAGATGAAGAAATCAGGGTTCAGAGAAATCAGGTGACTTGACCAAGGCCTCGGGCTAAGAAATGGAGAGTGGAGATTCAATAGCAAGTCTGGGCGGGGGGTGGATGCTGGCTGAGCCCAGGGCAGACCCGGGTGGCCCCCCTTCCTCCCCGAGCCAGGCTCCCCGGTGCTCTGTGACTTCCAGCACCACCTGAGGCCTGGGGCAGGCACAACCAGAACCCTCCATTTCCAGGCTGGGCGACGGCCAAGGGTGCTTGAGCCGAACCATGTGCGGGCCGTTCTGCAGCCGTTTCTACCACGATATTGGAATTGAATACATTGGCCAAATAAAGTTGAAATTTTACTAAAAAAAAAAAAATAAAAAAAAAAAAATTGGCTCAATTCTTAGGTTCCTAACTTGACACCATTACCTTTCCTAGGTATGCCAGAAGTCTCTACAGTTTCTAGAGAAGAGAACCTAACAGCTCCAGGGACAAAATCCAGGGGTTTATGTGTAAGTTTAAAAGTCAGCATATGTCATGTCACTCAACTGTCATTCAATCCACATTCAATAAAGGGGAGTTCCTTTTGCCTTAGAAATCTTGGATTAAAATCTTCTCATGCAGGAATTGACATCTTGGGAACTAGGAGATGAAGTGGGATGGTTTCACCCATTCTAGTCAGTTTATTTTCTTTCTTTGGCAAAGGCTTGCTTGCCCAATATTTTAAAAATTCAATTTGGGACGCCTGGGTGGCTCAGTTGGTTGAGCAGCTGCTTTCGGCTCAGGTCATGATCCCAGCGTCCTGGGATCGAGTCCCACGTCGGGCTCCTTGCTCAGCAGGGAGCCTGCTTCTCCCTCTGCCTCTGCCTGCCATTCTGTCTGCCTGTGCTCGCTCTCTCCCCCTGTCTCTCTCTGATAAATAAATAAAATCTTTAAAAAAAAAAATAAAATAAAATAAAATAAAAATTCAATTTCAAGTAATTTCTAGAATTCTTCCACTATTTCCTTTTTTCTAGAAAGCAAACTCGTACCAATTCTACTTTTTACTCTGATGGAAAAAGATTTCCTAAATCTGAACTTGGCTTCTGGTCTTTACTTGATTTTTATAATTGGGTTTCTGTCTTTGCTTGGCCTGGAAAGAATCCTAGGTGGACTGAAACTAGATTCCTAAAATGAACCCCACTCTGGGTTTGAACACTTTTCTAGAAGACAGAAGAAAAATTATACTGTTTGCTTGTTTCTGGAATGAACTTAGCTTCCAGCCAAGTTCATAGCAGGGGGTGGAGGGACCTCACTGTCAAAACTTCAGGGACACCTCTCTCTTGCAGAAAAGACTGCTACAAACCCTAAGGCCACCTCTGTCTGTGGGCATGTGGGAGTCTCCTCATCTGGTGCCAACTGACTCCATTTGCAATGAACAGAGTAATGAAGCCATGCCCTTAAAATTTTCAAGACAAAAGCTGTGTCTTCTGTAAGCAACCCTGGAGGTCTGAAACAGTTTGGCCAATCAGGACCTCCTGCCACTCTCCACTATTGGAAGCTCGACTCTTTATCAATTCACTAGCTTCTAATATCCAAGAGAAAACTTAGATTCCACAAAACCATCCACATCTTGAGATATCTCTATGCTGGAGACCCACTAATAACTGTCCAGAAAAAAAAAAAAAAGTATATCATCCAAAGAAGGAAATGCAGCATTGGGTTGGGTGTTTTATGGGGCTGAAATAAAATACCTGAGCTGTAAGATTCAAGTCCTGACTCTTTTTCTCCACTTCCAAACTTCCAGGAAACCCCCAGCTCAAATATTACCTTCACTGCAGATGTCATCTTCTCATCCCACTTCTTAAATATATCCCCTGGTTCCCACGGTACTTCATTCAGAGGTCTATCACCCTACCCTCTACAACATAGTATAATTAGACGGTCACATAACAGAAACCATGGATGGTAGGGACTGTGTCCCCAGTGCCTGGAACATAAAATAGGGGTCAGCGTACTCTCTTTCGTAAATGGCCAGAAAGTAAACATTTTAGGCTTTGTGGCAACATGGTCCCCGTCACAACTGTGTAGCTGCCATTGTAGTCCAAAGGCACCTAAACACAGTATGAGAACAAAGGGGCCTGGCCGTGCTCCAAAACTTTATTTACAAAAACAGGTGGTGGCCAGATTTGACCCACAGGCCCAGTCTGCCAACCCCTGATGCAGACTATCCAATGAAAGGTATAAAGATGGGAGGGAGGGAGGCAACCAGGAAGGAAGGGGGAGAGGAAGAGAAGGGGAGATTGAAGACGAGGTGGAGAAGGAGAATAAACCCAGAAATAAAGTCAGAATGAAACAAAATTTGATATGCTTCCCAGATGGTAAAGAGCTATTCCTAGTGAGTTTCTCTTCAGCAAAGCATTCAGTCCATGAGAAACAATTCTAATTAGAATCCTCCAATTATACTTCACATTGTATTCTCTACATGTAAATCTTCCAAACAGTTTCTCTCTTTCGGCAAATCATTATTTCCCATTTATTAAGACAAAGTACAGGCGAAGAGCTCCGTTGCTGGCTTATAACTACAGCCTGCCTACAGGTGTCATATTTTATGCACTGAAAAGAGAGTATTGTTTTGCCACTCTCTATGCAGGAACCATGAATGCCTGGAAACAAATGACTTTTGACTGCTGATCAGAACCACACTTTAATCAGTTTCTAGTCTATGATCAATAATTAATCATGCTATTCTGTCTAGGTAATAAATAATGGGGAAAATATCAATGAATATATAGTTGGCCAGATTCTCCCTGGGGCGAAACACAAAAGGACCAGCATGAAAGTCTATCTGGATAACCCTGTGGATTCTCAGTGAACGGCTTTCGTTGAAATTCCAGGAGGGTGAGGACTGGTAGGAGAGGAAAGAGACTTGTCACCACCAACCCCTCCCTCCAGGCCCCTCAGGACTAATAATCCCCACTCGGATCAAATGTATGTGCCTGCAAAGAGAGTTGAAAAGAAGTCTGTGACAGCAGGGGCACAGGGGACAGGCCAGAGTCTCCCAGGCACACTGAAGGTATTCCTCCCTTGGAGGCAGCAGAAGCACAGACGCACTTGACTTCACACGTTAGCCTACAGGCTAGAAGTTGTGTGTCCACTGCAGTTTTACACGCTGCCTCCTAGATGCACACCCAGTGATTTTGTTACTTAAGTATTATGATGGGATATTTTCTGAGGAGAATCACTGTACTGGTTTTCTATTGCCATAGAACAAATGACCACAAATTTCATGACTTAAAACGACATGCATTTATTATCTCCCAGTTTCTGCTTGAATGCAGATCAGGGGTCTGGCCTCTGGCTCAGCAGGGCTCTCTACTCGATCGCAGTGCAATCACAGAGTCCATCAGGGCTGTGGCCTGGATCTAGATCTTGGGATCTAGATCTTGGGATCCTCTTCTAAGCTCATGTGGTTGTTGGCCAAATTCAATTCCTTGTGATTGTATGACCAAGAGTCGTCACTATAAGAATCATGCCCTAATTTACCTTTTTAGTCAACTTCCAAGTAGAGGCATAGGTAATGAGAACACACAAAGGGGACAGAAATCCAGGCGGAACTGCTACCACAGTTCGGGAGCCAGTGTCCTTCAGTGCTGTTAGAGATTAAGATGATCTTGTCCTTTTTTTCTTTTTTTTAATAGCTTGGGAGTTCTACCTGAGCAAAAAAAAAAAAAAAAATCTAGGCAAAAGTCTCTATTGTGGAGAGCCACACTACCATCATGCTAGATCTAGAAGTCCATGGTCTTTCTCATGCTAATGTAGATGGAACCAAGCATTTGGATTACAACAGTATTTTTGATACAAAAGTTATGATACTTTTTATGAGACAGTCTCAGTTGTCTTTTATTCTATCTGGGTTCACAAAAGAAAAGCATCATTTGTAGTGTGATATTAGCAAACTGCCTAATCTATTTAAGTAACCTGCTTTGAGTCAGGTATTTTCTTTTTATTAACTTATTTCCCCCAAGATTTCAGCCTTCCCACATTCTGAGGACATGCAGCCAAACTCATAAGCAGCTTTTCTAATAGAGTGTGACACCTGCCAATGCCTGGGTCTGCCTGTCTTGGCCTCACAGAAGCCTGGCCAGAATGGCCCATATTAGCCCTGCAGGAGCCTCTGGGTCCACAAAGTACCAGTGTCACTGTGCTCTTCACAGCTCCAAAGGATGGGAAGGGCCCCCAAATTTATTGAGCAGAGCCGAAAAGAAAAATTCTTAAGACCACCTAAGTAAATCCCTAGTGAAACAGGGAGAAGTCCAAAAAGGGCTCAGTGATGTACGTTTCTAATAATCAGCTATCTGCTCTCTACCTTTCCATCTATGTGTTCCCCATCTTCTCCGTCAATCAGTTACTGAAGGGTCCACTCCCAGGTTTTGTGAATAGAATCTGAACTTTCTTTAAAACTGCAGTGTTGGGCCCCAGGGCCCTTAAAAGTTCATGCCTAAAAACTGCACCTTTCAGAAGTACAGCTTCTATCCACTCTTCTCTTTCTGAATAAAGCAAGCTGGTCTAAGGCAGGTTTCCACCAAGCTTGGAATAAGTGTCCCATGATGGCGCTACCCTACCTTGCCATATTAGACATGTGAGCTTTCAAAAGCTAAGGAAGCAGGAAGACATCTCAGAACACTGTGAACTATGTTAAAGTACGTAACTGGATTCAACTGTGCAAAAAGCTCAGCATCCCAAACCCTCCCACAGGCAAGGGGGCTTCTATATGGTTGGATATCTTTCTAGAGCCTCTTGGAACCAGAGGCAGTATCTTACCTCTTGCAAAAGGAAAATGACCTGGATAACATAGTATCAGGTCACTTTTGCCCCTAAGAAAGATGAAATGTTAATAGGAAGCGATGGGTCATCTAGAAATTCAGATGATGAAGCATGGACGAGGCTCCACCTTCAGCTGATGGGGAACTAGAACAGAATGAGGCAGGCATAGACGTGCGTACACGAGCCCCACATTACTTAGAAACACCAACATGGGAGAACCCTACTCAGCCTACTGGCCATCCAGACTGGCTGCCTTCGCCGAATTGGAGAGGACTTACAGCCACTTCAGAAGAGCGTACACAGCCAACACAAACCAAACACAATCTGCTTCTTTGTGAATTGCAAGCAATTCCCAACTGCCTGAGCTAATGGTACGGAGCAGTAGAGCAGATAACCCAATACGGTGGATAATCTCAAAATCATTTTCCATTTGGCTTGTGGAATGAATTAAATGATTTGTTTCAGCTTCAGCAGATTTACCTTCCTAATTATGTTTTTTGTTAGGCTAGAAACATTCAACATCACAACATGTTGCCAGGGATTTTTAAAGTATGGCAGAAAATTGCCATGTGAAAGATCGGCCCAGGGCTCACCTGGGGTCATCGATATCAACTGAGTGCCTACTGTGTGCAAGGTACTGAATGGGACAGAAAGTGATGAGAGACCTGGATTCTGCAGTCAGGACTGTAATGGAGTAAACAAGACAGATCTAGAGGTATAAACATATACCTTAAAGGTAGTTGGTTACATAAATGCATGTAAAGCGAGGACATTTCTATACTGGACAATCTCTCTAGATATCCTATAAATATTTTTCGAATAAATGAATGAATGGAGAAACAATGCATATCTGGAAAGAAGTTTAAAAAAAAATGCTTCCAACAGTAAGCATTCCTGGGCTTCCAAGAAAAAGCAGCTTACTGTTCACTGGTGGCCAGAAAAGGTGTTCCCCTAAATTAGAAGCTCTTACAAGGCAGGTTACATCCTCCTCAAGGCTCTGTACAGGTAAAGAATGTGGTAGATTATCTCCACATGTTACCTGACCCTCTTCCTTGGATTAATCATCACCTTCTGGATCTTAACCCAATACCTCCTCCTCAGGGAAATCTTTCCAACCCCAGACTATGTCAGTCCCCAGGGATTTGCCTTCTTAATACCCCTCACCTTGTGAGCATTTCATCCAACCCATGTAAACACTTATCTTTGCAATAGTTGTTGAGAGGCTGCCTCCTCTGATTGAACATAAGCTCTATGGAGGCAGGGACAATGATCTCTCCCATTTTTGTTACTGTGTTTGCAGCACTTAATGTAGTGACTTCCATACAGTGAAGCTAGATAAGTATTTGTGGAGTACTGAACTCAAGTGCTGAAGTCAGGGGGAAAACCTCCAACTGAGCCCTCAGGAATGGGCAGGAAATACTTAAAGGAAGAAAAGGGAAGCTTCCTGGAAAGAAGTCTGCCTGAACAGCCACATGAAGATGAAAATAAATGGGAGGATATTGTGGGATCATTAGTAGGCTTCTTCATGAAGTCGTTTAATAAGGATTGGAAATTATTAAAAAAAAAAAAAAAAAAAAAACAGCTACCATCTATCGAGTTTTTCCCATAAGCTAATTTAATGGATTATCTCATTGTCTCTCATAGCAACCCTGTGAAATAGCTATTATCCTTATTTTACAAGGAGACCAAAGCTTACAGAATTTAAGGTCATTTCATAAATATATGGCAGAACCACTATTTGAACCCAGCCCTATTCATCTAAATGACTCCAATGCCCATGATCTTCACCAGTAAGCAAATGAGGTACTGCATTCAAAAACGTTTAATAAATTGTAAAGCAGTTGATAGCTACAATGTGTGCGGATATGGTCAAATACCCAGGTAACAGACTGACTGGCTGGCTAGCTAAGAAATTCGAATTTCTTAATAACTAAATACATCTCTATTTTACTGGGTTATGTAAGCCTTGCCTTGCAGGGCTGGTGAAAATCCAAAATGTTCTCCTACCTGAAGGACAAAAAATGTGAGCCTCCTTGATGCCTACATATAAACAGTTAACAATGGAAACACCCATGCACTTTGTTTCCAACTAAATGGTTTAACACTTTTTTTTCCTTTTCCTTTCCACTAAGGCTTAAGGAGACTGAATAAATATTAAGACCAATGTGGCCTCTCTCCGTAAATTCAAGGCTAACTGGTCCAAGACTGACTCTCAGAACAGATTCGATGCAAGTGGACAAAGCCCGGTATGGCCAGAATCGTCCAGCCGCTCTGGCATAAGGACATCTAGATCTCTGGACCACAAGCTCCAAGAACAGAGGCTCCAAGTCTGTTGTTAACCTTTATCTCTCGGGCACCAGCACAGCAGAAAGCACCCACTACATAAGCAGTTAAGGAATGAAAGAGTGAATGTTTAAGATTCCGTTAATTTTCATGTAAAATGTTCAAGGGACATTTAAAGTCCTGGGTCATATATTTATCCTCACTATAATCGTCTGAGGCAGGAACTAAGAAAAATAGGACCCTTTAGGAGGCAGTGTCAAATACATCTGGCTAAATCTAGATTATTAAAAAATATGTTTTAGTCACTGAAGAAGAATCTATTTTGCAACACAATGGCAAACAAACATAACAAAACAAATGAGCTGACTAGAATTTTCTTTTCCTTTGTAACTGGCTATCTTAGCATCCGTTGACACGTCCTGATTGACAGCTCCTAGACGATCATCGACTCTCAATTAGCATTTACTAGTATTATTATTAATAACAACTAGCATCTTTAAATTTCCTCTCAGGAGATGTCAATGGATTTTCATTTTTCAATAATGAGGATTTGCGAAATGATTTATTTTACTACATCTGCAAAACATGCCACCGAAAATAATAAAACTTGTATTTGTCCTAATGACAACCATTACCTCTCACACAGGTATGCCAGGGTAGGACACAGAGCTTTTTTTGTGTTTAGCAGATCCTGGAGGTTTGCTGGGAGCTGGGCACAAACCACAGAAAAGCAGATAAGTCACCATCTCAGGAAGCATTCCTCAGATATTCTGGTTTTTGAGACAAGTGGAATTATTCCCCACTAATTTATACACCAATGAAACTGGCTGGTTGGCAAGTCCACAATTAATGTGAATGCCAAGTGGGAAGGCAGCTTTGTTTCATCTCAGAGAACACTTTGCTGAACAGCAGCCTCCCCAGCTGAAAATGCATGCAATGTCTCTCTCTTTTAACTTGCAGCAGACGCTGGCATTTCTTCATCTCTATTCACTCTATCATTATGATGCATTATACAATGTAATGATGTAATACACCGGAAAGCCGAAATGTGCACGCCTTGCCAAAAATAATAATAAGAAAAGTATACAATTATTTTCTGCTATGAAAGCCACTATCACTATCATTTCATCCTTCCCCAGCCAAAATGAAAGCTTCCCTAATGGCTCAGAGTCTCTTTATGTTTGTGAATTGAACATGAATGTGAAAAGTAGGACGTCACCTCGTCTGTACTGAGTTAGAACTTTTAAAGGATGTAAACAAATTTATCACTTGAGCATGGCGGGCTGGCTCCCGAATCTGCTCCGGCCATATTTTCGACGGTGTGATTTCTGGTGTGATTCTAAATGTTACCCAGTCTTTATTTGTTAATAACAAATTTTCCTAAAAAGGGTCTGCCTTTTCATGTTTCATTAACATTAACCCACAATCACAAGCCACTGTTCTGGGCAGGAAGCACATTTCAGGGAAAAGTCACCGTCTGCTAGTAGCTGCATTCGTGGCTGATTAAATCAAAAAGAATCAAAGTAATAAAACCTCAGAAATAAAGCCAACTAATTGTTACATTTCCTTTCCCCCTAACTGAGCCCTATTTTGAGTTACAGAAGCAGAAGATTGCTTTAAGAATAAGATATTTTGAATGCATTATAAGAAAATATTCCTCAAAGATTGCAGTATCGAGCAGACTTTCTTCATCTAATTCCTTGTGGTCCTGTCCCTCCTTTTCCTTTCTCCCCTCCATTACTGACTGCTCCCCTGCTCCCACGGATTTTCTGGGTATACAGTATATCTAATGTTCTTCTTCATTATTACCAGGGACCAACCCCTTATAAATGTGACCAAACCAAAAGAAGGAAGCCATATTCCCGACCGTCCAGCTTGCTGGCAGAAGCTCTGTCGATTTGGACTGCAGCAACATTTCAAAATGATATTTTCAGCGCTGTTATTATAATTGTAATTAGGAAGTGGTTGATTAGATGGAGACCAGAGACGAATTTTAAGGGAACACGGGGACCAGAGCAGGGCCATGCTGCCGTCCAAGGCATTCTGTCTCCAGCTTTGAGAAAAACTGCCTTGACAGAGCTCACTCACAAAACCCGGCCACAGATCATAAAGCTCCTAAGTGGGCTGGCCACCAGCTTTATGCTGAAAATTTGTGGGATGCCATTTTTTGCCTAGCAAAATTAGTAGGAATGCTTAACGTAATTAATTTTTATACTAAACACGTGTTGTTATTTTTTTTTTTTTAATGTACAATTACCAAACCATCGAAACCACAGTAGAGCACAATCAGATGTGCCTGAAAACACATAATTGACATAAAGGACGTGCAGGAAAATAACGTGAAAACATAAAATAAACGGTTATTGCTATTTAGAGTCTACATTTAAAGAGTGGAATTCATCATAATTATGCATTATTAGCTAATAATTGGGTGGAAGCATTCAGGGCATATCATGTTTATTGTTACTGGTATGCCATTGTGACTGTTACTATTATTTTCTGTGGAAATTTTTACCAACCTGAGATTGTTTTGAAGAATTCCCAGTGATTACTCAATACATACGACCTGTAGACTGTTTTGCATTATTCACTCACCACCGAAACACAGTCACCTCTGGGGAAGACCCCAGAAAATACCAAACGTCTCATAAAAACACACCAGCAGGTGTAGGGCATATTTCTTTATCCAGAAGAAAGCCTAAGAGGGACAGAAAGTAAAGAGGTGTGGATTCCTCATGCAGGGTAAAAGCAGCCGAAAGTGAAAAGCAGAACTATGCAGTTTTGCTGATTCAAGCATTATTCAACATACCATTTCTTCATTCCCTCTATCTCTTCCTCTCTTTCTCCTCCCCTCATACATATACACATAAATGTATAATTTCTGTGTGTGTGTGTGTATATATATATATATATATATAAATATAAAATGGTCATATTACATATATGTAAGTGTGTATATATGCATACACACACAAAAACACACGCGCACACATATATCCATCCCCAGAAATACAAAAAGGATATGATAAGGTAACCAGGTTTTTAATGACGGTTTTAATGACTGTTTTATGTATGATACAAATTGTATCTGTGTCATCAAGGGTCAAAGGATATAAAGGTTCATACAATTCAGCACGTTCAATCTTTAGGCTTTAATACTCCTGGTTGGCAGCCCCAAGCTACCCATTCCAGGTCTGGTACGTGGGGAATGTGTCAAGTGAACTATGATCAAATTCCTGTACTATGAAACCACGAAGACTAAATGACACTGCATAAAACAGAAGTGGTGTCCTCAAAGTGTCAAAACAACCCGTCGGAAGGTAAAAAATTTGCTGACATAGCCAGTTTTCTTGGTCTACATGAGGTAAAATAACTTTTATGATGGATATTTTGTTTCCTTTCGCCACACTTAGGTGTCACATAAATTGTCAAGAGAACAAGACCTAGAAAGAAAATGACCAAAACAGTAAAGACAAAAAGAAAATGCAAAAATGAAAAATCAATTTAGCTCAATTATAAAACTTAAATTTGTGTCGTATATTTAAATTCAAAGCAGTTGAGTTGATAAATCCAATCTACTTATTGCATTTGCTTACTTGACAATCATTTCTTGAGTGCCCACCGTGTGTCAGACACTATATTCTGGGCCCTATGGATATGGTGGACAAAACACAGAGAAATCCTCGCTCTCTCAGGATTTATGTTATTTGTGACGAGTGTGGCTGGGGGTTGAGGAAGGGAGACCAACAACAGACGCATAATTAAACTATATAATAGTTTAGATGGTAGTAGGTACTGTGGAGACAAAACACAAAAAATAGGTCAGTAATGACCTCCCTGAGAGGATAACATGTAAGCCACAACCGTAGGCCTATCCAGATAGAAACATAGTCAAACTATCTGGCTGAATGAACTTTTCATCTTTAGGGACAGAGGTGATCAAACTGATCCAGCAACCCCTTGCAAGTATAGCCTCAGGAAACCACTCACAGGATACCAAGGAAGATTTGCACAGACTTCGGTTCCTGTGCCACAGCACAATTCAAGTTAACAGAACACTTACAAAGAGAAAACACTTTTTTCTCAGATTAATTCAAATTGTCTGTCTCTCATTTGTTTTAAATACAGATCAGTTTGTCTACATTCAGCAAAGTAAAACAACATGGAGCAAAATGAAGAAAGAAGAACTGTGGTGGGCCCTCTGCACCGGGTAGGAGGGAGGGAAGTGCACGAGCTGGTCTTCATGAGCAGCCAAGTAACCAATTAGTCTGCATTCACCTTTTAAGTCATTTGCTTTCCAAGCATTTAGACCCAAGAAAAAAAAAAGGGCAGTATGCGTATCTCTACAGCCCATATTTCCTGAGTCATAATTTAGAACTCGGGACCTAATGAAGAATCCTTTTTGTGATTTGTAAGCGCATTTATATAAAAAGCTTTTCCAATTTATACAATTTAAACCATGTTTGGTTGTTAGTTTTAAAAATTACTTACTTGGGGTGCCTGGGTGGCTCAGTGGGTCAAAGCCTCTGCCTTCGGCTCAGGTCATGGTCTCAGGGTCCTGGGATAGAGCTCCGCATCGGGCTCTCTGCTCAGCAGGGAGCATGCTTCCTCCTCTCTCTCTGCCTGCCTCTCTGCCTACTTGTGATCTCTGTCTCTCAAATAAATAAATAAAGTCTTAAAAAAAAAAATTACTTTCTTGAGGGGCACCTGGGTGGCTCAGTCAGTTAAGCATCTGACTCTTGATTTCAGCTCAGGTCTTGATCTCAGGGTCATAAGATCTAGACCCTCTCTGGCTCCACACTCAGCAGGGAGTCTGCCTGAGATCCTCTCTCTCCCTCTCCCTCTGCCCCCACCCATCACTCTTCCTCTCTAAAATAAAATAAAGAAGATCTATTAAAAAATTCATTTTCTTGAAAAGAATATCCAGAACCCACAGTTCTTATGAGTATACCTCAACACCAATGTAATCTGTATTACCTTAGTAGAAAATGCACTTCTTTCCTGGAGAACACATAGCTCCTGGACTCTTACTACTGTATTTGTTTATTTAAATAAGGAATTTTAGCATAACCTAGCTTCAGGCATATCCATCCTCCCTCCTCCCCAAGCCCACACACCCAGCTGATGGAGTTGGAAGTGGAGAGGATCACTTCCTCTCAGAAGCTACCCAATGCAGCAGGGATAAAGCCAGCATTTACTGATGGGATATTGGGAGGAGGCAAACCCAGGGATCATTCTGATGGGAGGAGCCAGCAGGAGTGCTGGAAAAGCCATAGACCCTAATCCCAGGCTCCCGCCACCGCTGGTGCCAGAGCCCATTTCTCCCTGAGTACCAAAGCCAATGGGGGGACTGAGGGAAAATTTCTTTCTCCAGTTACATGGGACATGTTGTCGTGCGGACACTGGTCTCGGGAGCAGGGGCCCTCCATTACCACCTCTGCTTCTGCTGTCACTGATGCTTACTGAGATCTTTGCAGAGCCAGAGCCAAACCCAGATTAAAACTATGACATTTAGGTAGAAGATTACATGTCACACAATCTCCTCTATTCCACTCTGCTTCCTTGCACTGCCCTAGTTGGGCATCCAGAGCAATTTTTTTTTTCTTTTTTTTTCCATCCCTTGTTTACTCCCTTCACCAAGACATTGCTATCAACCGCTTATAACTTGGTGTGAATGCAAGTTTACTAGTAACTTCCATGGAGATTTGCAACTAAAGTCTCTTGCCATTGAAAAAAAGAAAAACACCTTCTCCTGTGACAAGAGTTCTAGGGTTCTATATGGATGCTATCCTGGAGGCTAGAAATTTTTGAAATACATTCCAACTCTTCCACTTGGGCACCCACCTCCAGATGAGCTTGAGTTCTAATTAGCCTTTGGCAACTGGTTAGAAAATTTCTCAAAATACATAAAAAGTGAAGATGGAAATGATTTTTGCAAAACCACCTGTCCATTAACTAGGAATATTATCCTCTTTAAACGGTTTAATAGACAAGCAGAATCAATTTGGCCATGAAAGAATACCCTTTTATCGGACTGGAAAAATAAATTTGCTCACTTTTCTCAGACATAGGGTTGCCTTATCCCCTCTCTACCCCATGCCCTTTGCCTTCTTGATGAACTCCGACCCATGAAACTGAATGTCATATGTTGCTAGGATTTTCTCCTCCAGACTTCCTTTGCCTCGGATGAGTATCCAAAGGGTAGGGTAGATGAGTGCAGACCATCCTCAGCCTTCTCTGGAGAATCTGTTCCCTGCTGATGCTGAAATGGGGCTTTATTCACTCAAGCACCTCATGACTTTGAAACCTGATTTGATAAAAAATGTTAATTATGCTTCTCTTTAACATGATTTATAGGACATTAGTGACAGCAGGGGAGTGTTTACTCCATGCAGGTAAGAGACCAGTCTAGGGGCTGCCTCTGATTTCCATGTAATTAGGAAAATTTGGCCCACCCGGGGGCCTAATAAGATCACCACTCTCTTTCCCTCCCCAAAATGCAGAACAAGCTTCTAACCAGCATGTTGCATTTCCAGTTGCCAGTAACATTTTTAACTATAAAATTTAAGGTAACAAAAAAAAAAAAAAAATCCCATTTGTATGTATGTGTCATCTGCGAGTGGCTCTGCACCAACAAATGGGGTTGGTTGTTAACAACTACAGGTCTCTGCTAAATGAAAATCAAGTTAGTATTTCCTTCCTGGATGGAGAACTATGCGCTTTGTGCATAAGTGGTTTTTTGTTTTTGTATTTCATATATAAGCTAACCCACCTTCTCAGAGCCTTGTTCTGTGTGTGTATTTCCATGACTGCATGTGTGTGTACATGTACCCTTTATCAATACACCTTGGGAGGAAGAACATTCCTTTAATGCCTACATAATAGGTCTGTGGAAGGCTCCCTCTTTCACTGCTGAAATGACTGAAAATCTGGAATGGAAAGAAGACTTATGGGCCTAAGCCACATAATGAACACAGAAATAGTAAGAGTTTATACCTTCTCACACCTCCCCTGTGACAATCCCAGGTATAGTCATGAAACAGTTACACACCTGCCCGGTCGCTCATCCATAAGCCCACAGGTAAGCACGTTTCCATACATCCCTTCCATCTGTGCAAGCCTCTTTCAAAAACACAGCCCCTCAAGTAAGAGCTCCCGCCAAACCTATACTTCTTGTGCCTGTAACATATGCGTGACGTGGCTTCTAGGAAACTTATAATGTTAGACATTTTTATGCTGCTACACCATGAAGCATCTACACAGTATAAACCAGAATGCAACAAGACCCCTATAAAGGGGCAAATCTGCAGCAAAAGTCTGAACCCATTTTAAGGATATACAGCAAAAGGGCTTACCAGCTATTCTGGAGAGAAGGGACAGTGATTACAAGAGAGAAAGGGAAGTCTTTCTTCTTCTCTCTCTTTTTTTTAAAATCAGAGCATCTTTGTGTGAGGGTACACTGAGCTTTGACATGAGCAATGTTTGGGTTTGTGTTGCCAGCAAGAGAAAATTCAGTTTGTGCCACAATATATATGTGTATGGGAAGAATATTTTTTAAAATACAATAAAATGTTATCTCTGATTAGAAAGGAAAGATGAATTCTCCTGCTAAACCAGGTAACCCTAAAAGCGTGTTAACATGAAATACTAAATAAAATGCTACTCATCTATAATAAATCTTATTACACATTTTGGCAATTTTACTACTAACACAGTGAAGGTTTCAAGCAATGTTTGAAAATAGAAATCTTAAATTGAATCATTGTTGCATGAATATATGCAAAATATTCATTTCTAGCACTGTGAGGGTTGAGTGCTTTTAAATTGGAGAAATCACTCATGACTTCACCTTTTCATGCAAGATAAAGTTGTATGTGGTAACATCATTACAATGTCATGAAAGGAGTGGAAATCATACAACAGTTCTGCCTAAAGCTAATATACAAAAAAAGAGCTTCAATATTTTTCAATATTGTTCAATATTTAAAGGTGCAGTGCAAGGCTTTAAATATATTTAAAAAAAATCATTATACTTTAGATGTCAGTGAGGCCTTTACTGAGCTCAGAGACTAATAAAATCATTGATGAGATCTCTTTAATATTTAACGGAATTCATGTCTCAGGTAGTCGCCTATTTTCCACTCCTATCTCTGCAGATGGGGCTAAATATAGATTTTAAAAAAGATTTATGAGAAGGTGATTATAGATTTTCTTAACTATAGCACTCAGATAAAACTATTTACTCAATGATACTGTCATAACAAGAGAAAAAGCATTATGACATTTAAATAGGATTTTCTATCAATTCTTTAACAGAAGATGGCTTCAAAAGTAGCTAACACATTTATACACACTAACAATCAGGGAGTTCAATCAGTGAAAACAAATGAGCAGATTTTCAAATGAGTTGCCGAACCATGAATCATCAGTAGAAGGTTAGGACTGTGAGAAACTGAAAGATTTTTTTTTTTTTTTAATATTGAGGACAACAGTAATTGTTGTTGCTCATGGATCTCTTTGCTTTTTCTCTATCCAGTGATAGAGAAAATTAGGAGCCAAAGTTCAGACTCAAAATCCTAAGATATGTGTGTGTGCGTGTGTGTGTAAGATATAAGAACAGCTCTCATTTAATTGTATTTTTTATAGTTACTCTGTGGGGGGAATATCATTCATTCTAAGGTAAAGTAAGGCATTCACAGGCTCAACTTTAAACCCCTGTTTTTATGTGAAATTGATAGCTCCTTTTCTGTTATCAAGTCACTAGTCCAGCACTTTAAAGTCATGGTCTGCAAAATAAAATTGTCTCCCTTTTGAATGTCAACCCCTAAAACCAAATATTCCCATTTATTAAAATAAAAATGTAAATTTATAAATTATCATCCTATTTTTATGTAAAAGCATTCTGGAAAGTACCACATCCCATTGTCACATGGCAAAGAGCCCTCCCCGCCATTGGCTGTTGCTAGGCTACCAGGAAATGGAATGGACCATTGCCAATGATGAATTAACTGATGAGCCAGGATGACAGTAATCTTTGTCACTGGATGCAGTAGCTGTCTGAGCCCTGTCATTTTCTGCATTTCATGTTAAACAGATATACCTAGATTGTAAAACAATACAAAGAAGAATCTGAAAAGAAAGAAGTAAACTTTGACAATCAGAGGGCGGTAGCTTTTTATATATATATGCGAGGCTTATTACCTTCACTAAAGAATGTGATCCAACATTCATTAGCTTTTCTTTTTAAAATCAAAACCTGCAAGCAAATGAAACTTTGTTATACATCAATAAAGCAAACTCAAAGAGATACCTACTGGGAAGCATTCCGAAAAATTCACAAAATAATCAGGATGTTTGGTCCATGATGTTAGCCATCAGGATTTATGTGTATGGAAGAGTATCCTTATTTGGGGAATTGTACAGACAAAGATAACTGACCAAATCTGGGTGCTGGGGCTTTGTAGACTTTATCAGCATAAATAACTAGCAACTAAGATACCCAGTGAATAACATCATGTTCACAAAGGACGTAAGATTTTTCCATTTGAACAAACTAATTCAAACAAATTGACTTTTTCTCATGAATTTATCTAAAACATATGGAAGGGATTGGTAGTTTTGTTCTACTTGTAGATTCAACCTTAAACCAGTCATGAAATCTCACAAGCAGAGGACAGGGACTCAGAAGTTCTGAGTGGTGGACTTCAAGGGAAGACAGAAGTCAAGTGAATGTAGGCTCAGAGATGTGAGCACACACGATAGCAGAAATCCACTGAGATAAGCAGGAAAAATGAATCTGTGGGCCCAACACAAGCATGGGGGTGTCCAGAAAGTAAGCACAGTGAGACACCATCAGCCAGGAAATTATACTGCAACAAGCATGGCCTGAGTCCAAAGCAGAAGACCAATTTCCATAAAGTCAAACAAGAAAGGCTGCCTTATCATATTTGTAAGAAAGGAGAGGAAAAAATAAATGGGCACAATCTAGCAGCGGCACCTTTAGACATTGGAAATATTTAATGCTAAAGGTCATAAAAAGGAAACAATATGGAGAGAGAGACAACATCAGGTGGAAGCAATTATAAGTTAAAAATGATGTCTTGCCCAACCATTTCTGTACCTAGATTTTCCCCAAACTGTCCTGGGGCCAAAGCTCAACAATCTGATTGACACTTATGCTGGTACCACATCCCCTGTAGAAATTTCAGAAACGGCCCACTCCTTAGATATCCTCCTTCTACATGACTATGCAGTAACTAACTCATTATGAAATGGGTTAATTCTTTTAGATAAATAAAGCAGATGTGAGCGAGTATGGGTATGTGTGTGTGTGCGTGTGCGTGTGCGTGTGTGTATGTGTGTGTGTGGTTTCAGTAGGACAAAGGATCTGCCAATGAGACAGAAACTCTGGGGCCTTGTTAGTCTCTGCATTAGTGAGAAGATAAATGGCAGGGGGTTCTTTGGACCTAATACTTCATAGCACTCAAGCCCCTGTTCTGCTCTTTTTTAACATGTGGATTTTTGAAATGATAGATCATAACTATAGACCCAATACATGTGGATGCAGATTGTATGCACTTAATATATCAGGAGAGGTGTATGCAACCTAATCCAATCACTCTGAAAAATGTGGAAAATGGAAATGCATAAAGAAAGCTGCTGGCATAAAGGAGAATAAAGAAGAAATATTGATGAAGCTCTGTATGGATTAGGCACAATATATTCACGTAGCATTTGAATATATATATATACATATATATATATATATGTATATATTCAGATCTATATATGTTTATATATAGCTAATATCTATGTATGCATATTTACAGGCCAGATAATCAATGCATTAAAACAAAACAAATCGGATCAGAAAATTTGTTTTCTTTGAAGTCAGAATAGCTGCCTATCTTCCTCTGTGAGTTTTTACCATCTCTGTTGCAAAGATCTAGAGAATTATGGACGATTTTTTAATGAGACCATAACTAATACTTCAAAACTATTAGTAAATATTGGAGATGTAGCCTAATTAGTAGATAAAAGTGTTGACTCTGGAGCCAGATGTGGGTATGCAAGCACAAATTTCAGCTCTGCCACTACTACCTCTCAGTCTCAAGCAAGTTACTTAACCTCTCCTTGCACCTAGCTCTTCATTATAATAATATGGTGGGAGGGAGCCGGTAAGACTAGTACTTACTTCTAGATGCCTTAGTATTTATTTTTTAATGATTTAGAACAGTGCCTGGCACATAATAGACATTACAGAAGTGTTTATTAAATCAGTAAGTATAAACATACATAAGGTATTTAACCAGGAAATATTATTAAGGGAGGTTATGAAATTGTCTTTCCCATAAAAAGCAAAACATTTCATCTAGAAACCTAGTGTGGATGTGGACTAATGTCTTACTCTCTGCCCAGGTAACTTAGTCCTATGGACCCAGAGAAGAATGGGTACACCCCCTGAGGTCAGCCTTCCTGACACCAGGATGCTCTTCAACAACCTGCCTCCTTGGACAAGTGGCTAATCACCTTGTCTATTCTGGGCTGTCACCCACTCCTTCCTCCCACTACATCGTGACTTAGCATAAAGATTTTGCAGAGGAACTTGCCCCAAATGCCAGTGGGGAACACTGAATAGAATATGGTATAGAGGACAGAAAAAGAGAGAGAGAGACCAGGACAAAAATGAAAAAAGCCTATCAAGCTAGCCCCCGGCCATAAAAGAGCTGATGTAGAGACAATGAGAGACAATGGCTATTGTGAACAGAAAGACAAAGGCTGGGCCTCCTGGCCAGACTGTCCTACTGGATGTCCAATGCCAGCATTCATTCCTTCGATAGTATTTACTGAGCACCTAAGAAGACCCCTAAAATGGGATCTAAATATTCAAAATTCCCTGCCCCTATGGAGCTTACATTCTACAGAGGAAGAAGCTAAATAATAAATAACCTAAATCAGTAAAATGTCTGGGGTGATCCAAGACAACAAGAACTAAGGGAGAAATGCAGGCGAGAGGGTTAGGAAGTGGATGGGGTTCACACAGGGCACTCACCTCCTGTAATTCCATACTTATATTCAGACCACTCATCTGATCACTGTCTGATTATGTGACTAGGTTTTACCCAACTGCTCCCATTAAAACTTCTCCCCATGGCAGAGTCCGACCTTGGCTTCTCCACTGCCAGGCCCAGTAGTCTTATTTGGAGAGGCAAAGATGGACCCAGAGTCTTCTGATTCCCGATTCTTGCCTGAGAGGCCAGCCTCTGTCTCTCAATCTCTCCAGTAAGAGAACTCATTGAACACCGCTGAATGGAAAACCCATGCAAAGTTTATTGTCCCACATTTGGAAGGGCCTTTCCCCTCAGTCTTTCCTGGTGCCTATTCTCTGATGACCTGCTTTTTGTCATCTATGGGGCACCTTCGCAAAGAAAGTAGCTGCTAAAAACAGATGAGCATTTCCAAACAGGGAAGCCGCGTGCCCCTTCTCTCCCACTTTCCTTCTTTAAAAAATCATCAACAACAAGCTTCTTAACACCTCTCCCACATTATCCTCCTTGCTTTTTTTTTTTTTAACCTTACTTTTTTACAGCAATTTTAGGTTCAGAGCAAAATTCTTCAGAAGAGCCAGAGATGTCCCATATACCCTGCCCTCACACACACACGGCCTTCCCCGTTATCGACGTCCCTCAGCAGAGCGGTACACTGGTCCCAACTGATGTGCCTACAGTGGGGCAGTGTCATCCCCAGCGCCCGCCGTTTACATCAGGGTTCCCGGTCAGTGCTGCACGTGCTGTGGGTTTGGAGAAATGTGTGATGGCATATAGCCATCACTGCAGCATCGTACAGAATATTTTTGCTAAAATACTAAAATCCTAAAAATCCTCTGTGCTCCTCCTATTCATCCTTCCCTCCCCAGCTCTAAACTTTCTCTTCTCTTCTTGATCTTGTCCCTTTGCCATTGTTTCTTTATTTTCAAAACCACACATAAGAAATAGTTTTCAAAGCGTTATTAGGTGTGGTATCTGAGGAAGAGAACCGAGGTATGCCTGGAAGGGAATTTATGAGGGAAAGGCACTTCGGTCATGCCCTTTAAATGCTCACATTACAAGTCACTGGGTGTTCCAAACACAAAGTCCAAACTCACAATGGGTTCAAAACCTCATATATGAAAGGAATATATTTCATGCTTTGTGACTGTTAGGCAAGTTACTTAACTGCTCTGAACCTCAGTTTATTTATCTTTAAAACTGGGATAATGAAAATATCGACCTTGAAAGGTGGTTTCTAGAATTATTTGAGATGGTCCTGGTGAAGCTAACTTGAACAGAGTCTAACATGGCTTACTTTAAAATGTTGTTATTTGTGTTACGTTACATAGCTCTGAAAGGAACAGTGACTCAGAGCTATTGGTCTCTTTTGCCTACATGTGTAGGCAAAGGCCTTCAAAGGACAAGAAATCGGGAACCAGCAGCTCTTTCAAGTGATTCAATTATTGTATGATTGCATTCAAGCTTGGATTCATTACATTCTTCTATTTTAACTAGTGGAACAATTTGAGAGTGTCCATGGACACGGTTTCTTCAGCTTCCCCTCAAGGTTAGGTCTCTTACAGAGCCCAAGGATAGAGATAAGGTTCTTAAATAGTTTTCAGGAAGTGGGGAAAACACAAAAGTGTTATGTGTTAGAACTCACGGTCACTAGAACTAGAACACAGTACCTCAAGCTCCTTTAAGCATGTCTGTCTCCAGCTGGAAAGTGAAGTACTTTTGGAGAGATCAGCCCTTTGTAAACCCTCTGCCCCATATTTGAGGGCCAGCAACATGTGTGAAAAGCACTTCTGGCAAAGGAGCTATGCAAAAGGATATCAGAAGTGGGATCATATCTCTTACCTGGTAGGCTATACTGGTCACCCTGTGATGGCATAACAATTCTGCTTGGAACCTTAAAATGACAGGAAGAGACTTGATGTCTCAGCCTGTTCAAATACGGATGCTGTTATCTCACCAAAGATCAGCTGGCTGCCAGGGTACCACAGAAGTCTGGCAAAACAGCAAGTGAACTGAGTGAAGTTACTCTGGACCAGACCATGACGGTGCTACCGAGAGGAGGAGGAGGGAGCTCCCAGCACTTAGAGAAACTGCCCTCCAATCAAAACCTCCCTGAGACTGACTATAATTTAACCTTTCCTCAGCAAATCATAGAAATCTACTCAGAATAATTAGAAACCCTCATTATGACCCACACAATCAGCATGACAGAAATATCTGAATAGCTGGCTAAACTTTTCAGGGGACTTCAAGACTCATGGGGCCATGTGCACAAAGCCAAAAATACTACAGTAGGGGCTGTGTCCTCATATGAAAAGTACATGGAGTAGCAAGGAGAAAGGTGATTCTCCGATATATTCTAGGGTTGGGAGAGCGGGACCATCAAGGGGGAGAGGATATTTGGCTGAATTTAAATTTCTCTCTTCCCCGGATTCCAACAAAGGGCCTTGCATGTGGAAACAGAAATGAAACCTCCAAGAAACACTCTGTGATTTCAGTAGAGAAAGAATGGAGATTCTTGACTTTAGATCTAAATCCAGGTACTACTGTTTCCATACTGTGCTGCAGAAGTACTGCTATCTAAAAATGTCCAAAGCAGTGTTTTCTGTATGAGAATTCAGTTTTTCTCTCTTTGGTTTGTTGACTTAAAAACTCGTCAATGTACATAGTTAAGTCCACTTTTCCTCCCACAGTCCTCACTATATGGTCGGCCCTTGAACAGCATAGGGTTTGGAGGCATCAACCCCCTGCACAGTCCAAAATCCTCGTATAACTTTTGATTCTTGCAAATATAACTACTAATAATAGTTTACTATTGACTGGGAGCCCTAATAATGACATAAACAATTGAGCAACACACATTTGTATCTTATATTATATACTGTATTCTTACAATAAAGTAAGCTAGAAAAAGTGTTAAGAAAGTCATATGAAGAAATACATTCACTATACCATACTGAAAGAAAATCTGTATAAGTAGACCCACACCATTCAAATCCATGTTGTTCAAGGATCCAGTGTAGATGACTCTAGAAAGACAAACCTCTCTACCCACTAATTCAGTCCTTCAGAGACCTTCCCAGCATTCTGAGGAATTAGCTCAGCATGCGGGGTCCCTCCTGTCCGGCCACCCTCCCCCACTACAACTGCTTAGACTAGAAGTGGATAGGTGACAAGGGATGCAGCCTGTTCTTTCTCCCAGGAATGTGAAATAGGGAAACGAGGATCTGCATTACTATGATATGGGGAACAGGAAGCGGACATTGATGTCAATTTGCAGGCTAAGGCCACCACTGCCCTACTGGTACACATGGGTTTCAGGAGATGCCCATGAAGCCTTTTAAAAACACCTACCTTTTTTTGTTTTTTTGTTAGCTTATTCATGTACATGCTCTTCCTTGTATCAAGTAATTCCTAGAACAAGTGGTAAGTAGTAGGCACGCTATGGCACAAACTCTTCAATGTATCTTAATGTGGTTTAAGGGGCTGCTGGCTTCACCGTCATGAAATGAAGAATTTCATTGCATGAAAGTTGGACAAGTATAAACAACACAGGAGTTCAGATATTGAAGGACTTGCAATATTGAGAAAATTAAATGGTTATCTGTGAGCTGGGCGTTGAACAGCTGAGAGGAAGGGACTACTCTCCCAGTACTGTTTTATGAGAAGTTAGCAAACATGTCAATACACTTTGGTAGCAAAGTGATGGGCACTATGTCAACCCAGAGAGGGAGACAAAAATCACCACGGATGACGAATGCTAACAACCATCTTCATCTGTAGCACAACTGGCTTGAGAGAACAAAGTTAAGCATCCCCTGGTCTCTGGATACAAAATCTCTGGATTGGCACTTAGAGAGTATTACAAAGAACTTTATTTAAAATAAAGATGCTCTCGCCTATCATGAAGGATCTCCTTCCAGTTTACTAATCATCCATCAAAACAACAACAAAAACAGTTGGGCATTCTGACGTGTGTGTATAATTAATGAATAAACATGGATGAATATCCGTAAGTGAATATGGTATGGATTTAATTGTCAACATTCATTGAACAAACATTTAGGGTATAGAAGATTTGATTTGAGCTCTGCCACATTATTAGCCGTATGACGTAGTGTGAGTCTTAGATTTCAGATCAGTAAAAGGGAGATAATAGTACCAATTTTGTTGGGTTGGTATGACATAATGTTTGCAAAACAGAGTACATAGTAGGCATTCAAAAATGTGCCATAAAATCTCACTCCATACAAGTGCTTTCACAGATTAACTGCTAATAAACTCCTAACCACAATCACTTCAATATAACACTCAGTACTAGAGAGAATTATCTTCGAAGAATTCCCTCCTATACTATAGAATGTTTTATTCTGATATATTCATTGATGTCTACAGTACAGTATCTAAATAAGCCTAGAGTATCTTAAACAAACAGGAGCAGAACATGAAGAAAGAGCCTAGGCCTAGCAGCTTCCATGTTCTTGCGTTACATGGAAATAGTAAGCTGGCCCATTGCAAAGGCCATGTGGCTTTGACTATCCTAAGTGTGCTAACTAAATTAACTTACTTATGCTAACAAATGATAACCAAACTGATACTTCATAAACTCTTCCACTCATTTTCTTACTTTAGGGCACACTAAAATAATGTTCTCTCCCACTTCCTCACAGTCCTCGGTTTTAACCAAAACCACCTCTGCTCACCCTACCAGAGACTACAGACACAATTTCAACACTGCTTTCCCAAGGTCGTATCTTTCCCAACCTCAACCACTGGCTGTTTTCTACTTTTCCTCTCACAGAAACTACACCAGGTCCTACATAATGTGGTTGGTTGATCTTTCTAGAAAAACCAACCCCACTCTTTAAAAAAAACAAAAAACAAAAAAAAAACTAAGCAGCAATACTTGTCTTATACTGAACTGAGCATGTCTTGGTCAACATGACACCATTAACTCTTCCTTGCTGCTCAGACAAGATGAGCCCTCATTCTCCCTATCCCACCTCCCACCCTAACCTTCCCAAAGACCGTGTATGAGATCACTCCCCAAGGATCTTCCTTTATAGAAAAAGGCAACATGGAGCTTCCGGTAAGAAGCTTCTCTCTGACGGCAGACCAGAATGCTAGCTAGAGAAACCAATGAGGTGTACGTGCACATCTAGCCGTGGTTTAAAGGATAACAGCTTTGCGCTGGGCACAGGTCAGGGGAACTTTGGTTTGGAGAACAGGTGGGCTACCTGACAACCAGCAGGCAGCCTTGCTTTTGACTACCACCATTTTAAATCAGGATGTTTGGCAAATCATTAGTGTCTGCTAGTTATTAAACAGAGGAAAGTTCAAAAGCGCATGCATGTTTTTCTCCCAGCTTCCCAGGTGGTAGCTGTTTCAAGCAGCAACCTTTTCACTTTGTGAAGCAAGACTTGTAAACTTCCCGTGGCTAAAACCGTGTTTTCTAACTGGGTGCCCACAACTGAGCCACAGCCTTGCAAGAGTGGCAAAGCCCATATGCAAACGTCTGCCTGAAGAGTTGCCATTCCCTCTCCTTGCAAGTTTACTGTTGAAATTACTGAAATGTACACAAATGACTGCGTTTGAAGGTGAAATTTGGTGGAAAAATAAAGATATAATAGGATTCTTTCTTAAATAATTTCCTAGTGCGATGTCTGTCTGAAAAAATGAAGTGAAATTATATGATGTCAAAAAATCATGTTTCAAAATGATTGACAACATGCGAATGTTTTGCATTGTGAAATGAGGTGGAAAATTTTAATTGCATGATGGGAGGACATAATATTTATTAGAACCTTGTAACTACAGAGGACTGCAATGAAGAGGACACAATTTTAAATTTGGCGTTAATATGTCAAGTCTAAATCTTAAATGAACATTCAGGAGTAAAATTCTTTATCAAAGCCTTTTCTTAGAGTGTATGATTAAGTTTTCAGAATCTAATAACTAAACGGGATCGACGCATGGGGCACGTCTGTATCCTGACAAAGAGGCTCGCTAGTCTGCATCCATACGCAATTCTGAACAGCGTTAACACACAACACGTGCCTTGGAGGGAGAGAGAGAAAGTCTGATCCTCCAGCAGGGTTCACATGAGAAGTGGTGTCTGCTGGAGACCTACAATTTGCAAAGAATGCAAAGAATGGGGGAAAGGGCTGAAAACTTAAACATACAGGTGAGAAAAAGATACAGAAAGCAATATATACAAAACTGGCAAAACAAAGATCTCAAGCCAGATAACCTTTAACTCAACCTTGAAAGCAAATGATTCGGCTGAGGAGGGCACATGGCACTCACATTTGCTGTTCTACTTGTCAACTTACAAGACCAGAGCAGGCATATACTACGTAAGAGTGGCTCAGCTCCTTCTAACAGATGGCTCCACGACCCTCAAAAGCTTGACAGTAAAGGTGAAAAGACTGTACTTCCCCATCGAGGAGCAACGTCCCTGACTGTCGCAGCAGTCGGTAGTTTCATCGATCAGATTACAGACTGTAGGATCACCTCTCATTCCATCCTGCCCCAAACTTCACCACTCCAGAGAACATTGATTCTCAGTCTATAATAGCTCCGGCAATTAAAACCCGAAGAGGAGTTCTTTTCTCTTTTTTTAGGGATGGGGAGGGACATTGCTAGGGACATCTAAAATTGTCAGCATCAAGATCAGTATTAAGATTCTAGGGGAAGAGACATGGAAGGAAAAGTTGTTTTAGCACCAAGCAGGAGAATGGTCGAAAAGCATTTCTCTCTTTCTCTCTCTCCCTTCCTCCCACCCTCTCTCTTTCTCTCTCTCCCTCTCTGTGAGGTTGATGCTGGCACTTCACATGAATATGGCAAGGACATAAATCACCGAGTTGGAAATCCTAGAGGGTCAGTGAATGGGTCTATAACTAGTGGAGCAGAAGAGGTCAGAAATTAAAATGGTTAGCAATGAGCAATAAGAAATCTGAGCAAGGCTGAAAGAGGACTTGGAAATGGATACTTTATGGCCTCTTTCTTGCAGAATTGAAGAGATGAGCTGAGAGTAAAGGAACAAAGATTGGTCAAGAAAAGAGAAAGTCACCATCTTGTGATCAATTTCTCTCTCACAGACCTATGTTTCCTGTTTTCAGTTTTTCCCAGTATCACAGGTCCTTGAAAGCCAAACTTATCTAAAACGACGAGTACAAATAAAACCCCTTCTTTTAAAGTATTTTTGCTTTCCTGGAAATGATTAATGAATGAAAAATTCCCACCTGATAAATATAATAATATTTTTTCATAGCCTCCACTTTCATTAGCCAAAATAATTTTCTTTTTTGGTAGAAAGAGTAACTGTTCCAGTAAATTAACATCTCATCTCACGTACATAGCATAAGACCCTAGATTGTTCAAAAGCATCTTTCCCCTCCCAGCGCACAGTTTCAACAGTATGCATTCAAAACTTCAGAGGTTTCTAAATCGCAGGCCACTGAAGACTTATCTTCCACCTGCTCATACTGTTAGCTGCATTCTGATCAGAAAGGGAATTTGCGTCTCTGAACCAACAGATATAAACTGCACAAGAACATCACAAAGTAATTACGAGTTTATGACATCATCTTAATATTACAAAGGAGAGAATGAAAGACCCGAGAGAAACGCACGATTTCCCTTTTGGGAAAACATTAATGGATGCTTACAATCTGTTTTCTTTTGTTTGGATGTTACAACCAATAATACACTTTTATGTCTATAAATAAAGACTAAAGTTGAATAAATCCAACAAACCCCTGAGCCTGCAGCTCGGAATCTTGATTCACGTTCAAGGCCAAGATTTATGAGTCACTCGCAGAGAATAAGTTGAAGCTGCAAGATTTGGGGGGAAATTATTCCACATGGCGATTATTTGGGGGAGTGATTATGCATGCACACCTGATCACAGTGTCACCTATTCCAGCTCATCCGACATGATAAAACATGGCAATTTTCTCTATTTCCCTTTGCTTGCACAACAGAAACTGATGCACACAACCTCACACCATTCATTCTTAAATGGGCTCCCTTGTCAGAGGCATTCCTCCCTTTTCCACTTTAGCTCTGACTTCTGGAGGTGTTGTACGATGATGTATGTAAATGCCTTGATGACCGTAAAGGAAAATGAGGAACACCAACACTAATGACCCACAGCAGAAAAGAACAGCTTTCGGAAAGGTATTTCCCCCCTCCCTGGATAGGCTTTTCTCCTTTTTCTCCTTTTCTCCTGCCCCCACCCGCCACACATGTACAGGATTGAAATTACAGTTGGGGCCACTGGGAGAGGCCTCCGGGCTGTGCCAGCCCCATTCTCCTGTGCTGGAATGTCTTCAGAAAAGGTGGGCTTTCTCTCCTGTCTTGGGAGCTCCCTGAGTCTGCAAGGTCCCCTGGAATCCCCAGGACACTTGCAGTGATGGGGCCTCAGCCACCTCCTCGGGCAGTTCACTTCGGTGCCTAATTGCCCTTACTGGGAAGAAATTTTTCCTAATGTCTCCTAACCGACATTTTCCCCTTTCCTTGTTTCAAGCCGTTACTTCTTATTAGACCATTCTCAACCACCGCAAGCAATCCTCTTCTTTCCTTAAAATTATTATTGCTCAAATATTTGTAGACAGTTAGCATAGGCTTCCCTCTCTCTAGCTCCTCTTCCTGAAAGCTTTAAATGTTATGCTCCTTTAACCTTTCTTTATAGGTCACCTCTTCTAATCCTTTTATCTTTTTTGTCACCCTTCTCTGAGTTCTCTCTAATTTACAGTATTGATGTTCTCTTTATAATGAGGTGCCCCAAACAGTGTGCCGTGCTCCATAAGTGGCTGCCAGGAGAGGCATGATTACAGGAGCTCCATTTTCCTATAAGCAACACCTCCCCTCATATGCTGTGTGCCTCAGTAGAACATTTGTCTTTCCCACAGCCGCACTACATTATCTAAATACACTATCAGTCCCAATTCCTTCTCCCATTTGTCTCTTGAAGACACATTCACCTAACCCAGTGTTTTTACTTTTCTTCCTCCCTGTCCCTCCCAGCGCAGACACCAGGATTGTGCACAACTCGAATCTAAGACTCGCTGGTCAATTAAAAGAAAGCTTTTAACTCCTTCAGTTATCGTGGCTCTAGTCTATAACAAACTAGACACAGGTAATCGTTAGCCGTGACTCTTTTATTTATAATGCCATCAGATTGGGTTTATTTTTACAGCATTGTTAGAGATTAAGAGCAAAGCTTCTGTCTTCATCACATTGGTTTTACTGTGGGTTAGGACCTATGGTGCCCCACTTCATTTCCTGAGACCCGAGCAATGAGCACAGAATCATTTCTAGTAAGTTCTGACTCTGATTAAAAAACAATCTTTATGAAATAGAAGCTAATAAAATTGCTTTCCTAATTACCCTGAGCTAGTTCATTTCCCAGCAAATATAATAAAATAGAGTTACTTGGCTCCGATTCACAAAATCTGAACCCAAGCTCATTATTAAGGCATTTAGCAGGGAAAAAAGCATGTGTGCATAAGATGCTGTCCCATCAAGCAGAATGCAAGAAACCTTTTGAAGTTTAGACCTTTGAAGTTTGAAGTTATTGCTGCATTTTTTTTTTTAATGCAGGTATTTCTGCTAGGAAAAAATATACATCAGAGTCATTTATATTAATGGAGCCAAGTACCTATACTAGCATAATCTTTGGAGGAGCTTTTTTGTTGAGAACAGCAGATCTTTATTTAAGAAAAATATTTAGATCCTTTGCATTGTACTTGCTAATCTACAGGGCTATTATACAAAGCAGTGAGACTTTTACGTAATAGAATAGAGTAACTCATGTCCCACGGCTATTTCTGCCGTGACTTATGCCACTCACAAATCTCTTTCATCTGTTTAAAGCGTGAGATTCTGATGACTATAAATGTATCAAAATGTTTGGGGGATTGTTTTATTTTCCTCTAAATGTGCTATCATTCATTAATATGGACATGATTTGCTAATATTTCTAATGCATGCATGAATACTCCACTAACGGAGGTTCAAAATGCTCCATTTCCAGGGAAGGGGGGGAAGACAATTACGAAAATTAAGAGAGACTTTAAGAAGAGCATATCTATTAATGAAAAGGGAGGTAGTTACATGGCAGAATCAGGTAAGTCAAAGAATGAAATCTCTTCTCCTTTCTATAATGTGACACACCCATTTCATGTGACAGCGCCAATAGAGCTACAGCTCAGGGTAGCTCTAACACCAAAGTAAATGCAGCCAGGACTGACTCATGAAGGAGAGCCAAGCTGCTCTGGCCAGTAATGGAGATGCGAAAATCTTCTTTTCTCCTCTTTGGGTATTTGCCTGAAACCAATCTCTTAGAGCTCAGTCTCGTAAATCTGAAATGGGGAAAGAAATTGCCTCTGTCTTCTACCAGGGAGTGCAGCTCTTCTTGGGAAAATTTGTGAAATTCCACCCCCTGGGCAAAAACCATGGCTTTTTGTCAATATGCCCTGGGTGGAAATCTGACATTTCCATAATGATATGACAGATTTCCATCTGGGAAAACTGCCTTCTGTTTTCACAATGAATTTGAAGCAAGAATGAAAAATCTTTCACTTTGTCTATAAAACTATTTAAAAGAAAAAAAAATCTGCACTTTTCCTGCCTTGAAATAATGGAGTGGGTATTAAATGAGAAAAATCTGTAACTCTTTTGAGTTCAATCAAATCGTCAGCAATACTTAGAAAGAAAGAAAAGAAGGGAACTATGTGGAGAATAAACCTTTCCGGACAAATTTGTTACCGTTTTTTGATAGTTACCAGCAGATGAAAGGAATAATGTGTATTTAGCAATCATTGAGTGTGCATCAGCAGTATACAGCTGGAATTCAAGAGAAGATTGACAGAGGGCATCAGTAAGTCTATTTTGTGAAACTGGTTCTAATTGATTTCGATGGGAGTATTGTCATATGGATTGAAAATTTGCTGAAAGATGATAAACAAAGAATAGCAATGAACGAAAAGCAAAGGGGATGACATCAAGGTTAATGTGAGTTTTGATCTCATTTCTCATTTTTAGAAATGCAACGGAAGAGGAGCAACCTGGACAAAAATGAAATATGCAAATGTGCTAAACAAATGGTATAACAATTGCCAACAAAAACTGAAAAATGGGGGCACCTGGGTGGCTCAGTGGGTTGAGCCGCTGCCTTCGGCTCAGGTCATGATCTCAGGGTCCTGGGATCGAGTCCCGCATCGGGCTCCCTGCTGAGCAGAGAGCCTGCCTCCTCTCTCTCTCTGCCTGCCTCTCTGCCTACTTGTGATCTCTCTCTGTCAAATAAATAAATAAAATCTTTAAAAAAAAAAAAAAACTGAAAAATGGAATTTCCTTAGAGAAGTGGTTGGTGGAGGTCTGTGGGGAGAGAGGAACAGAGTCAGCTGGGCCTGGGAAAGTTGGAGCAGGGAGGTTTTTGGGGAAAGCGATCTAACACAAAATGAACGAGCAGCTCCACTGGCTTCTCCATATGGACCCGCTCTCTATCCCAGCCCTTTGAATTGCTGGTTGTTTTGTTTGGTTTGCCAGCGTAGGGGGTGGGGCTCCACTCTCTGTCCCTCCTCTTCCTGAAGTTGGAAAATCTGAGTGAAAATCAGGAGACTAGGGTGGGCTGAGTTTTCTTCTATGCAAGTTAATTATCCCAGACTCTCGGAGAAGGCAGAAAAAAAAGGGAAAAAAACACATTTCCCTTAATGCGTAATGCCAACGGACTTGGCTTTTTTTTTCCCACCACCTGAAAAACTGGAAGTTGCTACTGCAGCTTTTTGCTGTTCGTGTGGTTTGCTGATGTTTTTAGTGGGACCTGTAGAGTAAGACCATACTGCGGATTTGAAGGCCACCAACCCATGCAGAGTCAGCACTCACATGGAGGGAATTTCAGAAGGAAATGGAGGTGCAGGAGTGGAGGAAGTGGTCTGCCCAGGAGAGGGAAGCGTGCCCTGATGATTAACACCAGGTCGACATGCTGAGAGAAAAACGACACAGACACAGGGACCGTGTGCGGCATCCGGTTTGCCGGCACATCCTAATGAACACGATGGTCAAATGCCCTGGGTTGGCCATATGTTGTGGCCATATGCATATCTGGTGAACCAGATGCCCTGTTTTTTTTTCCCCCATATTGCACCATTTTTCTCACAGCATAAAGACATGGCTTAAGTGAGAAGCAGGAGGGGGCACGGGGTAGGCAATGAGGGCTTGTTATTCCAAAAGGTTGTCGGACAGAAAACATCAGGAAATCCATCCACGTTCGCATTCTGTTTCCAAATATTTAATGAGCACCTACTAAGTTCAAGAAGAGCTTAAAAGAAACCAGGGATGACAAATCTTTCTTGAGTTTAGTAAGGAGAGCTTAGACACACTCTGTGTACCTGCCACAGCTTCTCTAGATAAGCCCTAGTCAGAGTAAAAGGATCTGCCGCAGTTTGCCATTACCAACCCACATACAGTCTCTGAAGATTAACAGGGGCCACTTCTACGTGGCGATCACTCACACAGTTTCCTCCACCCAAAAGAGCCTTCTCTACTCCAATTTCTACTTAATCACTGCCCACCCATTCATCCATTTATTGGATATTTCTGAACGTTTTCTAATCTGACACTGTTTAAGACCTGGCGGATAACACAGTAAGCTAAAGGAACACAGTCTCTACCCTTCCAGGGCTTACAATCTAGTGGCAGAGACATTATTCCAACAGCAAAAATAATGTGTAATTACAACTGGGAGACAAGCCATCAAGGTGGAGTCCTGGGAGCTACGAAGTGTGAAACAGAGAGCAAGCCAATCCCGGGGGACTGGGACTGCAAGGACGCCTTTCTGATTCTCCAAGCCAGGGGTGCATGTGTATGCTTGTGATCTCTCTCTCTGTCTCTCTCTATGTCTCTTTCGGAATCCTCTAGTACACTGCGAAGCCCTTAACAAAGTCGGTTCGTGTTACTTACAAGTCGGTCTGACTTTCCTAACCCTTGACAGAGCACATTATACGTCACTCAGCTTTCCATCCTTAAGAGCGCTTGCCCAGCTCTAAGCCGAAGTCCACTGATACCTCAGTTACTCACCCAGAGAGAAAAGAAATGGGAATAATGTAAAACATCAGATAATCCCAAGACCCTGAAGGCTAAATTTTGCCATGTCTCAGGCTCGTACCACTACCGCGACACTTACCACGAGTTCCCGTCTGTCCTCCATAGTCTCATGAGCTCTTTGAGGGAAGGACTGGGTCTTCATGAGAAGAATCGGGTTTGAGCTGAGTTTAGAAGAAAAAATATGGATTAGCCTGGCACTATTTCTGGCACTCAACAGATTCTTTACACGTGTCTGTGAAATGAGTACACAAACGCACGCATGAAATAATGTTTAACCTCTGTTACCCATCTCCCCCCTCCAGCCTCCAAAGGATTGCACTGTGCCTTCTGCCTTCTATGTGCTTCCTCATCATCGGGCACAAAATGAGTACTCAACAGCCATTCATTGATTTAGAAGTCAAGCCTGGGCCTCAGCAATGTACCGTTCATTCCAGGGGAACGTCATTCTCACTGTGGTGTGTGGGAACAGAGCCTCCCTGAAGCCCCATACAGGCTGCAGTGTAAATAGCGCCCTGCAGTTGTGCAATACAGAGATAGTGCATCCTAACATTTCCTCTCCCAGGGAGGAATGCGAAGTTTAGAAGGGCCACAAGTTTAGAACAGCCACAAGTTGCACAACAAGCTTGTAGCACAAGTGGAGCTATGTTTCTGATACCCAGGCCACTACAACAAGTTGGCTTGTATGTTTAAAGTGAAACTGAATTTAAAATAATTTATTTCAAGCATCTTTTGACTCTCCTTGAAATGAGTCCAGCCAGCCGGCAGCACCAACACAGGAAGGCTTGGAGTTATTACTTAAGTGAATTTCTGCTGTGAACCATAGTCAACATACTTATAAATCAGTCCTATAAACAGTCCCTTACATATGGCAAATTCTCCAAGACCAATTGTAAAAAGTGTGAGTTTCCTTTAACCATATACCTCTTGAGAAAGAAAAGGATGGGGAAATTGGCTGAGGAAAAGGCCCAGAGGTTTGACTTAGGTACAATCCAGATTATTTTTATGTTTATCTTTGTTTACCCCCATTCTAGAATCAGCAGAGAAGAGGGTCTGCACACGGGGAGTGCAATGAGAGGCCATGCCAGCTCTCCTTTGAAGCCCTAGGCTTATGGATGATGGTCTCAGAGTAGAATTTCCTACTCAGGAATGCAAGAGAAAGATAGTAGAGCTTCAAAACAAACAGAATTGAGTCTATTTATGGAAAAGTACAAGTTGTATAATACAAGATTATTCTTTAAAGTAATCTGAAGGAAACTAAAATTAGAATAAACAATCAGGCAGCCATTCTACCTTAAATCCCCAACATGATATTTCCATTCCTCTGGGTCACGGAGCTCTGAGTGGCATCCCAGCCCAGTCCCATTAAGCCCAAGTGAAGGCAGGATCCAGACCCTGGTGTCTTCTATCCCAACATTCCACCTTACGACGAAAGGTTTCCTTAGTGAAAAGGATTCTACAGATCAAGGGTTGGCCCTTTTTGTGCAAGATTCTAAAATGAATCGTCTATATATTTTCTTCAGGTACTTGCAGAACGTGTGAGAGACTGCATTTGATTTTCTGTAAATGGGTCATTTCTCAATTCCTAATTTAGAAAATTCACTCTTGCTCTGGGTATCTGGCAGGGAGTTGAGTGTGGGGAGTGTCAGAAGAAATATTACGCCATAAGTTTAAAAACATATTTAAATTATTCTCTTCTATTTTTGAAAGCCTTACATTATGTACCAGTATAACTGAGTTGGTTCCTGAACACTTTCATTTGGTTTCTTAATTGGATATTTTGTAGATCTGGGGGTACTTGTTCAATATGTCTAGGGAGAAAAATCTAACTAGCCGATCATATCAAAATAGGACTGGAACCAGGATAGAAATCTCGTGCACCTATCATCTTCCCATTCTTCTTTGCTGTACTTTTTATTTGGGGCAAGGGGAGAAGAAGGGATGCAAACCCAGGGTCTGCACTTGCAAAATACATTAGAAAACTGAGGCAGCTAGTGAAATAACCCAGTTCAAAAAAATTTGGTGACCTGAATTTTGCAGAGTGGATGTCTAATAAGCACTCTTACCTGCTAATGGTTCTATTCTCCATGCCCCTGCCAGCTTGGGGTTTTCTAAGTCACATTTCTTCAGAAATTTTAGGTGTGGGATCAGGTTGTTAACCAGATAGCTGTTGCATGCACAGCAGAATCAGCAGAAAGAGAGGCCTTTCCTTCCACTGACAGAGCCAAGAATCTAACAGCCAATGTGCTTCTCAAAAATAAAGAGGTGATTTCTAATGTGAGTCTAGACAAATGGCCATCACTTGGAGAAAGTAAGTGCATCGGTCAGGATCCCAACAGGAAACAGAGTTGTCTGCAGATGACTAAAATGAGACTTTAACAAGGGGCTACTAACAGGGGAGTAAGCAGAGTTAAGGAAACAAACAGGGAACGAGGAACAAGCAGAGAAGCAAGAAGAGACTCAAGTTAGCAGGAGGCCCTAAGGCTGATGGAAGGAGTGTAAGAAATGGTTTCCTGAGACCAGTGAGAGCTCTGCCAAGGGACAGGGGCCACGGCTGCCACCAGAGATGTGCACCCAAGGAAGTGAGAGGGTGGGCATTACCCACCTACTCTTTCCTTGCTCCCCACCTCCGCCAGTCCATGCCAGTGCCTTCCATTGGCCAAATCCAACCAGGAGCTAAGGTCAGCCTCCTGGACACAGAAAGAATATAAATAGAATGAATTCAGGGATGGGAAGCAAATAAACAAGAACCAGCACTACCAATAACATTGTTCAGATCATAGTACATTGAACTGTGACTGGTACTTCAGCCCAGAGGGGTTGGCACAGGGCAGTTATCTCCATATATCCTATATATGCTTCTCTGGACACATCCCCTGTCAAGCCTCTCTCCTAATACCTTCCTAGTCTGCTCCCCCATTCCACCCCTCTCCTTCAAAAACTAGTATTTATCAAGGCTCTCCTCACCTTACTGTCCTCCCCTAAGTCTCAGTTCTTCTGCCTACTCCTATAGCCCTCCCTTAGCAGAATGTAACACCTGCTGTTTACAGTTGATAGTTACTACCTATTTTTTTTCATCCACTAAATGAGTACTTATTGAGCCTTAGTAAATACTAGGCCCTATACTTCATGCTGAGGATATAATGGTATATAAAAAGGACAGAGTCCCTGTACCTTGAAGCTTTTGTCTAGTAAGGTAAAGAACAATGACTGGAATAGTCACAAAAATACATATGCAACTACAACCTGTGTTAAAGCGCTATAAATAAAAATGCAAAGTGCCCTCAGAATGTATGGTGGATGACTAGTCTGTAGGTCATGGATGACTTTCCTAAGAAGTTATGCCTGAGTCAAGATCTGAATACTGAGTTGCAATTAACCTGGCCAAAGAAAGTTAAAGAGGAGATGAAGAGTGGGGCTTCCGGGACGCCTGGGTGGCTCAGTTGGTTAAGCAGCTGCCTTCGGCTCAGGTCATGATCCCAGCGTCCTGGGATCGAGTCCCACATCGGGCTCCTTGCTCCGCAGGGAGCCTGCTTCTCCCTCTGCCTCTGCCTTCCACTCTGTCTGTCTGTGCTCGCTCTCACTCTCTCTCTCTCTGACAAATAAATAAATAAAATATTTAAAAAAAAAAAAAAAAAAAAAAGAGTGGGGCTTCCCATGGAAACGATAGGTGTAAAGGCCCCAAGGCACGCAGAGTTGTGTTGTTCTTTGCTGAACTGATGTACGGGCCATGAAATGGGCCATCGAGTGCCAAGCAAAGCCAGCTCAGTAAAGCTAGAGGCTCACTCTAACATATCTATGGCCATATTTGGCCAAGTTTCTAGAAACTTAAAGTAGTTCTGCTAAGAATAAACATGAGTCTGCAGCCTTTTTTAATGCATGTTTCACCACCAAAGCTTTAGAAAGATTGCATTAGTTCCTCTCAAATCTCCTTTCCAACAGTCATTGATTTGCTGAATTTTGTTAAATAGCCCATTTCCCCAAGGCAGAGAGAATATTAAAGTGACAGGTCTCTGAGCTATAATATTCTGAGTTCTTCATATTACCTGACTATTCAAAGAACTGAAAAATTGAAGTTGGTTTAAAGAACAATTAGGAACTGATGTCATTTTTTCTTTGTCTATGTTTTCTTTGTTTCCTTGTGGGCTCTTTTGGTTGATTTAGGGTCTGTTTCTGCATTTACCATAGAACAAGTTTTGTAAGTGAATGAGTGAGCAAAACATGGTAGACTTTTAAGCAGCAACAAGTACATACAAGGGGAGAGAAGATAATGGTGAATGACCCCATCTTGCTCTCGTGGCCTCGTGAGTTCCAAAGAGTATAGTCAGGTTCTCAAACCAAAGCTGTTTATTACCTTGTGCTCCCTCTGCTGGTCCCAGGCTCACAGAACCAAAGTGTTTATAGAGGTAGGTCTCCAAATTCTACCCACACCTTCCTGCCACTTCTGGTCCTGCACTCCCAGGAGATCTCACTATCCCAACCTGTAACTCCAATACCTGTTGCTCCCTTTCTCTGAACCCCTCAAAACATGGACTGTCTTTGCCACTTGATACATCACTCACTTATCTGCAAATACTCTCACTTTATGCACTCTCTTTTTATCAGTATATTCTCCTTGACCAGTCCATAACTTTCTCCAGGCTAGTGAGTATGACTCTGATTTCTTTTGAACCCCAGAAAACCCAGCTTGAAACTAGGCAGGGTGCAGTGGATTAACCATCAGAAAGAATGATTCTGTGAACCTGCAAACAATTAATAGTTGAGAGTAAAAAATGGTTGGCCATGTCCAACCTCTATTTTTAAAAAAAGTGTATCACAGATAACATATTGCACAATACTCTATGTCACCAGGTGTTCAATTAATATCTGTTAGCTTTTTTTTTTCTTTTCTTCTATCTCTGATACTTCTCACCAATTGCTAGTGAAGAGTTCCAAAACATTTTGATTAAGAGCCTATATATAAACACACACACACACACACACACACACACACCCTACTAAACTCTTTCCTCTTTAAAAGGCGAAGCTTCTTTTAAACACAACCACCATCCTGTGTCCAGGAGCAGACCATTAAGTTGTACAGTCCACAAGGCAGCCAGTGGACTGGTCTTCCATTTCTCTGGGGTTGAGCCCCTTTAGATTTTCTGTCCTAACCCCAACACCTCACATTATGGTTTCTTTTCTGCTGATACAAGCTCTGGAGGTGTCCCTGTGGAGACATAAAAAGGCTTCTGGTTTCTACTTAATAAGGAAACCTGAAAAATATACAAGACCCTAAATGCATGGCCTCTGAGAGAATTTTCCCATGGGCCACATCCAGGTGTAAGAAATAATTAGGAAGGGCACAATCACACCTGAATTAAATTTGATATTACATTTACATGCCTGCAAAACACTGCGGCCCATCCTCACCTTAACTTTTTAAATTATACCTTTCCTTTGTTTTTCTTCTTTTTCTCCTATAAAATGATAATACAATTGTTTTATGCTCTAGACTTTTTTATGTTTGGCCGCATTATTTATTTATTTTTTTAATATTGCTAGATCTTCAAAATGACTCTGGACAGTAGGCATGTAAGGGAAGATAAGTGGCCTGCCCAAGGTCACAGAGCCAGTTAGTGGTACTACCAAGTCTAGATTATAAATAGCTATCTATCTTGTCCCACTTGCCCCTCTCTTTTTTTTTTTTAAGATTTTATTTTTAAGCAATCTCTACACCCAAAATGGGGTTTGAACCTACCACTCCAGGATCAAGAAGAGTCACATGCTCTACTGACTTGAACCAGCCCAGAACCCCCAACTGCCTGTCTTAATGCAGATCTCTAATGCTAGAAATATACATTACAAAGTGCAGGAATGCTGAGTCAGGGAAAGAATGTAGACAAATCTTTGGAGGGCGAACAATACCTTGTTAGCCCCCATACTGAGAATGCACTTCCAACTGAAGCACTTCTATTCATGTGGCTTAGATAATGGTACTTTCCATTTATCTGATTTTCCACAAGAACTAAGTAAGTAAAGGGATGCTTATAAAAGTACTTGGAGACCCCCAAGTCCTAAGTGCTATGTTTATGATGTCAGCATCCACTGCAGGACAGACTGTTTTTTTATCAAGCAACTATAAATACCAGTGGTATCTGTAATGTCTAACTAGAGCAACTTACAGGTTCTATTCTTAACCTTGATTTTGACTTGTTTCTGGGACAGTAACTTAGATCCCTACCCCTACCCTAATGCACTTTTTATAGTTTAATTTCCTCTTCATGGTGCTGTTTGGGATTGGAATTTTTTTAAAACAATATGACTCAATTGAAATCAGATTTCCCCTGAAAAAGTCAAACAAGTCACAGAAGGGCCCAATCTGAAAACTGCCCCACAGCCTGTGGTCATTCTATGGAGAATAGTATTCTTCCTTTTGCTATCCTTTTGTTTCTACCTGAATGATTTTTCTCAGCATTATAATTGGGTAATACTGGGATTGATGAACAAAGCCTCATGAATGTAATTCATAATTTAGAACTTATTAGTATAAGTTCTGCACAAAACCTTTGTGGATGGGATACTTCTTTTACCCCTATTTAGTCCTTCCTGTAATGGTAATTCTACCCTCTTCCATGGTTAAGCCTTTCAAGACAAGAACAGAGAGATATGAATCTCTAAGGAAATCCATTCATTGCAGAGCGGGCCAGCCCATAATACTTCTGAAGCAGGCTTAGTGCCTCCTTCCCAATAGCTTCTCTGCTGAGGCTCTAGCATGTAACATATGCAGGAAAAGCATCATTTTAAGGACCTCCAGGAAGCAAGAGCCTTGCGCTTAGATAAGGCAGCACTTATGTGGGAGTTATGAGGGGTTATATAGTTCATCACCTGCTCACTCATTTTCCCCAGAAGAGAACAAGACTTTAAATAAATGCTGGGGGTAAGAGGACTGCAGATGGAGAGAACCCCAGGAGAAGGTGACCAGAAGGAAGAAAAAGGTCTAAAAGAAGGGAGGCCGCAATAGGTCCTACTACTTCTTATTCACTTGACCTTGGGAAAATTGTTTAATCTGCACGGGCCTCATACTTGTTTTATCTGTAAAGCAGAAAATACACTAGAACCCACCTCGTAGCATTGTTGTATATGTCAATGAATAACATACAGGAAGCACTTAGTGGAGAACTTGGGGTTTGATGGGATGTCCACAGCAGATTTGGCAGTGGTAACAATGCTATTGCTGGGACAGCCCCAGTACCCCCTTCATCCGAGGGAAGAGGAGGGGACAGTGGTGAAGATCACATAAAGAGGAAAAATATGCCAGGAACAAGCTCTGATTCCATGACATTGCCCAGAGTGGTCTCTGGGGATACTCATATCTCAGTGATGAATTAATGAGTTAATGAGATCAGACATCCTGTATATACACTGTGCTAATTTTTTCCTTAAAGTTTTCATAAATGGACCAAAGCTCGTGGAAGAAAGTTTTCTACTATCAGCAGTATATGTCTTCCATGCTACACAATTAGTTGTTTAGAAGAAAACAAAAAGCTGTGTGTGAGACAATAATAAGGTGACTTGTATATTAACAGGAGAGACATCTACATTCTTGTTCCTTGAGTAAAATACCTGCATTGATTGAATCTTTAAGCAATCCCTTACTAGGATCAAAATGTCTTGGCTCTTGAGTTGGAGATAAGGGAGGGTGGGGGGAAGGATGAGAATTCCATTTAATTAAAATTATTTACAGAACAAAGCTGCTCAGTTGCTCTAATTATTTTTTTAAGAAGATCCTCATATATCTTTTCAGGATTCAGTGATGGTTACAGGTATTACTAAGAATTTTCTGCATATGGGCAGGTTTCAGAAGAATACAAAAAAAATGAAAGGTACAATGCTCTCTCTCTTATTCATCTTCTTAAAAAAAAAACAGGGTAAAAGACACAATAAATTTTATCTATTCTACAAAAAAGGAACATTCTATTTTAACTTTTGTTTTTGTCTTTATTAGAATCAAATTTCACTACTGTACTTTAAAATCTGGCAACAGGTTTCTGATACACCATATAACAATTTCAGTATATTAATTAGTTTTCAGGACCCCCAGGCAATAAAAAGCTAGTCGTTCAAGGTCACAGTTTGACTTATTTACAATTGACAAATAACTTGGCAAACTCTGCACTGAGCCACTCCATACAATAGAAAATATATTGTCATTCAAGTTAACAAAAGAATCTTTCTTTGCCATCTCACTACAATGGCCCTGCAAATGAACATCGCCTGAATAAAATCCTAACCACATTTTCACTCTCATTAACCACAGTAGGGTATCACACAATTTGCCTGGCTCCTGCTTAGACCACTGTGCACCATTTTAGTAGCAGCAGTTTGATGGGTTTTATGGCAGGTGATATATGGAGTGGGAGTTTCGGGAGTCGTAAACAGAAGGCACTGTGTATCACAATGTGGTTTAGGGATATAATGACTGTGTTGTAAAGCAAGGGATGACAATACTGCACTAGGCTTGGGGTACTGAACCAATAGACCAAACAGCTCAACATAATTCAAGTAAGAGTGAAAAAATCCTAAGAAGGGGTGTGTGTGTGTGTGTGTGTGTGCGTGTGCGTGTGTGTGTATGTATGTGTGTATGTGTGTAGGCCTCTTCTAGCTTTCATTAATTACTTCAGATGAATTTGAATAAGAACTACTAAAACTGAAATAAATCTGTGTCCCTCTGAAAAAATAGAACATTTCTCTTTCCTTCCAGCACAATCTTTTTCTGCCTCCTCTGTCCAACCCTTAACTACTTTCTCTGTCAGAATAATTAAGTAAACAGCTAGTCCTGGTACAAGGAAAGGAGCAGCAGACATTTAGGGAGATTGATGCAGAGGAGAAAAATAACACCAAAATAAACTTCCTTTCCTTTCCAGGAGAATCCATCCCTATGGCAGGGGTCAAATTCAGGCTGACCTGACAGGCACTCCCACTGCCTAGGAAGCAGGGAGATTTTCAGGGCTTTGGAAGTCCCTGGTTCCTTCAGTTAACATCCCTGCATGTCAAAGACCCTGACTGTCACTAAGTCACTTTGAAGCCACTTTGCCCTAGAAGGGTGGGTCTGGTATTCCCCAAACAAAAGATGGCAACATGTGGCCTCTTTTCAGAGAAAGCTATGTTGAACCAACAAATGAGGACTTGTGGTTACTAACCTACGGTGTGGCCTCGGCCAATTCATAAAACCACGCTGAGTCTTCATTTCCTTTTGGCACACTCTCCTATCTTACCAGCCTACTACAGGGAACATACCAGGCAGTGGTCTGAAATTCTAAAGCCATATGCCAATATAAATCATCATCTTTATCACCATCACTGTCATCACCATCATTATCACGGCAGTATAATGCACTGAGATATTAATGTGTGTTTTGTTCTCCCTATATGACCCCCTCTTTAGTTCCCAAAAAGTAGCCAGAGAGTAAAGGCCAAACATAGAAATTACCTGCAGAGAAGTCTTTCTCTGGTTATTTTCCCCCCTAAAAATCTGAGCTCCTTGAGACACAGGAAGAGAGGTAAACGCTTTTGAGTTGAGAGGTTTCCCAAGACTGGGATGAGGTTGAAGTGGGGTGAGACTCCAGGGTTCTGCAAAGCCCTGAGGAAGTGACAGGGTCTCTGGTGGAGAGTCGCCATAATACACCTAACAGGGCTGACCTTAGACAGAAAGATTCCCAGCCCTAGCAAAAATAGGGCACCAAGGAAGCACCAGACTTCAAGGAACCAATGGGTCTAAACAATTAGCGTCTAAACAATGCCCAGGTCCACTGATACCATAGCGGCCTGAAAAAACGTCTTCACCCCCCACTCTTTACCGAAAGGAGACTAGATTTCTCATCTGAGTGAAATCAAATACAATTTGCCTTGAATACAATAATGTTGCACACCTGTATTTGTGGCCACAAGTTCAGACCGACTTTACTATCACCCTGGATAAGTGTACCAGTAGACCTCGACCATTGCTTACATGATACAGTACTAGTCTGTAATAATATTCCCATCTCTGTTTATTTCACATCTTCGAACTATTCCTTTAAAGATCTGATACAACTGAGGGCACTCAAAAAGGATATATCATCTTCATTTCTCATAGAAATGCCACAAAAAAAATAAAATAATAATAATAATAAAAGAACAAAGACAGTCCCACCAGAAAGCACTGCCAGCTACCCAAGGGGCCTGCTAGGTGGGGGATACATGCTGTGGGGCCCCTGAGGGTCTGAGGCCCTCTTTAAAATCTCCGTGTCATTGCCTGTCCACAACCACCCTTTATATTTACAGGTCTAGAATAGAGATATGCCCCACTGAACTCCAGCCTCTGTTCAGGCTTCACATCCTGATACCAAACTCCAGCCAGGCATGTAGACATGGCCCATGCAGAACGGCTGAGGCTGTCACTTTGTTTCCTTCTTCTTCCTTAACAAGGAAATGACTGACCCACGTGTACCACATATCTATTTATCAACAGATCATAAGCCCAGTCTTCTGAGATCTTGTGACAGGTCCCATTAGCTGTGAGCTACCCAATAATATGTATAATCAGTTGTTAATGGCACTATGCTATTCTGTGATAACTGGGCCATTAGTGAGTGTCAACGCTGTTCCCCCACCTGACTGATATCCAGCTTCAGAGGAGCTGCACATTTCCATTTGTGATGGTACCCATACATGTGAGAGGTAGACGGAGTGCTTTCTTAAATTACCCATCCTGGACACTTGTGTCCTGGACACTAGTCTCTCTTTGGACTCCTATAGTAAACAGGCTAACAGGCACCTGTGTTATAAAGGGAAATAATTTATCATTGGAAATGATGAAACTAAGTCCAATAGCAAACTCAGGTCCTTCTAATCCTCAAGGTACTTTGAGTCACTATAAGAAAATGAGAAGTTGGGACATTTCTAAAATTCCATGTCCTAAAAGCAGATCTCACTTCAATGCCATTCCATGTACTAGTCCCTTATAAGGGTCCAACCAGAGCTGTTCTTTGTGAACATAAACAAGTTCACAGAGTTTAATCTCACACACACACACACACACACACACACACACACACACACTTCCTTGCAAGTAAAACTATCTGTACCACCAAAGCTTCGGTTCAATTCTCCATGCTTATGCCAAGACCTCATTTTTCTTTTTATGTATTTTGCATCCAATTCATTTAAGGGACCAGGAGCAGAAAGTACCAAAGCCTCAAGTGGAAGGGAAATATGAAAAACTACATCGTGAGTTTCCTCTCATGCTTACTACAAAATCCATGCCCATCACCCAAATAGGACAACCTCCAACCTCAGTCCAAATGCAGACAGTTCAGAAGTGTTCCCAGCTTATACCTTCATAGGTCAGAATATGATTTATTTGGAAAAGGAACGTTTCATTGAACCTAGAAATCTGTCAACCGAATCCAGCCAATGCTCAAGTGATTTACATCCGCTCAACGTCCCAGCACTGCCTATCAAAGGCCCTAGAGTTTTTACTGCTGCCTCCATAAAAAAGAAATTTAGCACTAAGGACTTGCCAAAGGGTCATCACATGTTGTTGGAAGGAAATAAAGAATGAGATATTTGTAAAGTACAGGGAGAAAGGATAAGGCTCAGCTTACACTCTCCCTCCCATACTAGCTGCCAAGAAACTGGGGCCTGGGTCTATTCTTTCCAGAAAAGTAATTTCCTCAGAACAACTGAGGAAAGAGAGGTACTCCCAGGCCTTGGAGGGGAGGAAGATTCCTGATTCAGCTTAGTGCCCTACAAAGACAACAGCCCTGGTCCAAATTCACCCCAGAATGAGGCGGCTTAGGTTTGTTTGGTATGTCACAACATGGCAGAGAAGGGATAGAGAGACCAAAACTCTGATCGTGAATGACCTAAAACATCAAAGTACAGTGATCAGAAACCTTTCCAAAGGAGAGGTGGATCTAAGATACAATCAGAGACACTGTCTGTACCAATTCCAACAGAGACCAGACATCCCAGCCCAAATTTCCCAGAGTAAAACGGTAGATAAGATGAGATTGTGGGGAATTATTCCCCCAGGCAATGATTCATTCATTCACTCACTAGGGGGGAAAAATCCATTATGTGCCCCCTGCATGCCACAAGCTGAGCTTAAGATGCAGAGATAACCTAACCAGAATGGAACCTCGGCATGCCTGAACTTTGTAGAAGAGTAAAGATCCCTCAAGGTTGAAAAGGTGAGCTCAAGGGACGGAACAATCTGGGAAACTGAGCTATCTGCTGGCAAGATGACTCAGGTGTTACTATCTCCTGAGGAACCTGTACTATTAGACAATCCCACAACCTCATTCTGCCTGAAGCTCTGCTTTTTTGTGTATGTATCCATTCATTTATTCAGGCATGCATTTACTCAGTCAACCAATATTTATCAAGTAGAGAGTCTATTCTAAACATCATGCTACACTCTAGAGATATAATGCTGAGCAAAATCAAACATGATTCTTGCCTTCATTGAGCTTATTAATAATTAACTGCAAATAAACGTGGAATTCCAACTGTGTTAAGCACCACAAAGGAGAAATTCACGGTTCTCTTTGAAAGCCTAAAATGAGGGGGGGATGATTGGACTGATCGGGGAGATCAAGGATAATTTCCCTGATGCTTGCCCTCTGATTAGGACAGATAGGAAGATATTTGGTAGATAAAAGGAGGAAGGAAGAGTGCTCCAGGCAAAGGCAAATGCAGTCGAAAGAGCTGTGTTTGGTGTGGTGACCAGTAGAACTAAAGAAAGACCAGGGTTACAGGAGAAGACCATGATGAAACACCTGGAAAAAGACACAACTGCAGAAGAATGCACGGGGGCTCAACCACACTGCAACTTTGTCCTCAGAACTATGAAAAACTTTTGCAGGCTGCAACATAATCATACTAGTTTTTAGGAAAAGTCCCTCTGGCTACAAGATGGGAAAAAGAAAGGAAGGAAGCCAGCATGGAAGCACAGATATCAGATGGGCATCTTTTACAGCTGAAGTGAAAGGTGATTTGGCTTTCTTAAGGGTGGTGCTGAAAATGGGAATGAGGGGAAAAGCAAAAGCATTAGGAGGCAGAAGCAAAGAGATTTGGATTGAATGTGTGGGATGGGGTGTTGTCAAGATGACATCTAGGTTTCTGGTTTGTGCAGCTGGAGAGATAGTTGGCCAAAATACAGCGAGCATTGTGGTACTGATCTGTGTTCCCTGCCATATCTCCACTTGTCTAACCTTTTCCAGCCTGTGTGTGCTTTGTCCCTCACCTTCTGACCTCAACGATGAGCTAGCAGGTCTCAGCAGGTATCAGGACCAGGTCTCCTGATAATGCCCTTCAACGATTCATCTGGCTTCCCATACCATGACATCTCTACACTTGGACTTAGATCCTCTGAGCTCGCCTTACCCTCACCTCCCCACTTCCACCTCAATTTCAACCAACCAGATCTTTCAGTTCAAGCTGCTGCACATCTGTCATCCTGGCTAAAACAAGGGGCAAGGTGCTCCCTGGCTGTTGGCAGAGACTTATCCCTCATAGATAATACTGAGCTTTCAGGGTTGGACATTAAATAAACAAACAAATAAATCAATCAATAAAGCAGTGACTCTCATTGATACAGTAGTGATGTTATTCACTGAACTACTGCTTACTGGACACATTATATATTTACATAAACTATTTAAGCTTTATAAAAATGCCATGAGGAAGATATTATGATCATTATCTCCATTTTACATATGAGAAAACTGAGGTACAGAAAGGGTTAGTAATTCACTCAAAGTCACATAGCTGCTCAGTGGTAGAAGTAGGATGGAATCCAGGCAGTCGGATTCTGAACTAGTGCTCTTTGCCTCTACCCTCTAGTGCCTAGGATAGAGATTCCTATCTGTCTGGCTTGAAAGCTCATGCTATAGCCAGCTGTACATGTATCCTCCCAAACTCATAACTCTGGTTACAGGTCATGAACCCCTCTTGGTCCAGCCATATTGCCATTATTAAAACATGGATGGAGTCATCAAGTAATCCCAAGAAATTCTACAGCATAGAATCAGAAGTCAAGTGTTGTTTGTTTCTAATGAATGTCTACTGTCCTATATCATTCTTGCAATGGTTATCCTGAATTTTCTTTGAGAAACTGGATCCCACTAGTGACTATGAAATGAAGCAAGGCTGTTTGTCCCTCACACTAAATAACCCCCAACTGATGCACATTCACCCTGACTTACCTACTTAACGATTCCTCCACACCCCTCACCTGTTACCTTTCAGATCTCCAGGCTGCCCCTAGTTCTGGATATCATAGCTTTCTTCCCTTCATGGAATTAATCTGTTGTCCTCTCCTGGAAAATATGTACGCTTTTTCCTAGACAGAAATGTACTATTCTGAATAAGAGGACACCTGCCCTCTTTGTCTACTGTACTTTGTATGTTGTATAAATCACATCAAATTGGGGGTGAATCTCATCCACTCCAACAGAACTAAATGCATGAGTTTGGATATATCTACTCATTTCACATATATATTGTTGTGAATATTAACAAAAACAGCAAATATTTATTGCATATTTTATAACATTCTAGGCCTCATGACAAGCTTCGCAGCCACTGCCTGACGTAATCCTTGTATGGACCCTATTTGCTAGACACGATTATTTAGAGAAGAGGAAATGGAAGCTTTCAAATATGGTGTAACCTCCCAAGGACACAGATCAGAAGCTGCAAAGCTAAGCCCTCAACTCTGGCTTCTTTGGCCCTGATACCATTCGCTTCCCCACTGTGTGAGCCAGCTAGAAGACCATCTGAGAAGTCAGCGGCGACAGGAATGTGTTAGAAACTCAGAATCTCAGGCCTCACTCCATGCCAATTGCATTTTCACAAGATCCTCGGATGACCTGTGTGAACACTGACATTAAAGAAACGCTGACCCATACCACTACCCAGACTGGATGCATCAAAGCCCCTCCACTGTCTGAAATACACTGAAGAATGGGAGAAGGAAGCACGAGAACACCACTCTGCCTCACACCAGGACTGAGCCCGATGTGTGCACTGCAGGAGGCAGCAGAAGAGCTCGCCCTCCCACATGACCCTCACACATGACTGCGACCCCTGCAGCGTGGGGATCCCAAGCATCCCCAGACGTACGGGTCCCAACCTTGATGTACGAATCTGTCGGTGGGCAGCCTCACCACATCCATGCAGGTTGTCTTTAGCATCAGGTACCTTCCTTTCTCCCCTCCTTTTCCACAACATTCCACCTCCAACATCCCCAAGCTTGAGCTCAGAAACTAGGCTTGCCAGACAAGATACAGGATACCCAGTTAGATCTGAATTTCAGATAAACAAACAAAAAAATGTTAGTATGCATATGCCTCATGCGATATTAGGGACACACTATACAAAAAAAAAATGTTTTTATTGTTTAATTGAAATTCAACTGGGCATCTGTATTTTTATTTGCTGTGATCATGTGGCAAAAGGTTTATAAGGAACAAGACAATCACAAGATTTCAAAGTATCACTCTGAGTTGCGAAGGAAAAAACATAAACCTAGCATGGAAAGTGCTTGCACTCACTACCTTAACTAAATGATCAAACTCAAGATCATAGATAATGAGATGTCCTGGTCCATATGCCTCCTGATAAGAAGCAATGTCAAGCACACAGAACCTCCTGTAAACCATTCTGGCCATCAAGGTCATCTGGGAATCCTGCCAGGCCTTTAGAGCTAACTTCCAGTAATGGGAAATACAGGGGACAGTGGCAAAAATCAAAGAACACCGAGAGAGAATAGAATGAACAAGCAAATCTAGATGATGGGATACTCTACAAGACAGCTATCCCAGTCTCTAAAAAAAATCTATACTATTTTTAAAAAGTGGCAATACTGTTGGGACTCTTCTAAATAAAAAAATCTAAAGAAGCATTACAACCAAATGTAATGCTTAAAGCTTGATGGGATCCTGGTACCAAACCTTGACCAGCTACAAATGACATCTTGTAGACTTAGGAAATTATTCTTAGGTATAGTAATGGTAATATGGTTATTTAGAAGAATGTGCCCATTTTTAGGAGTTACATTCAGAAGGATTTAGGATGCAATATCACGGTGTCTTCAAATGACTTTCAAATGGCTCAGTGCATGCATACATGTATGTGTGCATATAAATGCATCTGTGCACATGCGTGTGTGTGTTTAGATATCTGCAGATAGAGAAAATAGGAACTGTTGAAACTTGTGTTCACTGTACAATTCTTTCCAACCTTTCTGCAGATTTGAAAATGTTAATAATAAAAAGACAGAGGGATACTCTATCTCAAATCTTACCCAAAGCAATCTGACAAGGCAGCCTGCTTCAAAGAGAAGTTCTAGCTCTAGAATAACACTATTGACTCTGCAAGATCAGAGTCCTTACGGTACCACAGAGGACTAGGTATGGTAGAAGAAAAGCCTTTTTGTACAATAGCAGGAAAGTGTTTGTACCATGAATTTTAAAAGTGTACTTTCAATGTTGTCCGAGCTTCAACTTTATAACAGACTCCAAATTAAAATGCCTGTGTGTGTTCCTCATTCTATAGGCACAGTATCCTCCACCTGCCAGATGGCCTCACCTTAGTGTGTATATATGGACTGGGGACAAAGGGCATAAGAGAGCTCCCATATAATTAAGTCAGCTGTGTATTCCTTCGCATCGCCAAGTATAGTGTAATGAGTGGCTATGAATGAATCGCTATGTGATATAATGACTCCTCTCTCATTTATAAAACAGAGATGACATGATAGATCAAATTAGTCACAAATACCCTTTCCTTTTCTTGTCATGTGACTTGCCCTGCCTCCTGGCAGGCAGAGACTGCTTCTCCACCCCACTGTCAGGCTTGGCCATGATTTACTCTGGCCTGTGGCACGTGCGTGGATCTGATGCACATAGCATCCAAGCAGAAGCTTTAAAAGTGATTACAAGGTTCAAGCCACTCTTGCATTTTCCTTCCATTGTCCCATTATGAGAACAGCATGTCTAAAATAAGGACTGCTCCTTCAGCCATGGTCCCAGAATGAGGAAACACATAAACAGACCCACAGTTCACCTTCATCTTGGTACAGAGCTACAGCCAACCTGCCCTCATGAAATGCGAGTGAGAAGAAGATGCCGTATTGCTATACGGCACTGGTATTTGGGGAAGGATGCTACTGCAGCATTAGCTGACAGGCACAGAAGATAGTAACAGTACCTACCCTCAAAGGCTGTAATGCAGATCAAATGATATGACACCTGAAGGGCAGGCAATATAACGTCTGACGTCCAGTCACTGCTCAGAAATGGTAAGCTGCTTTATGACAGGTCTGTTTCTCGAGGTTCATCCACACCTATGCCAAGCACCATGACCTGCCATACTGCTGAAGCTCCGCTTGAGGCCCCAACACACTGATGTCAGCCCAACAAACCCCCACTCGCAACCAACACTTCAAGTGGTCTCTCCTCTCTGTCACCACCCCTGCGCATTAGCATAGTCTGCCTCTGCGTCTTCTGGGTTTTATGCCCCGGTGCCTGTCTGTGCCACCTGGGTGGTGGCACTGGCTCACTCATGACCTCCATCTCCTGTTGGTGTCCACTTTCTCAGCTGTTCTACCTGGTGTCTACTACTACTCCATTCCAGATTTCTAGGCTACATAAATCTCCACCAGGAAAAGAAATGCATGCTCTTTTTGGCTGTACTATTTTGCAAGGGAACATAGACACTCCTTGCAGAGATGTTTGGGTTCCTAGTAATCTCATTTTTTTTTTTTTTAGTGTTATTATGGCAGGATTCATGGGAGACCCCAGGTGACCAGGTCAACTAGATTTTAGTACAGCTTTTTATTGTCCCAGAACTCTGGTCCTTCACCAAATACAGCTAAGTTGGTCCACTTCTATCAGACTTCCTCACTCTGTTGTACCCTAGGGTCCTTTTCTGCAATCTGGTGTCTGCTGGAACCAACCCCACTCAAGTCTCCCAGTGAGGCTTGTCCCAGTGACCAAAGGATTTAAGTTCCTTCCCAACAACCAACAACCACACCTACATCTCAGCTTACCCTAGCTATGACCTCTATGGTTTCCAGAGTCTATCTATAACTTCCACAAATCACTTTGAAATATTCATGAGCTAAAGTGGACTATGACCATGCTGCTGAAAGAAATTCTCCAGACCAAGTACCCCAGCATGAAGTATCTGACTGCCATTCCACAGATCTCCAGTCCTAGCTCTATGGCTAGCTGGCTGCAGCAGTCCTGGGTAAGCATCTTCACCGCTTGGGCTTCCATGTCCGCCATCTGATCAACAGCTTAGATAAGGGATCTCCAGGCCAAATCTGACCTGTGATTTTTCTGGTTTGGGAAGCAAAGTTTTAGGGAACACAGCCACACACACTTGTGTGTGTATTGTCCAGGGCTGCTTTCTTGCTGTAACAGCAGAGTTGAGTATTTCTTACAAAGACTGACTAGCCTACAGAGCCTAAAATATTTGCCACCAGGCCCTCTGAAGAAAAGACTGGTTTACCCTTGGGTTGGATGATCACTAAGGTCTCCTCCCACCATAATACTCTGAATCTCTAATGGTATATCACATCCAGCTCCATTAATACTTAAAATATTTAGGGGAAGGTGTCTGGAAAAAAACAAAAAAACAAAAACAAACGAACAAACAAAAAAAAAAAAAACAAGATAAAACAAAACAAAAATGTGCTACCCAAGATTTTGAAATGGTTGACGTGATAGCCATTCTGCCAAACATTATGGCTCATCAGCCTGAGCCAGGAAGCCGGGTTAGAGGGGAGAGTATTTTTCAGAAGGAAGAGTATCCTAAGATGGTTATTTTTGCTTCTCAAGGAGACCTTGTATTTGAGACTCAGTGTGTGTGTGTGTGTGTGTGTGTGTGTGCGTGCGCGCGCGCACGCATGTGTGTGAAAGCTCCACGTATCCAGTTCCTTTCACATTAATAGAAGGCACATGGTTCCTTCAGGAGAGAAAATATCTTTTAGAAACAGCATAATTTGCTGTAGTGGATAACAAATAGTTTGAAGTTTTCTCAGCGAGCAATCATTGTATCTGGTTTCAAGTTCCTTTTTCAAGCCAAAGGAAATCATGATGATCTCTAAGGCATCGCTGTTTTTTGACACAGACCTGAACTCAGCATTCTAAACAGGACTATGCAGAATTGGATTACATTTCATCTCCCTCACCCATCCATCTTCCCCTTTCCTGCTCATTTGCTGGGGCTGCAAAACTATTGAGTGCTCCAGGAGAGACTTGGCTTTCCAAACCATGCAAGTCATTATGAATGGCCTTGTGTCCAGGTAAAGGTTAAGGAGGTCTTTTGTTGTTCTAGTTTAACTTGTCCCTGCCACTGCCGCCTAATCATTCCACATAATAACGGGCCTGATACACAGGCCCGAGTCAAAGTCACAAGTCAATAAATCCATTCCTTCCTCCCTTTCAGGCAAAGTGTTGAATAGTACTGAGTGCGCAGTGTCACCAGATCCCACAGTCCATCACATCAAGGTCGTCTGGTATACAGCACATAAAAAAAACAACTTGCTCTCTTTTCAGGGCCTAGCACATCCTAGGGAAGCATCACTGTCCCACACACATAGGTGGTGAGGGAGGGGTTGAAAGGCGAAGATCGAGCGCCCTGCCCTGGTTCACCGACTCCTCAAGCCTTTAAAACCGAGAGCCACGGGTTCTACACAGCATCCACCTGTGCTGCCCTCCTTGCCTTAGGAATATGAAAACTGATGCCAGGTGAGGGGAAAGGAAGTGTTCAAGATCATGTAGTCAATACTGTATAGGGTGAGGACTGGATGCAGGCCTCCTGACCTCCAGTCCAGTGTTCATAATCGGCTTTAAAAGGGGAAAACAAGGAGCTGCAAACACAGAAAGACAAGAAGTCTCCCCCCTTTCTAAAAAGAAAAGCTACCCACTCCTACACACACACACACACACACACAGAGTACACTCTCCACCTCAGATAATGCTCCAACCGTGGCTAAACTGTGTGAAGTCACATTCTGACTTTGCTTCTAGAAGAAAAACATGCAAACACCTTAAAGCCTCAGTTTCCTCATCTGTCAAATGTAGATATTAACAGAGTCTAGTTCAAAGGGTGTGGTGAGGCTGAAACCTGGAAGATGGTCCCTGAGACACGGTGAGGCTCAGTCAATGCTGGCTCTCGACATCGCTGTTCTCACCAGGGCAATGACAGCTGCTGTACGTAAACCCTCTCTTACTGCCAGTGTAGGCCACTCGCAACAAGACAAGGTATGGCTCACCAAATTATCTTTTCACCTCTGGTGTGAAAATAAAACCTGCTGATAGAGGCTCCTTGAAAGCATGCAACCCTGAGTTACAGTTTGTTTACTTTGCTAAGAGACTTCCAGCTCTTCCAGGTTCATAAATTCCTTGTGGTGGACAAGGGAAGGACTGTAAATTAACTTGAATAACAGGACTACATTTGTGTATCTTCCAAAGGTTTAAATTGCTTCAAAAGGGGGAAAAAAAGCCATACTTCTCATCTTCTGTCTCTATTTTTCCCTTAATTAGCAGCTGGATTAGGTATCGCTGGAGGTGAGCAGCTAAAGGCACCAAAAAGAGACCTGAACCAAATGTCAAGAATTTGTGCCCAACAAACTTGAGACCATCTTTCCACCAGACCTGTGAGACAGATACAATAATGTGGACCTACTACCCCACTACCATGCCAAATACCTGTTTTTCATTTGGCAAGGCCTGGGATTCTCAACACCTTTTATTGTAAAGACTATGCCAATGGGGTGCATACATCGGGTCTAGAGAACTGGCTTCCTCTGAAGAACTATAGAATGTGTTGAAAATCTGCCCGATCTGCCCAAGGCATTCTTTATAAGCTTCTCATTTCTTCATAAACCTCTTCTTTGTCCAGGATTCCCAATTCTAAGAGCCCAGCCCTAGACAAGAATGCTTTCAGTCAAGGCAAAGGATAACCACTGGGCGTTAGCCATGTAGGAAAAAAGTAGTCCAAAGGTCTGGCTTCCATGCATCGACCTTGAGCCAGTCTGAATTGAAGAAGATATTTATTCTCAAGACATTCTGAGATACTGCAGGGATGAATGAAACAATGTCCATAAATACTGCCTAATATCAAATAACAAAATTCTTTTTGTTTGTTTAGGCTAGAAATTACTGCATGCAAGTTCTCACTGATACCATTTTTGGAAACAATGACAAGCTGGCTCAATAACTTAGTGAAGGCTCTTCAGTCCCAGCCCTTCCCTATGTCTCATCCTTTTACTGTCCTTCCTTTTTAGTTTTTAAAGTTGATCTCAACTCAAAAACATACAGGAAAATAAAAATGACTAGGATTTATGGATCATTCTAATTATTTTAAGTTTTAAAGAATAAATTCCTACTAGCATAAGAATTTTAAAGAAAATTCGAATTGTCTTCAAATGGTCTTACCAAATAATGCCACAGATTTTTACACAAACCTGAACATCTCAGACATTTATGTGATATACAGAATGTGTCATGCAGGTCAAAAGAAGACACAGGAGGAGTAAACAGAAAATGTACATCTTCAAGTGCTGGTCAGAGAACTACTTGGATAATATACTGTATTCTTCAACCCATGGGATCAGTCTGTGCATGGAATTTGACATTTCCTCCAAATAAACTTGGTTAGTAAAACTTATATTCACAATTATGACACTCAAACCACCTCAGAAAATAGGAGTTATCCTGGAATCTGAGAGTTCAAGAGGACCCCACAAAAGCACATTCACGAACCATCTTAGAAAGAGTAGCCAAGAATAGAGTTGCCCGTTCACTTGGCAATACCCAGACAAGAAACCACCTGCATTCTGATAAACCCTAGAAACAAGAAGCTTCACTTTTTCCTAATCTGGCTGGCATCCTTCAACCACACAAGCATTTATCGCCACGTCTTATTCTGTTTTAGGTCTGCACAGTGACCCTGTGCAGCTAGCACAGACCTATTCCTAGGAAAGTGGTATTCTGAAGAACGAAGAATTTACCTTTCTCAAGAGGAGTGGAATGGTGGTTGTTGCTGTTGTTTAAGTACATGCAAAAATCAAGGCAATAACTCCTAATGGAGTGATGACTTTATTCAGGCACTTTGCTAAGCATTTTGTACGTCCCAGTTCATTCAGGAAACGGAGATTAATGGCTAAGAGGTCAGGCTCGAGAGCTAGACCGCCAGTCTGACTCCAGCCCTACTGCTTACTAGCTTGGTTGCTTTGGAAGAGGTAAACTCTCTGCAACTCCGTTTTCCTCACCTGTAAAATGAGCATCACCACAATGTCTACATCATAAAATGGTTATGAGGATTCAAAGAGTTCAAACAAGGAAAGGGCTTATAACAACTCAAGGCTCAGAGCAAACAGTAGTAAACGTACGCTGTTACTCATCCCCACACCATCCCTATGGAGAAGGTGCAGCCTTACAAAGGATGGAGCCTCGAGAGCATCAATAACTTGCCAGGTCCAGTGCTCCCTACACCCAGGCAGCTGCTGACTCCTGTGCTAAAACGTTCTCTCCAGTCTCTGACCCCTCTCTGCCATTGCTTGGCCACCTCCTCAAAACTCAATTCACATGTCCATCCCAGAGAAACTTCCCTGACTCCTCTCTATCACGGATGAAGTGCTTCTGTCCCGGGCAATCCCAGAGCACCTAGGATCCTTCACTGAAGCACCGATTCAGTGTCTGTTCCCTCCACTAGTACACAGGCCCCTTGGCATCAGCGGCTCCTGGCATAACACCTGGCACATGGCAGGTGCTTAATAATTCTTCACTGAAGGAAGAAAAATGAGGTAAAACAGGACAAAACTGAATTTTAGCTCCGACCTATTAGCCCCCTCCTATGAAGTTCTTTCCTGCTTGGTTTCTGAAGAAAGTCTGCTGCAGGCACATGTGGAAAATGTGAGCAAAGGATCTTCGAGCACAAGTGCTGAAAGAGCTCAGCAGGTAGTGCCCAAGGTGGGCAGAGCCGTCAAGCACGTTTCAGAGACAACTCAAGCTAGTTCCTGAAAGGCGTGGGATTAGCACAGGCAGGAGTGTGAGGAAAGGCTTCCACACACAGAAGAGGTGGAAAAACACACGGCAACATGAGAAAAGACTGTGTCGAGCTGTGGATCCTGGACCAAAGAGAAGAGAAAGCCCTGGATGCCATTTGCCTCTGGTACTATCCTCCAACATCCCAAGGAGCGACGCCCTGATCACATAGAATCACCAGGGATATTTTCAACCATTTGTTTCATTACAAAGGGAGCCGGGTCCACGAGATAAAATCAGACAGCCCTGGATTTGACCTCTACTTCCAGCTGCTGAATAGCTTAATGGCATTACACGATCCTATTAGCCTCAGATATGGACATCTACATAACAAGCATACACCCTTACAAGGTTGTTGAGAGGATTAAATCACAGAACACTGCTGACCCACAGGAGGCATTCACTAGATGTTAGCTGCCATTCTCAGCCTTACACCACAACCATACTAGGCTATCTGAAAATTACTAGAAAATCCACCTCACAATAATATCCTCTTTATGAATCCATAACCCCGCCTCCACATGTCTGGGAACTCTGTTCTAGCAAGACTGTTTGTGGTTATGCATTGTATTTTCCCTGACAAGTTCTGGTCCTTACTGGACCAGTGGTTCCTCTGATGGAAGGGCAGGTTCTCATTAAACCATGACTGGTCCCTGGGGAAAAAGGAAAAGGGAAGCTCCCAGCAACCCTCATCCCACCATCACGGCCCCAACCAATGGTCAAGAACAGGAAACAAAATCCCTCTCTATCACTGTTTCACAAGGGGGCTCTGTGCACATGTATTCTGCACCACTCACCAGCAAACAAAATGGAGTGGTGTAGTTAATTGAAAAACAGCTCTGCCCTGCCTGCCATAATTGACATTAAGTACTGTTTGGGGTAGGAAATCAGCCATTTCCAATTGATATTAAACGGGAAATCATTTAACATCAATGGATATAAACCAGGCGCAATTGTGCTGAATTAGGAAGAAACACTTTGGCTCATGTTAAAAAATGTTTCTGTGAAGTGGGATTTTTCAGAGTAAGTGAATATTAAGTCAGCTTAATACCTGTATTAGGAAAAAGAAGAAACCACTTCTCAGCCTACCCTCAGGCTTGGAAGCAAGCTGCCAAATGCTCTTTTGGAAGAAGCCGCATTCTGAGGTGGTCTTGTCTCTGAAAAACAATGTAGAAAGAAGGTATAATCTGGGAGAGCAGATGAAAGGAGGAGGAGAGTCTCCTGTGAGTTTAGCCAACATTGTCCACTGTTGGGGAGCCGCTGGAGTCCAATGAAGGAGCACAAATGGGAATCCCTTGACCTCCCTCGGAGTTGAGGATACGGGGACTGTGGTCCCCAATACAAGGAAAACAAACAGGAGCACAGATATGCAAAGAAAAAGAGATGCCTCACATCTTTCCTCTCATCCCAGTTCCTTCCCATGTCATGAACCAGTACCTTTTGGCAGTCCATGGCTTCTCGCAGCCCACGACATCTTGGCGCCGACTGTTCTAATTAGAGTAGTACAGACCTCACAACTATGGCTAATAGATCTTATCAACTGGAGCTTTAGAAATCTCTCCTTTATTTTCCAAAGAGAATAAATATCAAATCCAACTTGTAATCCTCTACCCCTCCCAAGAATAGGAAAGACTGAAGAGGGATGGAAGTACAGAAAACGCCTGTAAAGAGATGAAGCCCTTGCGGGCAGGGGAAAGAAGAGTGGACTGTCTGGGGGGGGGGGGGGGAAGAAAGGTCTAAATACCGAAGTGAATGCTTCACACAGTATGCAGATTCCATAGTTCCACGTTGTAGATGAAGAAACTGAAGACCAAGGTGGTTCCATGGAACGGCCCAGCCCACAGAGCTACTTAGGGCCAGGGCTGGTCTAGAGCTCTCCTGATTACTGTCCATTTTTAGTGCCTCATACCATGTCAAGACAAGACTAAAAACAGGAAAAAAAAGATGAGAGAAGCAGGAAAGATGATAGGGAAGCGATGGAAGAAAGATAACCTTAGATGTACAAGGCTAGTAGGTTAACGGAGAATCCCTATTTTAGGAAAAAATTTACAATATCATACTTCTCTCTGAGTGGACACCCCATGTATGGCAGGCAAAGTCCAGGACACAATTTGTCAGCTCTGAGAGCTTCCTGTATAGAATGGTAGCAATTACAGACACAGGCCTCTGAGGGCCTTCATCCACTTGCCCCCGAGATTTTCATGACCAAACCTTCACATGTGCGGCATCTGTGTGGCCAAAACCGCTAGCCAGGTTTCATCCCATGCAGAACTCTCAACGTGAGCACTCAGGCAATCCCTGAAACCTTATCCCCTTAAGTGAGTTCTGTATAGAAATGAATTTTGTTCTTTCTTAGATAAAGAAGCTAAATGAGTGTTAATAGAAGTTATGTATCTCACAAGCATACATTCTAACAGGAGGTGGCCCAGTTGGCATATGATGAACAAGGGACGTTAAACTCTCAGAGTGGAGGATGGGAAAGCCTTCCTCCTGGCCTGTCCCTTTTTTTAGGACCCAAAGCTAGCTCTTTTCTGGTGCAACAAAATATGGAGCAACAGACAGAGGCTTTCAGGCTTGCAGAAAAGCCTCACATTGTCTCTCCCCTCAAAGGAGCTGGAGGGATCCATGGGCACTGCTCTGGCCTCCAGATGCAATCAGCAGGGTCTGTGCTGGGGTACAGCCATGAAGAGGGCGGAGAAAGCTCCTTCAGGTTTAATTATCCCAGCTTTCTGTCCTCAAGCCAATGCCTTCCCAGAGTTTTTCACAACTAGGTGCAAAAAGGCTTTGACTCCTGGCTCCCTCCCTCACCAGCCTTCTGCTCACACAGGACAATCAGGCGGGTATAACAATTGGCCAGAATATACCTGGCTACACTATGATCCTCTGGTTTGGAAGGGGAAGGCCTAGCAAGCAGGACTATGGCTATTTCATCTGTTTTGTCAAGCACCCTGCATATGTAAGGTCAAGGCTAATTGGTTCATTCATCTATTCCCTGTCAATCAACAAGCATAACATTGAACATATATTCTGTTCCAGATACTATCCTGGGCCAGAGCACCCAGAGATGAATAGAACACATTCCATGCCTTCAAAGGGACTGCCAACATAGAAATTCATTGAGTCTTACTCTGTACCCAGTAAGACACCTGGAAACAAATGCTCATATTGAGAAAGCTGCCTCACTCTATGCCTTACCCTTATTTCAATTCCTAAAAAGCTGAGGATCTCTCCTACCACAGAGCCCTCACAGATGCCATTCTCTCTTTCTGGAATGGTTTTCCCTACTGCCTGCCTCCTTCATCTAGCTAGCTAACTCCTACTCAGCTTTCAAATCTTGACTCCAATTATCACTTCCTCAGGGAAAACTTCTTCACATCCAACCTGGGTCAGCCTTCCTTGTTCTATGTCCCTTTTCCTTCTCAGTTGGTGATTACACACTCATTTGTGTGTTACATAATATCTAGCTCTGCCCCCGCATAGGACAGTGAGTCTGGAAGGACTGCAGTAGTGGCTGTTTTTGGTGAACATCAAGTTTCTATAACAGCGCAGAGCCTGGAACAGCCTGGGCACACAGCAAATACTGGTTTATTCTTGCTGAATGAATCAAGAAGAAGATAGTAATAAAATATTTCTATCAATAAAACCTTCCTCTTAGTTCTTCATGCTAGATTTCTAGGTGACAACTAGTTATGTAAGTGCCCTGAAAACTCCAATATCTCTCAAATGCCAACACAGATCCCAGAGTATCAGTATGGAGATTTAAGAGAGTGGACTCTAGAGTCAGATCTGGCTATGTTCAAATCCCACTTCCACCAGCTACATGACCTTGGAAAAGGGTTACCCTCTGAGATAGGCTGGAAATAGCTCCCCAGGAGATATCCATGTCAGATCCCTGGAACCTCTAAATGTCACCTAATCTGTAAAAAGGTCTTTGCAAATGCAATTAAGTTATTCATCTTGAGATGAGAAGGAGATCTCAGGTTTTCCAAGGGGGCCCTAAATGTAGTCACACATATCTTTATGAGACAGACACACAAAGATGACATAGGATCAGAAAAGGAGGAGGCAATGTGATCCCAGAGGTAGAGATTGGAATGATGTAGCCACAAGTCTAGGAATGCCAACAGCCACCAGCAGCTATAAGAAGGAAAGAACAAACTCCTCTGGAGCCTCCACAGGGAGAGTGGCCCTGCCAACACATGGATTTCCCACTTCTGGCCTCTAAAACCATGAGAGGACAAATTTCTGTTGTTTTAAGCCACCTAGTTTATGGTAATTTGTTACAGCAGCCACAGGAATCTAAACCTACCTAAACCTCAGGTTCCTCACAGGTAACATGGAAACAATGCCACATCCCCTGTAAGGTTGTAGATCTTAGCAAATCAAAAATTACCCAAGGAATGATCCAACCCCAATGGTCATGACTATTCACAATGAAAACACTTAAATCAAAAGGGGAATTTCTATCAGTCATTTGATAGGTGGGTCTTACTTTTCAATAATCTCAAAGTAAGACACGTCACAGGCTTACGATGAGTCTTTTTCCACAGACAACTCAGACACTCTAGTGTTATTTACACACTGCCATAATATTGCCAGGAAAGCAGAGATGACCTAAGCAGTTAGAAGGGAAAGATCAGGGTCTCCCTCAGTATCCTCAGAGCCCAGCGCAGCACCTTCCGTACAGCAGATGCTTGGTGAATGCATGGTGAGTGAATGAGCTCTTAGGTCACCATAGTTCAGACACATTCACTCACTAAGAATACAGAAGAATAAGGGCTTCAGATTGAAGACATAACAAATACTATTCATCTGTATATAAGTATTAAGCCTCATCCTTGAACCATCGAGCTGAAGATAATGATGACTGCCCAGACTATTCTTATCCAGCATGACAAGGACCCCTGCCAGCATCAAGGTGACCCTAATATGATTAAGTGAGGGTTATTCTCTTTATATATACCTGTCTTTTCAAATGCTGTTAAGTTTAGCAAGGGAAATTCCTAAATGATTCCTGGATGACTCTGTATCACACATACTCAAAATTTTACAGGTTTTCTTTATATTTTTGCTTTTAAGTTAGAATAAGGGCATAATGGGACTTGATCTGCTTAAATCAACGAGGTTAATTTTATTCTGGGAGCGATGCTTGTTCAAGGGATCAATGTAGGTTAGGCTAAAAGTTACTTTCATGACTCATGTCCATTTTCACTATTTCTCCTAGCATGATCTCCATCTCTAGGCAATAAATGAGCTATTTTGAAAGCTGTCTGTATGGGGAGGTAGGTTAATTTCTTTTCATAGTAGTTTTAGTTGGTTTAAATATGTTGCAGTAATAACCTTAGTAATTACAACTACTAGTGTGATATTAATGATAAATCTCTTTTAAATATGTCAGAGATATTTTATAACCAAATAAATATGGATCACTAAGACCACAGCCACCAGCACAAGGCCAAAACTTTTCATGAATGTCTGTTTGCAAGAAGAGAGGTTGTTTTCTTGCTTTTAATTTTAGGGTGAATAATAGCTGCTGGTTGATCTGAAGCTGGATCAGCATGCATGAGTCCGGACAAGGAGATGAGGAGGCTTCAATTTAAGATTCTGGAAAATCTCAAGCTGTAATTTAGGGTTGCTATCTTAAAGACCCAGAATCACATGATTCTTAAAGTTTTTTATTCGATTAAAAGATATATGGGAAATGTAAAGGAACCCACAAGACATTCTAACACACATTAGTTGGATATAATGCTCGGTACTCTTTACTCCAGGGAGCTCTAACTCTCCAGGGAAGAGTTCAACTCTTTTCAAGGTCATACACCCATTTACTCATTTACACACATTTACTAAGAGTCAGCTATGTGCCAGGCACTACTCTAAGAACAGAAAACAATTTAGTGGACAAAACCCTTATGCTTATTAACCTTACATTCTAACAGAGAATATGGATCACAAATAAAATTAATCAGTCAATGAATAAGAAACTATCAGAAAAGCGTTAAGTGCTATGCTGGGAAGGATATAGGGTGACGTGATAGTGACTGGAGTAGCCTGGGAAGGCCTCTCCCAGGGCTGACAATTAACCTGCTTTCCTACCACACCCACTTCTTCTAAATACAGGATAATGGAGTCAAACAGAAAAAAAGAGAAGGAATGTGCGGCAATGTCAAAAGAAAGCAAGCTGAGATCTAGCATCTGAATGAGACTTTCCAAAACTTCATTTGAAAAATCATAGTGAGAGACAAAAGGTCCACGTTCACGATACACCCACTTAATAAACAACAAAAAGTATACCTTTAGACCTCACGTCTGTTGAGAACTATTTATTGTCAAAGATTTACCTCTTTCTTATGTGCTTGTGCCTTTCATGCTAGGCCATTTTTTTTTTTTAATATTTTGTTTATTTATTTGACAGAGAGGGAGCAATCAAAAGCACACAGAGAGGCAGCTGAGCAGAGAGCCTGATGTGGGGCTTGATCCCAGGACCCTGAGATCATGACCTGAGCCCAAGACAGAGGCTTAACCCACTGAGCCACCCAGGCGCCCCCAGGCCATATTTTATTAAATCCATGATGCCACCAATTGTGAAGTGCAAACCAGTACCAGAGATGCTAAAATGTTAGACCATGAATGTCTTACAATCTATGAAACAGACTAACTCTGATGCTGTTCTTTGTCTTCAGACTTACGTTTATATTTATTTCCTACTGGAGATCTCAGCATACTCTACAGCTCTACTCCAATGACTTAGCTTCCTCTTCCCACTTCCTGCCACCCTTTTGAAAATGCTTTAAGCAACTGTGATCATTCTTATACCACCTACTGAGCAGTATTTTAAGGGAAACGGGAATTCTCTCTTCCATACTCCCAAACTGTCTTAGTTCTAAACTTCTCTCTTGAATCATCATGTCTCCTAACCAATTCTACCAGTTCTTGATGCTCTCGCCTCACCTTCTATTATCAACTTCACTTCAATCTTCAGACTTGACAGAGCCAGTTTCCAAAATCCTATCTAGTCCCAGCTGTACCTGACTTAGATAATCAGTCTGCTAAGCTGATTTGGCCAAGGACCTTCCTTCTCTGGTCACCACCCTTCATGGGCAGCTCACTCACCAAGGTTGCTCTAGACACGAGAACATAAAGTATGTTCTTCTTCACTTGGAATCATCAGCCTCTATACCATTCCTCCTATGAATCAGAACCCCTTCTATTGGTAAAATACCAAGTTCTCTGTCCTGGCTCCAAGGAGAACCCTTAAATAAAAATCAGGAAGACAATCTTAATTTGGGGCAACAAAAGGTAAGATTTTAATTTAAAGAGTGGGGGATATATTCTGACTCAGAACTAAAGGAAGTACGTATAGTGGCAGTACTAGGCCAGATTCTAATGCAGAAGCACCCCAGAGTCCTGCCCAATCCAAAGCAGAAGAAGGTATTGAAACATCAATCAGTCATCATCAGTTTGTCATGGAATATATTTATGTACTTTACTCTCACCTTCTGACAGAAGAACCAAAGTGTACTGAGAGATTTTTGCGAAGATTTTTAAACAAAGATGGATAAATTAACTGAATCATCTAATAATTGAAGATCAGAAAGTAGAGAACACACCATAATCTTCCCCCACTCGGTCTGAATGCCAAACAGAGCCTGGCAGGGAGAGTCAGGGCTCTGGCTATGGCACTGTCTCCAAGTCGATGGATGCCATGCTCTGGCTATGCCAGACACATCTGAATGGGTGCTGCAGAGTCTAGATTCACTGAGAATGTTCTCTGCACAATTTAGGAACAGTCACTCCAGTAATACTGAAGAAGAGTAGATGGACATCCCCACAACTGCTCATCTGACAAAACCAGAAATTCTAAAGATAACCCCATGAATTAGCAGTTCTGTCCTAAGGGACAACTTCGAACAACTGACTGCTGGATATTTAGTAAGACTCCATTAAAACAAATAAATAAATAGGGAATCCTGACACAGATTTCATAATCTGCCCATTCTCTTTATTTCTATAAAAGGCACATTTTGTTAAAATAAAAATTCTGATGATTTCACTGCTTTATTTCAACATATAGAGAGAAACAGAGGAGACTCTCATTAGATGGGAATAATGGTGATGGGAACCGTGGCTGTGATTAACTCTGCTCACAACTGGAGTTAATATTCCTTTACCTCTGCAATTTTTTTTTTTTTTTAACTACCTCCTGATTTTCTGTTTGGAGACATCATAGACCTGTGCTGTAAACTGTCACACAACCTCAAGTCAAACATTTATATGTGCTAAATATGAGAAAATGCTGCCATTTTTATCTGATTTGTGATTCATTCAGATGCCGTTATCTACTTTTAATTAAATAATATAAAATATGCATGGTCAGCAGTTTGACTTTTCATTTCCTTACTATGTCAGTAAGTCAACTTGATTGTTCCCACCTACCCCGAAATTACACTTGAAGGATGTAACCCTTGCATGGTACTCATCCAAAATCTGAAAAAGTCAATCCCCTGCTAATTATAGCCACTGTCCAACCATACCTTGGAAAAAACACGCCCCCCAAAATATGCCAAAGAATATGATCCCTCAAAAACACAGTGTGCTTTTTCAGTAAGGAGGCAGCAGTCTTCCATGTCTGATCTTCCGTTTCATCCTTTTCCCCAGTGTCATATCCCTTGTTGATTTATAGTCTACTGAGTTCCTTAAAGATCCACAAGACTCCCATGGAATTGCCTAAGGCACTGGAAGAAAGAACTTTACTCACAGGCTGTTATGGACTTAGACAGTTTACTACTTCATTAAGGCTGCTTTTCCCCTGGACAGTTTGCATATTGCTGTGCCAAAGAAGGCACTCGCTTATTCCTCAGTCTCCTACCCCCACCTTTTCCAAATTCTTCCAAAGAACAAAGACAATCTGAAGACAGAGGAGTGAAGAAATGAAAACCCAAATACATGCAATCCCTACTTTTCATTATTATTACTGTTATTATCCTCGTCAAATCTAGCAAATTAATTCTACTGGCCTATTTGACAGGGTGCTGTTTCGTATGTATTTTTTTTTTTTTTTCAATTTAGAACTAAATTGGACAAGGACTCTATGGAGGAATTCTGGCTACTGGAAAGGTACAGAGTCCTAGCTGAGGAAAAACACACTCAGTCTTGCTCCTGATGAAATGGGCAGTGTCCCTGGGAATTTATTTCCCTAGGATATTCTTGAAATCATCTCAAAGCCAGAAGTTTTCAGGACCAGGCAGCTCTATTCACAGCCCAAATAAAAATAAAAGAGATTAGTTAAATGATAATAACCAGAAGGTGACCCTAAAAGCAAAATCCTCTTGTAAATAAACTTGATTTACTTACGTTTAAATGTGTGATTGCAAAATATACATATATATTTTCAGCCAAACCATAGAACTTCTGCTTAATAATAATAATAGTTAGCACTTATACACGCACTTTACATCTGCAAAGTGCTTTACAAACATTAACTAATTAATCGTTAACAACACCCCAGTGAGATAGGTAAGTATTATTCAAGTATTCTCTTGAATGTTCAAGCCAGGATTACAGCAACTCCAGAATGGGTTGGTGCTTGAGTGTGTGAGCGTGAGCGCGTGCATGTGTGTGTGTGTGTGTGTGTGTGTGTGTGAGAGAGAGAGAGAGAGAGAGAGAGAGAGACGGTGTGTGTGTATGTGTATGTGTGCCCTGCTCCACTCTTACTAAATATAGGACTTTGGAGTATCTTATAAATGGAAAGACGGCTCGTCTGGGTAATGTTTGAAGCCTTTCCAAAACCGTGGCTTTGGAGTTTCCCTAATAGAACCAAAACAAACTCTGAGGTGGTTTCTCCAAATCTTTGAAGTAATTGGGTAAGGAGCGGTTTTACACACAGGAAGCCAACCGCCCCCTCCCTTCCCACATTCTTCACTTCTAGGTGTTTTGGTTCTCACCCTCATTTGATAACAAAGACTAAAATCTCACTCTTAGAAGGATTTCATTTGATGGCCAGGAGAGTAGGCGCATAAAACACGGCACAGTATGGAAGAGCCTGGTATCCTCAGGGATAGATAAGACATGAGCTTAAAGAGCAACAGTTCTGGAATCTTACAGTAGGCACCAGGAGAGTGAGTCAGGGTGCTGTAGAAACCAAAAAAATAACTATTAAAAGCCAAGGGCGGGCCTTGTTGGAGCAGGGGCATTTCATCTGCCCCTACAAAGGGTCACAGTAGACATTCAAAATGCCTGTGACAAACATTACCACTATCCTTTGGCTGAAGGCAGTGTAACCTCAACAAATGAACGCCTCTGCTGAAGCGCTGATCTCTTTCCTGGGTCAGATAACACACTGCCAAAAATGACCTTGGATTTTTTTATTGATTTCTTCATTTATTCATTAATAATAGCCAGTATATACCGAGCATTTCCTCTGTGAAGGGCACTATGCTGAATTCTTTAGTTTTATTTGGTCACTTAATCTTCACCACAATCCCCTCAGGAATGTTCTATTAGCCTCATTTAAAGATCAGTAAAATGAGGCTTAAAGAGGTTAAGTAATTTGGTTAAGTCACACAGTTAGTAAGAGTCAGGATTAAAACCCAGACTCCTAGAACACTGATTCCAGCCTCTAAACTCTACTCTATATTCTTCCATTCATATGATTACTATCTGAGTAGATGCTTGGCCTAGAATTAGGTTCTGGGCATAAGTACTGAGCAAACAGACATGCTTTTGCCATGGTAGAGAGACAGACATTGGAAAAAACAAAAAACAAAACCAAACCAAAAAAACCTCACAAATAAATATGTCATTTCAAATTGTAATCAGTATTGTGAAGGGAAAATCAGAGTAGTGTGAGAGATACAGGAAACATAATTTACATCAGAGAATCAGAGAAGTCCTCTCCAAGTAAATGACATTTAAACTTCAACCTGAAAGATGACAGGAGTCAGCCAGGCAAAGAAGGAGTAGGAGAGCCTTCCAGGCATGGGAACGACAGGTGGAAAGGCCCCAAGGTGGGAAGGAGTTCAAGAAAATGACAGCAGACCAGTGTGGGGAATAGATAGTGATCCAGGGGGACAGGCACACAAGACGAGGTTGAAGAAGGGAGCCAGGACCAGATCATCAAGCAGAGCTTTATGAACCATATGTATCAGTTAGCATTAAGTTCAGCTGTGTATAACGGAAACACAGAAATAACAGTGGCATGAAGAAAACAGAAGCTTATTTCAAAGAAATCAGTCCAAGATGAGTATCACAATTCATGGCTTCAGAACTAGGATCCCTTCTCTATTTTTTCACATGGCCATCCCCAGCATGTCAGCTTTTTTTCTGACATGTCCCCTCATGGTCCAAGAAGGTTTGTGGTGACCCAGCTGTCACATCTGCACCAGGCAATAGGAAGGAAAGATGGAGGGCTGACCAAAAGGGTGCCCTAAATCAGTTTCCTTAAGGGATCCTTCCCAGAACTCCCAGGTCACATTTCCATTTCCATATCTTTGGCCATATTGTTACAAGAACCCAATGTTTACAAGGGTGGGAAGGAAATGTAATCTTATAACCAGGCAGATTCTGTTCCTCAAGAAGTAGAGGAGAAAGGATATCAGGAAGGCCAATGGTAGTCTCTGCCAAACTATGATGGAGAGTTTGGATTTTATTGTCAGTATGACTCAAAGCCTATACAAGCTTTTAAGAAGGAAAGAAACATTACCTAGTTGGCAGGCTTAGAAACTTTGGCTGCTTTATGAGAATATATTATAGAACAGGTAAGAGTAGAAACAGGATATCGTGATGGTCTAGGAAAGAGATGTTATGGCTTTCATAATGGGAAAACATGGTAGAATAGAGGTAAATGTCAGAGATGAAAAGAGTGGAAATGTTTACATATTTAATACAGGACTGGAGCTGTGGGAGTTTTCCAGGAAAATGCCTAAATTAGTGGCAGGTACAACCATATGGTGGGAGGTGTCACTTACAAAGATGGGTGATACTAGAGAAAAGAAAGGGATTTTAGCTCTGGACACCTTAAACTCAAAATGCAAGGGAGTTATTCAGAAGGGAAACAGGGAGTGTGATGTCATGAACACCAAGAAAAGAGAGTATTTTAGGAGAAGGGAGATGTCAACTTTGACAAATGCTACTAAAAAGAGATTTGAAAAAAATGAACACTGAGTAGTCAACATTAGATGGAGCAAAATGGAGGTCACTGGTGACCTCAGCAAGAACAGTCAGGAGTGGTAGAGAAAAAAGACATATGTATATATATGGAAGAACAGCTGCGAGGTGAGGAAGTGGAAGAGGAAACATTTGTACAAATTTCTTTTGTGTGGCTTGGCTGTGAAGTACAGTTAGGGTAGTAACCAGAGGGAGGAACTGGGATGAAAGGAAGACATCTGAAGAGTACTAATGCTTGCTTGAAATCAATGGAAAGAAATTGTAAGGAATAAAGTTTGAAGATGGAACAGAAAGAAGGGCTTGCCAATCAAGATCATGATCTAAGAAAAAAAAAAAGGAGTACTATCTAGAACATATATCAAAGAGCCAGTCTTTGAAGAGAGTATGTATTTTTTGGTATCTCAGGTAGGAGCTGGACAGGATAAGAATCTCGAGCAGACTACATACTGAACTCAGAGCCCAGTGCAGTGCTCGATCTCACAACCCTGAGATCACAACCTGAGCCAAAACCAAGAGTTGGGTGCTCAACTAACTGCACCACCCAGGCACCTCTATATTTGTTTTCATATGCATGAATTGTCTCTGGAACACGACGACTGAGATCAATGGTGGCCCCATGTGAAGGAAAACAGGGAGTACAGAGAACAGTAGCTTTTGTACCTTCTGAATTTTGGACAATTTGAAGGTATAGACTAATAAATAAAATTATGCTTAAATAAAGTTAGAAAAAAGCATTTATCTAAGTATTATGAGGCCTGGTAGACCAAGGAGGTAGGAGGCAGAGATGACAAAAGGAGAGGAGAAGAAAGAAGATGCATTGGACTGTCAAGTGTGGGAAAGCAAGCCTACTAGAGATAGGCAGGAAAAATGTTGGGCAATGTTGAGAGCCTAGTTGAAGGTTGTGAAGGTCAATATACAGTGGCCATACATTGCTTGGTCATGTGATAATCTTCTCTTTTCCTCCCTTCCATCCTTCCTTCCACACCCCTCCAAACCCCCTTCTCAATCTCTCAATTTCTTTCTCTCTCTTGCCAGAAATGTCTTGCTGTTTACTTACAGGTACAAAGATAATAGGTTATTGAGCTCATCTAGAGTGTGTATTTTCCTGCCAGGTGGGACGGAAGGAAAGAAGGTAAGGGCATTTGCAAGACTATGAGTATAACCAGGGAGATACATGGCAGGTGAAAGTGATAGAAAGTGGAGGAATCAATGGATTAGAGTCATAACATGTCTAAAAATGTTCAAGCGGGGATCTTGAGCAGGTGAATGGAAAGAAGAAAGTTAACTTTTTCCATTCTTAGAATGAGCCAACAATATTTTCCTGTTGGGGGAGATGGTTATTAGAAAATGTTCAGATTAAGAGTAAGGCTGGGAGAGAAAGAGGAAAATATAGGGTATGTGGGAGTCACAAGGGCAATGAGATTGTGGCCCAGAAAGGGATGTAGGAAGCAGAAGAACAGCTTCTTTGGATCATGCCCCGGGTACATACATAGATTAAAGTCTTCTAAAGTCAATGCTGTGGAGGCTTTGTGCTTAGGACAAAAGCAGTCCAATAGTCAATTTAAAGAGGGGAGGGTTGCAGGGGGATTGCTTAAGTCATATTTACAATTGAAAGAAAGTCTTAAACATATAAAGAGGAGCAATGCTAAGAGCTGGGCAAGTTCATTATCAAGAAAGATGTCATTGTCATTGGTCTTTGAGAAAGTAAGTTCTGGAAAGGGACTCCCACAAGACCAGCTATGGAATTATCAGTTTCTAATTCACAATTCTAAAACTTCTTTTGATTCTTGAACTCCTATGCTTCCAATGCGTCTAGGTTAACCATAGAGAGAAACTAAACTCTAAACAATGTATCAGGAAATCCTTCTACCCATGGTCTACCCTACAGAATCAGCAACTCTGATTTCCTGCTTAGTTCAGAAGGCATGTATCCACGAGGCCTAAAATATCCATTATTATACCTCCTTCCATGCTTTTGTTTATGTCATTTGCTCACCTGGAAAAATCTTCCTCCCTTCTATCTAAAGTCAGCACTTCCAAAGTCCATGTCAAGTCCTACTCTCCCCTCCAGAGCCATCTGTCTAGCAACTTACAAAGCCCAAGGACTCAAAAGGCAGCCCAACTTCCAAGAATGGTTCCCAGTTCTGTTGGCCAGAAGCCTGGGGAGAAAACTCATTCATTCATTTGCATTGAAAGAGAAGCAAACACTGGACTCAGGTCTCCCCAAAGGGTTGTAGGCAAGAGAAATGCCTCCTCTTTTTTTTCAGGGGAACAATCTCAGGCCCTTAAAGATCAGGTTTAAGTCATTTCCTGACCAAACACCAGCACAGTTCCTATGCAACTCCAGCCAGGTTCAGCTCCTCTGGAACACTCAAATGTAGTTTCTGAATTAGTAATTCCTTCCAGCTTTGATATCTTCATTTGAGAGTTCCAGGGAACAGAGTGTTTTTAAAAGGAAATGGGAGAAGGGATGCTCAAGGGGGGCATTATGGTGGGGAGAGAAGAGCTGTAACTTTTAAAAACGCATCTGGATGAATGAGACTAACTTCCTATGACTAATGTCCCCCAAACATTAAACTAATGATTAAACTAAAAAATGCAAATCCCCAAGATGTCATATGCTGCTGGGCGGACTGATGGAAAGAAGCCTTGCAAACAGTCCCAACACTGTGTGGGGAGTTGGAGAGGAGATGTGCATGAAAACAACGGAGAGCCATATGGTCCTAGCCAATGGTCAACAACCAAAAATTCAAAAGCAGAGAAAGAAAACTCCAGAGCTACAGAGAAATGTGATTCTCCTACTCTCCTACTCTCTCTTATTCTGGCACTTCTCTGGAAGTTCTAAAGTGATGGGGGATGGAGAAGAGAGCAATACCTCAGGAAGCAAATCTGTAGGCACAACCCTCTGGGGCTCTCCTCAGCAAGCTATGTAACAAGTGATGATCTCTACCTGCACAGAGATTCTCCAACCCCAGAGAAAAGAGTGGCTGTGTGACCTCCCAAGAGCCACGCGGGTCTCCTCGCAATCTTCTACGTGGCCCCAAGAAACCTGACAGTTCCCCAAATCAAGAGGAGCCTAGTGTTAGGATGTCCTGGAATTACAGACATCCCAGAAAGTACAACAGAGATGCAATAGAAGGTTCCTCTACCTTAGTGGGAACAAGGACTCAGAAAGGTCTGTTTTGGAGGTGTAAGAGACTTAGCTACCTTCTGACCTTGAAGACTCTAAAAATTATAATTACTTGATTTGAGGTATCTTTTTGTTTCAAACTACCACTAAGCAAAAAAGCTGATTGTGTCCTTGCCTCTTCAGCATATGTGTTACTTCACAACAGAGGTGCCTGAATTGGCATTTAAGGCCTTCTGGAAGGTCCAAGGAGCCCCCATTACTGTATGCCATATTTTGCAAGTACTTGCATTTTAGGAGAAGAAGAGAGTCATTGCTTTTACTCAATTTTTAAAAAGACCTACTACCTGGGCACCTAGGTGGCTCAGTGGGTTAAGCCGCTGCCTTCGGCTCAGGTCATGATCTCAGGGTCCTGGGATCAAGTCCCGCATCGGGCTCTCTGCTCAGCAGGGAGCCTGCTTCCCTCTCTCTCTCTTTCTCTGCCTGCCTCTCCATCTATTTGTGATTTCTCTCTGTCAAATAAATACATAAAATCTTTAAAACAAACAAACAAAAAAAAAAAAGACCTACTATCTGAGGTTGGTTTAAAACTACTGGTATGCTTCATGTAGCCAAGAAGTGACAGTCTTAGTTATGGAGAATATGAGATTATATTTTTCAGAGGTTTGAAGGACATGATCATGGGACCTCATTAGAATCTGGGCTGGGGTTCAGAAATACCCACTTTAGGGGTGCCTAGGTGGCTCAGTCGATTGAGCATCTGACTCTTGGTTATGACTCAGGTCATGATCTCCTAAGTCAAAGGATCGAGCCCCAAGTTGGGCTCCTCATTCACTGTGGAGTATGCTCGAGATTCTCTTTCCCTCTCCCTGCCTCTCCTTCACTCATGTGCACGTGCTGCCTCCCTCCCTGCCTTCCTTCCTCTGTCTCTCTCAAATAAATAAATAAATAAAACCTTATTTTAAAATACCCCCTTTACAGACCCTCCTTATTAGAGTAAAAGAGATAAGAATATAATATACATTCTTCTGCTCAGGGTGTATGCCTTGATCTGAACAAATGCTATAAATAAGAGCTCTTTAAGGTCGTCTTATTTCTAAGTGAGATTTAAGAACAAAATGCCCAGGCATACCCAGAAGTCAGCCCTATGACTCTGCAAACAATATTAAATTAGAGACCTTATAGGACACATCACAAACCAATATCATATCATTCAATGATCACATATCCTTTTAGTCTTTTTATTGATATATTTGTATATTTATCAAACAGTTTCTGAGTTTGAGGAGACCATAATGAAACCTCTCATTGTGCAGAAGAAGAAATTAAGACCCAAGGTCATAGAGCAGTCCTGTCCCAGAAAGCACCATCTTCTGAGTTAAGCCCCAGAAAACAGCTGTCCAGACTCTGAAGCTATGGAGAAACTGGTCCAACCTTCCTAGAAGACAATCTGGCATTTTCTCAGGGATGGCACAGTTTCATGCTGTTCCCTCCACTGCCAGAAAGCTGCTGCCACAGAGTTCTGCTTAAGCAAGCTGGACTGAGGGTGGCAATTTCTATCAACATGGTTTGTTTGATTGTTCAGTGCTTGCTCTCCACTGACTGTCCATGAAACACACGATGTACGAGCTGCCAGTCAATCACCTCCTCAAAACGAAGAACAGTGAGTCCTTGCATGAAGGTGGGGGAAGGAGAGTTACACCATTGTTGTTCTTGTTTTCCTCCACCAGCTAGGACTTTGGTAGGTACAAGGAGTTATGGAACCTTACACAAAGGAAGGCTGTATTTCCAAAGTGGCAGCCAATCAGGGTCCCAGGGAAAACCAGGAGCTGATCTTAGAATTAGGTTAGTCTTTCAGATTGACATTTTTGAAGCATGCAGGCCAGCTATTTATAGAATGCCCCTTGATTGTATTCTGGTTGCCTGATACTTCTTCATGATTAGCTTCAGGTTATGCATTTGAGGTGGGGATTCCTTGGGACATCACATGAGAAGGCACATGCTATTTTTCCTGCTTTCTACCTTGGGCCTGAGCTGTGCACTGGGACTAGGGAATGCAGTCCTTAGAGACACCACTCAGAGAGCAGCATGCCAGGCTTCCAGCTCAAAATGAAGAGATCCTCTTGAGTCAAACCTCCACCCCAGCTCCTCCTCACTCAGGCAGCATGATTACCAGCTCGGCGGAGTTTGGTGGAGGCGGCCCACAGCAAGAGCTCTGCGGGCTGGCAGCCCAGAGCTGATGGGGAGGAGGACTCCAACCACTCCAGGTCCTGATGTCACCCCGCCTGGATCTCGCATCCTCAGGGGGTTGCAGGAGTGGGGAATGGAGAAAAGGGCCACCTCACTCCTGTCTTTCTGATTTCCGTCTGGGAAGCTGAGAGGTCTGCAGGGTGATCTTCACCAGGGCTGGACAGCCAACGCCCTTCTGGGTAACTTGCTGCCAACCACAGGTCACCCAATCAGTCCGGGGCTTGCTTCCAAACATTCGTTCCCAATTCATTATTCATCTAGGCAGAGTCGGCCAAGGGGAAGAGGAGACGCAGCTGGAAGCGTAAGATCACGCTCGCCCTAGGCAAAACTGTAGAGTCCAAATAGCTTGTTTGCAGAGGCTCCTATTCTTTCCATACATTTCCCCTTTTTCAGAAATAATTTTCTCCCTGGGGCCTAAGGCTCCCAAACACTGCTGAGGAGAGACAGCATCTCATTCACAGTAAGATGGTGGGTGCTTCCTGCATATTCGGAGTACCATGCACAATTTTTTAAAAGGAGGACTCACTTTCCCCTGGTGTGATTATTATAAAAAAAAAAAAAAAAATGATTGGAGAAGGGTGGGATGTCCACAGCAATGGGGGAGCCGTGTAGGGACTTCAAAACATCCTTCAACTCACTCCAAGGAGCCCAACTGCCTGTATGAATCTGAGGCTGGTCAGCCAAGGCTTTAGTACTAAACCCTGTGCTCAGCAATGCTGCTCTTTCTAGCAAGCCCAAGTCCCAGGGAGCTCTCATCAGGAACAAGGAGAAATATTTGCAAAGAGCACTGGATTAAGTAGAATCCACTCCACCACTCAATCTGTTTAATATGTTGGTTACTTTACCTCACCAGGCCTGTTTCTTCATTAAAAAAAATGAGACGGTCCAGCTGGTGGATCATGAAGCTCTCTCAGCGTTGAACGGCTGAAAGATTATATTCCAGCCTGTCGTGATTCATTCAAATTTATGGAAATGGGAAGTGGCTTCAGGTTTTAAAAGTTAATAACATTTCAGATTTGTTATGTGCTAGTCTAAGTACTTAACCTGAATTAACTCCTCAGAGCCTCAAGAAAACATCTGAAGTCATTACCCTTACTCTCCCCATTTTGCAGGTGAGGAGACTGAGATGCACCCGCAAAGCTAGGGAGTGGCAAAGCAAGAAAGCAAACACAACAGTGTTAACTGTTAGTGTCCACTATGCTATACCACCTCTCAAAGCAGAGCAAGAATGTGCCACCAAGAATTGAGGCAGGTTAAGCAGGGCTGGGGGCAAGAAGAAAGAAAGCTAAGGATGATGGCCTGGACTGGTGGTCAGTCTGCCCCAAGCTTTGGGGTTTGCGCACAACAGAGTCCATGGCAAGAGACTGAGCAGAAAGCGCTCCAGCCAGGCCTGTATGACCATATGCAATGAGCTCCCTGCTGCCACCAAAAGTCTCTGAAAGCTTGTAGAGGTCTCTGAGCAGAGCTGGCAAACAAGGTTCACCACAGACACACAGGGCAGCTCGTGCAGTCCTGCACCCTCCATTCAGCCAGCCTCCTCGAAGCCAGCCTCTCCAGGCTCACTGATACATGGGGATGATTACAGGAATGGATGCCTGAAGGGTGGCCTGAAGTTCTTTTCCCTGAAATTCCCCGTGCCTGATCAAAAAGACCACAGGTCTCCAAAAAGAACATTCAAGAAACTGTTTCTTCACTTTCTGTACCACTAATGGCAAATAAGCAAAGGTATGTGTATAAATGCGATAGTATGTGCTCGGGACCATGCAGAGAAGACAGACAGAGACAGAGAAAAAGATACAGTGACAGAAAGAGACAGAGAGAAACAGAGATCGAGACATAAATACAGAGAGAGAGAGAGATACTAGACAGACAGAGGGGATGGGGGCAAGGGACAGGCAGGCAGGGAACTGACTCTCAGAAAGCCTCAAATCTCGTTCAAAGCTTTCCATTTAAATAAATCCAGATCCTACTACCCTGTGTTTGGGAGCCTTTGTTGGTGTCTTAAAATCAGTGTTTTAGCTCCATGTAACTTTTGCAGGTTTTTTGGTTTTTGTTTTTTGGGATTTTTTTGAGTTACAGTCTGGCATAAAAGTGCCAGTTTGTTCTGTGGGTGGGTAATGGTATGCTTTTAATTAAGGAGGCAGAGACTAAATTAAACCACATCAAGTGGCTAGTGTTTCTTTAATTTCAGATTGTGGGTCCCTTACCCTGAGCTCAAGGAGTTGGGCTAGATCACGATTCCCCTTTAATGGTTATGGCTGAAAAGCTCCATCTCATGACCAGCTTCATAATTGATTAAACACAACTGTGGACTCCCATGATCAGGAAGTGCAATTTTGCTGGTGTCGCTTCAAGTCTAAAATACCTCCAGGGTAATTACAGGCTCAGAGGCAACTCCGAAGGCTTTGAAGTAGAGAAAGAAAAGATTAGGGTGTCCAGAGGATCTGTGTCTGTTCATTTGTCCTTCATGGCAAAATCTTGAAAGCCTTTGGGGAAAGATGCCTCTGTCTGCAGAAGTTCTGAGGTCCAGACATCCCGGCCTGACTGCAAACTGGGAAGGAGAGCAGTGTCCCAGGTCATGGCAAGTGGCAGAGGTCACCGCGGCATTCCTTAGAGAAGGCCACCTTTTCCTGTTAGGTCCAAATCCAGGTTTCATGCAGCTCTGATTCTCCTTGCCTTTGGTTTGGTTTGCCCGACTGGTCTCGACTTAAGCCGTCCACTCGAGACGGGGAGAAGTGCACTCTGTCTGACCAGCTAAATTATTTACTTTGATAGTAATTATCAAACACTACAAACCACACTCTAAAGGCCTCTCTGCAGTTCACACAGAGAGGATATAAACCTTACTCAGAATGGAGAGACTGGAGGGCTCTTTTTTTTAATTTTTTAATTAATAATAGGTTAAGAAGTAAAAACCATTATTAGTGACAGGACATAATGGGAAAGCCAGACCTGCATTGTTAAGAGGACTATTTAAGGAAATGTTAATGAATCGAATTTGAAGTTCTCCGTAGTCAACCTGGAGACAACTAATGGTTTCAAAGTGGAAAAGTGAAGAGTTATTAAATGTTGTATATTTATTACACTAATAATCAAACTGCCAGAGGCTGGGAGAGATGCAAATATGGGTCCAAGTCCTGTTTAACCATTAGCTGTGGAAATCCAAGAGATGCACTGGGGGAAAGTTAGCATGTGTGAACATTTGCCAATGCCACTGTGATGAATAGTTCATGGACTAGGACCGTAACTATTCCAATCCCAGGAAAGAGCCCATTTCAGCAGAGGATAGAATCGTAACTTAATTTTTTTACTGGCACTTGGAGAGAGACGAAGACAGTATTTCTGGCAGCTGCCATTTTACATAGTGTGGGGGGGTCTGTATTGAAATAAATAAATCATAAAAGACATCTTTTCCATTTGTCCAAGTCATCCAGCTCTCCCAGGAGGAGGGAAGATGCTCAGATCTTGGCATGTAGGAAAGCACTCTTTCTAAGGCAGATATCCCTCTGAGGTAAAACTGCAAAGACTCTCAGGTATCTTTGTGATAACTTCCCTCAGTGGACGGTTCGCTCCGTTTGTAGCAAACTAAACCTCACAGAGTAGAAAGCGTGGATTCTAGAGACATAGTCTGAGTTCTGAACTTGGAATTCTGGATTTGCCCCTCCTGACTGGAATAAACCTGGCAAAGTCACCCCTCTCTGGACCTCAGTTTCTGCATCTGCAAAACGGGGACAGTGGTACCTGCCCTGCAGGATTGGGCCAAAGAGCATGATAAAATGTGTCAAGTGCCTAACAGAGTGGCTGCAACATACGAGGCTCTTGTTTCAGGGGATTCCCTAGAATTGGACTTTCCGTGAGGATGAGTGCACATCTGTGATTTATGAGTAGGATCTTCCCAGGGCAAATCTGGAGGGGAATGGGAGAATCAGGACAAGAAAGGGGAGATGGCCAGAAAAGGGCTGGATTTCAGGTTAAGTCTCATGGAAGGTAGCTTCAGCCTGATCCTCAGAGGAACTCTATAGAGTCTGAGCTGTATCTCAGAGTCCCCAGAAGACAAGAAATTGGGTTTTCATATCCCTGGGCCTGTTTGTCACTGGTCAAGGATTCCTTGAGGAGATCTGAATTCCCAGGTACTTTTCAGCTCTCCAAACCATGAGCAAAAAAAGCAGGCTCTGACAGTCTGAAGACAGTCCAGAAGACGAGCTACAGTTCCTGACTGTCAGAAACTAAGTGGCTGGTGGTGCACAAAAATGGTAAAAAAAGGATCTGAGGGTATGTGGGCAGAGTATCAACGTTGTACACAAGAGTGCTCCCAACATTGTACCATCAATTCTGTGACCTACCCTGAGCTTATCCCACAAGCTCTCTCCATCCATTCTCTCCGTTGAATGTGGAGTAATGGAGGACAGGGGTCTATCACACTTTTTCCTGAACTCAAGGAAAAGCAGGGATTTAGTAAGTACTGCCGTATGCTCTTCACTGCACTAGGTCCTGTGAGAAAAGACTTACTGACATGAAGTGTGGGCTCCACCCCATTCCACTTGGGAGAACAGTCACTCAAATAAACAGTGCAGTAGCTGCACAAAGTGAGAACTCATTCTTAGGGGCAAAAGAAGAAAAGTGGGAAACAAAGCACTTCCTGATTCTGCTGTCATGGGTGAAAAAAAAAAAAAAAAAATGGTGCCAGTGAAGAATGCACTGAATATGGGATTTGCTGAAAGAATAATTGGGGCGCTACATACCAATGACCCAAGTCCAGGTTTGGGAGTCAGAGCACTGCTCCAGTGAACAGGCACTGTATAAAGCATCACTCTCTCCCAGCCCCGCCCCCAACACCACCATTGCCATCAAGAACCCAAAATGATTGAAGATGTGAGGAAGAATATTCCCTAGAGCCCAAAATTTGGAACACCCAACTCTTCTATCAGAATTTTCCAGCTGCAAGGAACCTCAGAGATCATTTAATCTAAACTTGTTTTATAATGATGAAATTAGGGCATGCGAGGTTAAGGAAGTTACCACAAATAATTGCAGAATGGACATTAGAGCCCATGCCTCCTCATTTTTTGATCTTTGTAGTGTTCCAAGTTAAACCCAAAATACAAGATTTGCTAGTGTCTGAGAACAGAAACCTTCTGCCCCCAGGGGTCAGCAAACTATGGTATATAAGACAACTCCTGCTTGTTGCCTGTTAGGGTAAATAAAGTCTTACTGGAACATAGCTGTGCCTGTTCATTTACGTACTGGGTCTATGACTACATCCCCACTACAGTGGCAGAGTTTTAAGTTGTTGTGGCAGAGACTGCATGGCCCACAAGACCCAAAATATTTATTGTCTGAACTTCTGCAGAAAACGTTTTCTGACCCTACCCATAGACCTTTAGGAGGTGAGCATCAGCAAAGGAACCAGCCAGTGCAGATGGGCTAAGTAACTCGATCAGGTGGCTATCCAAATGCCCTGCTGAGTAATCCTAAGTAACTCAGGAATGGATGATGGTGGAGTTGGCTTGAAACTTCTGCTGAGGAAGCTCATATCATGAAAAAGGTCAGCATGGCTTTCTCAAAGTCAGCCCCCTCTGGGCCAAAGAGGCCCCACATACCACATGTGCTACTGGGTTAGAGGACCTTTTTAGTTCACTTAAATACATGAATCAGTGATAAGACCCTCAAAGCTGCCTTCCAACTCTGCCCTTTGAATGCCAGCGAGAGGCTCTTTCACCTCACTCCGTGACAACACCCTGCCTTCTTTCCTAGTCCTCCATGAAATGCCACATAAACAAAGGTGTACACATGTTTCCTGCTTCAGCAGCGCCCGAATTACCTCTGTCTTCCTTCATGGACTAATTATATGTATTTAGCAATGACAGTCCATAAATCTCCTTGTTGGAACAAGAAAAAAATTACTGATATTCATTCTCTATCTGGTCAGCAAGTTCTTAAACAAAAGGAAGTGTATTCCACCGAACCACAGACTCCAGAGGGTTTAAGGTGTACATTACTAGCATTCAGCCTGCAGAGAAACTTTAGTCTAAGGTCCTATATGGGAACTGTTTCACAAATGTCACTACTTCTCCAGCAGATAAATATGATTCAAAACACAGACAAATGATTTCATTAATGTGGTACCTTTATGTAGGCACTCTGGGGTCAGCTCAGAAGCTGGGTAAAGCTACGCTATTTGCAGATATCATTCTAGTTGTGTTGCTCCTGGGGAATATTCTACTTGAGCAAACCTAAGGTGCTTTTCCGCATAAAAAGATTATCCTTTGGGAGTCGTCAAAGTCCTATCATCACCAGAATTAATAATTAATAGTGACATAATTATCATAACATATACTATATGTATTATAATTTTTATATGATGATATATATTATAATATAAAGCATAACACATTACATCTTCTTTAATTTTAAAACTTAGTGGAAGTGGACGGATGGTCTGAGGAACACTTCCTGCAACCACATGAGACCCAACTTTCAAATGAAACCCAGCATTCCTCCCTCCAGTGCCTCAGAAAATGAGATGAAATCACATGTGACAGCCTTGAGTGAGTCTCGGGTGCTCCATGCTCTCACACACTCCGCATCCCTCTGACAAGAACGAACACTGTGGAGAGCACGAAACTAATGCTCTAAAGTGGAGAGGGTAAGAAAATGTCCTGCAATATCAGCCAGAAGGGCTCCTCTGAGGCTCACGTCCACAGCAGTGAGCAGAGGAAGCAGCTCGTCTCAGGACTGATAAACTGTCATGTGTACAGCTGCACCTCCGCGGAGAAAAGATCGAGGCCTGGAAGTTGCCGATGCTTTTGGAAAAGCTTCCCCAAGAGGGATCCCTTTTCAGAGGCATTGGGTAACTGGCGGAGAAGTAAAGGTAGTGGTTGTAGGGGTAAAGCTGTCGTGTGTCCCCGTGTCTCTGGAATGGCTCTGCCCACATAGTGCGCAGCACGCACATGTGTGCATCCTACACTGGGGGCCAGTCCAATGAAGGGAGTCTGGAAGATGATGGAAACCAGCTTTACATAAGCCTCACTCCATTTACACATGCAGCTGAGACTCCATCCTGTCCCAAGAGCTGTCCTGGGAAGTGGAGCCTTTACTCTACTAATGTCACCAGAACAAGAAGAGTCTGGAACTCTTCACGAGGACTCCTTGTCAGATTCTTTGGCAAATTCATTGGAAAGCCCCCAAAAGTGGCAATTTTATCTTCTGAAGGTAAATTTGACTTAGAATAAATGAAACATTGCTCATAACCAAGTCTGGGAACAAGGTGAGCAATGAAACTGGGGAACCACATGTCGGATTTAAGTGAGGTTTAGCTAAGAAGAAATGAGTCCGCTTGCCTTGGCTGGCTCAAATCCTGGTTCTGAGAGTGGCTGTAACAGGCAAGTTCTCTGCACACCCTGAACAGTGGCAGCCTGTGCGTAAGTAACTAACATTGAAAGACACACTCACTGAGATGTCACTTAGCCTGAGGAAATATTAGTCCTACAATTTTCAGGGCCACCAGAGATGCAAGAAGCCAAAGTCATATAAGTGGACTTTTGGTGTAGCCAGCAATAAATGTCTACATATTTACAAGACAAGGGAGGTCTGCAAAAGCCATCCATGTCCTTTGTCATAGTTGGGCTAATCATAGCCCATGGACCACATCCAAACCACTAGCTCAGCACCTGTTTTTGTAAATAAACTTTTGCTGGAGCACAGCCATGCCCGTTTGTTTACGTATTGCTTACCCTATTTTCACTCTACAATGGCAGCATTGAGTAGTTGCCACAGAGAACCCATGGTCGGCAAAGCCTGAAATATTTACTATCAGACCCTTTACAGGAAGTTTGTTGACCCCAGTCTTTTGTGATTGAGTCTGTTTTAGAGGCTAATTAAAGTAGGAAATGTGTGGTGAATTGTCTTTCCTCCCTAGTTTTCCTCAATGGCACTTGATCTTTTTATTTGTATGGAAGGTGATAACAGAATTGGGCATATACTTTTATTAGTCTCTAGGGCTGCCATAATAAGTGACCACAATCTGGGTGGCTATTAACAACAGAAATTCATTTTCACAATTCTGGAGGCTAAACATCCAAAATCAAGATGTTTTTGCTTGTCTGTGCTTTCTCCAAAGACTCTAGGGGAGGATCTTTCCTTGCTCTTTATAGCTTCTGGTGATCACCAGAAATCCTTGGCCGGCAGATCATCATTCCAATGTCTGGCTCCTCCTTCCTATGGCCTTCTCCCTGTGTGTCTGCATCCCATGTCTAAATTCTCCTCTTCTTATGAGGACACCAGCCCTATTGGACTTAGGGCCCATACTATTCTGTATAACCTCATCTTAACTTGATTACATCTGCAATGACCCTATTTCCAATTAAGGTCACATTCACAGGGTCTAGGACATGAATTTTGAGAGGATACTCTTTAACTCAGAACAATTTAGTACTTTGTACCCATTAAATTGTATTTAGTTATTTACTTAGCTCTTTGTGATACGTTCCAACCAATTTCCAAGTCAGTCGACCCCCCCACAACAGCTCTGAGGAGCTTTTCCTTCTGTCCTTCTGTATGTCTATGTTTGCTCTCCTCTACTTAGAAATACATCACTTCTCCTCAACTCTCTAATATCCCCTTTTTTTTACTTCCTCTTGAAGATCTACATCAGAAAAAGCCCATTTAGGGCAATCCTCCGCTTTTTGTTTCCCAAATCTTCACAACACCGAGACTTCCCAAATCTGGGCTTATGGCTTCAGTGGCTTCCTCTGATGTCTTGTGGGCAAGACGCGAAAACCTAGCCTACTCTTCAGATGAACATAGTCACTGTCCAGCAAAGAGTAGCAAAGCTGTAACCATTCTACACCGTACTCTTTTCCCTGTGATTCTTTGGTCATAATTATTATTTTGCCATTTTAGATAATACTTGACTTTGTCTAATGCTATCAAGGAGACATAGAAGTTCAAGGAAATCCTTACCTACCAACAGACAGTATTAACAATGTTAGGGTTGCCAGAGAAAATACAGGATTCCTAGTTAAATTTGAATTTCAGATAACAAGGAATAAATTTTTAGTACAGTATGGCCTGTGCAATATTTAGGACATATTTGTACTAAAATAAAATCATTTCTGTTTACCTGAAATTCAAAATTATCTGGGCATAATGTATTTTTTTAAAGATTTTATTTATTTGTTTGTCAGAGAAAGAAAGAGAGAGAGCACACAAGCAGAGGAAGAAGCAGGCAAAAGGAGGAGAAACAGGCTCCCCGCTGAGCAGGGAGCCCAACATCTGGACTAGATCCTAGGACTCTGAGATCACAACCAGAGCCAAAGGCAGACACTCAACCAACTAAGCCACCCAGCCATCCCAAGGCATCATGTATTTTTATTTGCTAAATCCAGCAACCCTAAATAATAGCCCACTGGCTATTTATAAGTAAAAAGACTTCACTAACTATACTACACAGTTCTTACCTCTCTTACCCTGTTGTCAGTACCTCTGAGGGATCAACTTAAGGCCAGTTGTTAGCAAGTAGCACTAAGAATTTGTTTCTCTTTTTTCTCCAGCACCTGAGGAGAATTCTCTAGGATTTCTGGCAGCATCGCCTAGTGGGGCCAGTGCTGCCACCATCAAACCACCATCACTCAGTAGCCATGTGGCTCTGAGCAAGTTACTTATCCCCTCCCACTAGGCCTCAGTCTTCCCATCTGTAAAAGAGGGGCAACCACAGTTGCTAGAAGGATTAAATAGTCCACGTGGAAGCACTAACTACACTTGGCATAGAGCAATCCTCTAATACAGTCCCATTGCCTAGCATCCTTATTACCCACAGGGACATACTGCATGACTGGTGGGGAGGGTACAACTGTCCTGGAGCTCTCCAGATGAAGCTATACCTGCCTTCACCCAAATTCCCTGAGAAGCTGGAAAAAATGTGCTCCCTACATAGCTTGGGCAAGTCAGTCACTAAAATTCTCTGAGCCTCGTTTTTTCTCTCATGTGAAATGGGGATAATAACACCTTCCTCACTGGAATATTGTAGAGATTTAAGGAATCAGCATAAATAAGCAGCAGCATTACATCGTCCTGCCTGATACACAGAGGAACTTAATAAAGACTACTCTCCTGCTGTGCTCTTCCCTGCTTCCCCATTTTTCTCAGAGAATCTAGTATGCTTCCACAGATCTGCTGTCCACAGAGCAGCCGTGCCCCTGTGGCTCCATCTCCCAGGCAGGATTTGTATGTGGTTGCCTCGGTTGCCTGCTCTCCAACTCCAGCTTCCTCCATGCATTCCTAGTGACCACATCCTCGTCATCCAATGGAGGTCCTCAGTTCCATTATCAGAATAGAAAACCGGCTTTAACAAAGCCAGTTTTTTAAGAGAAGCTTTTACCATTTTTTAAAAATACCTTAAACCTATTTAAACAAAATAGCATCTTTCTGAATGGTAATCTGATGATCTTCATTCTCCCCTGATACCTCCTATTCCTGGGCTTGAGACAACCTGAAACAACCATCAGTACCAGAAGCCAAGCTCATCCTCCAAGACCACAGACCCAATGAGGCATCTCCCCTCCTCAAACACTCTTAGCAGCTCCCCAGACATCTTGGCCTGCCAGTCAAAGTCCTCCAAGATTCTCCCCAAGCAAATATCTCCACTGTGGTCACTCTTGAACCAGCATTCCAACTGCAGCTAAAGTGGAAATGATTGCTGTACAAGACCCTGACTTTCTTCTGCTGTTTCCTTCTGCTGTTCTTCACTTCTACATGTACAACCACCCCTCAAAAAAAAAAAAAAAAAAAAAAAAATGCCCTCCCCAATCAGCCACATTGACATTGTTCCCTTCTCTGAACTCCCAGAGCAATTAACATGTTCCACATTGACTGATAGATATTTAAATAATAATTAAAAAATTCTAACCTCTTATGCAGGCCTCACATAGCCACAAGTCTCCTCTAATATTTACATTTGCATGATCTCATCAACTACATTTTAATCCCTTCAAGGACATAGGTTTTACTTCATATTTCTCTCTGTATTCCTCAGAGCATCTGACCAATGCTTTGAACACAGAACCATGTACCACAAAAATCTGAGGAAGAAATGAACAAATTAATGAAAGGAAGTGCCATATGGAGCCAGATGCTATGAGAAGCAAGGTTGATGAGCTCAAAGTTCCTTTCATCCTCCTTAAATGGCACTAGCCCATGTTTGTTACTCTTTTAACACTACAGGCTTATTCCACACATATTTAATGTCACACACCATAAGCAAACTAAATGCACTGATGGTGTGGTTCACAAAGGGTCACAGAAATGGCCCTGCCATTGAGAAGCCTTCATCCAGTAAAGGGACTTGAGGCATGGTTATAAATGTATATTCACAGAGCAACCTCAAATAAATAAAATGAGGCAAGAGGCATAAACGTCCGAAGTTTGAAAGAGGTGCAAACCTTCTAGTTATGAGAGCTACATCAATGACCAAGGAGAGTCCAAGTCTATAGAAGCTAAGAAGATTCAAGGATCAGGGAGTCCAGGTCAGTGGACCCTATCAAATTTACAAGTACGGTAACAATTCACTCCATTGCAACTATACCTTGCCATGAGGTGACACGTTCAGAGATGGCCAGATCCTCAAATACAGGGAAAACCTTTCATAGAACTCAGTGGCTATGAGCCTTGGAATCCTCATCTGTAAAATGAAAATAACATTAGCTCCTCCATACGGTGGAAATGAGATCAAAATGAAACATTTGTCAAAGGTCTTCTAATACACTAAAGACACCACATATGTCCAATAAATAGTAACTACCACACATATTATTATAATATCTTCTTAACTCTACGGTATCATGGATTGGAACATATGTCTTTGATTTAAAAAGTGTTTTAGGAAGAAAAAGAAGTAAAAAAAAAAAGATATGTTTAGTGTACTATAAGCAGAATGCTGACCACAGCTATCTTAAAATGCTAAAAAGCTATTTCCTAGTATTGAGGAAATATGGTAGTAGTAGACAGTATGTCTTAAGAGTCCATTGATTTTGCTTAATTTCTTTGGAATTAAGTCCTTATACATCAGAGACCTCAGGATATTCGTGTCTGTCAAAGCAGGATCCTATAGTTCAGACCCTGCAGGATAGATTGGGACTTTTGCTCAAGCACGTGTGTGCATTCACGTGTGTGCACGGACACACACACACACACACACACACAGATTCCAGATATGGAAACCCAGGAACAAATCACCCTTCACAGTAAACTTGCTCATTGTCTGAGCAGAATCGTGTTCTTTTAAAAATAAAACTGTGAGTGGGAGTGCTTGCGTTCTGGAATAGAGTCTTTTTTTCTTCCCTTCATCCCATGTTCCTTGGCTACATGCTATTATGTGATATTCAGGACTGTCAAACCTTCTGGAGCCATAAGCATTTTTCAGACAACCAATCTCAATATGCATTATCAAAATTAGATCTTTTCTCTGCAGATGACAATTATGTATTATATGGTTACACGCTTATGAGTCTGTGACACCGTATTGTTAGACTTGGGGTATTGACTTTTAACAATATGTTACCTTATTATATTTGGTGTTGCATTATGCCTGGATTGCAGCATTTGTCCCATGGCCCCACTCAGGCTGCAATTAGTTTCTCAGTAAGTGTCAAACAGCATTGGGGGGAAGAGTAGGTGAAAGGTAACTTGGAAATGATTTTCTTCTGCAACTGTCACTTAACTATCCTGTTCTTCAACAAAAGAACTTCAACTATCTCAGCAAAAGACAAGTTGTATGCTCATCAATAAGACTGCCTCTGAAAAAAATGATGACTCCGGTAGGGAGGTCAAAAATTCTCAAGGTCCTAGACACCAGCGCACAATCACAAAAGAGCTGATTGCCCGGCAGGGAGAAAGAGGAAGAATGGGATGTAAGAAATCCCGGTATTTGTTTCTATAAACACAAGCTCAGGGCAGTTTAAACTCATAAACATGCTAAAAGGAGCTAGAGGTAGCCTGTTACTTTGTCATATATTTTTATAGGCCTTTCTGAATGGTTTCAGATTTGACATAGTAACTGCCTGTTACTAGAAATAAACTGTAAGTCAATTCCATGCTGCCATAATTCACTGCCCAGGGTTGTTCAAAGAGATTTAGTGATGCCCATGATGGACAGCAAGCCCCTTGATATGTTCATTTTTACTTGGTGTTCTGTAGTGCCTCCAGCCTGCTGACCTCTAGAGCCCCGGAAGGAGAGGACCATCCTAACGTGTGACCACTCCCACCCAGTCGGTACGAGACCCATCCTTGCAAGAAAGGAGATGAGACGTTCTCTACAAGTCTCTTCAGGTCTGTCTGCCTCCCTCTTTATTTCTAGAGGTTGACAATCATTGTTCCCATAAGAGTGACCTGCTTTGGAAGAATAAATTAGTCCAAGGTCACAATACCACCCAGCAGGAATTAGGTGCCTGGAAAGTAGCAATACCTCATCTCCTTGGCTGGCATTTTCTTTTGGCTCAAGACTTTGGCTGCATCTCCACCATGTCACGCACCCAGATGGAAAGTGAAAAATCCATTCAGCCATCTGGCTGTTTCGGTCTACACAATGCCATGCATCTGGGGCCATCTGGGAGACGGACTAAATTTTTTCACTTTCTGCCTGGTTGTTTGGTGTGGTGTAGATGCAGCCTTTTTACTAGGCTGAAGTACCGGATAACCCCTTGCCCCATCTGAAAAGCTAAAAGAGGAGTCCAAGATAATGAGGCCTATAGCACCCTTCTGGAATATAAACTGAAACTTTGTGAATAGCAGTATAACACAAACTGCAGGATATAATAAAGAATAAGACTATTGTTTATTAGATGAAGCAAACATAAGAACTGAATCAAGTGATTATTTGTCAACATAGTTTGTCCCAGACAGCTAGCACAACATTCTCAAGGGCATATTATTACAATTCTTCTGTATGGTTGGACATTAGTCTAAAAGGCATCTCGAATGGACTCCGGTACTTAGAATTGTGGCTGAGCTAAAATACACGATTTCTAGACCCTAATTGGTATCTCCTATAAGAGACTCACTCTGTCTCTGAGTTAGTTCTAAAACAAATAATAGAAAAATATATGAAACACTTCCCAAGAATCATATTCAGCTTACAGAACTTCTGCACTGATTTCAGAAACCCAGTATATTAGCAACACTAAGAGCTTAATAGTGTGGAGTGGAGAGCTGAGAGTACAGAGTGTATAAATTGTGGGAAAACGTAAATAGTGATTGTCAAATTAGGGTTTCCCTGGTATTATAATTAAACATTGTGGAATTCAGGGGTACTTTCTCTTCCCCCAGCTCATTTCTGAAGCTTATCTCTGGCAAGGTCTGGCAGCTTTCCCTTAAATTCAATCTCTGCAGACAGCAATGTTCAATGCCGTTTCTAGAGTTATACTGTTGGGCAAAATATTAAAATAGCTAAATAATAGAAATGAATATGGGAAAATCAGGATTAAAATGTCCAGCCTAAGGAGGCAAATGGGGACTAGGTCATTGGGCCATCATGACATGCACCCAAGGACTTAAGACCAACCTTTGTCCTGAAGACGGCTTTAGATTTATTTAAAAAAAAAAAAAGAAAGAAAAAGAAAAAGAAAAAAGAGGGTGGAGGCCATTTAGGGCCCAGAGGAAAAAAGAAAAGTAAATTAATGAAAGGTAGGCTAAAAGGATAAAAATAAGGTCCTTGCTGCTTCTATCCCAGCATTATGAACAGGAATCCCCCTGCACACATTTAAATAGCATGTTCACATTTTATGAATCAGACCCTTAGTTTTAATTGCTTCTTGGACTATAGGCCAATTAAGGATGGGTCGGGAGGGCAGGGATCATTCCCACAGCCTCTGAGGTTCTGAGAGGTGGAGCCTGCTTAGCCTGAGGCATCCATTCACACTTGCATTTAAAAAAAAAAAAAACTGCACACACACACAGACTGAGTACACCATTAAACACCTCTAGTAAGTATGCTTACTTATATGGGCTGAAAGCAAAACCTGGAGACCACAAGTCCCCCTTTGGCCTCATCTCTTCCTTTCAAATAAAATCAATTATGTTTCTTCTTGTCTGAGCCATGGAAAACTTAATACCAATATATACAGACTCAGTACTGTATCTTGAGAAACTGCCAGTAAGTTTGCAAGTCCTCTGAGATCTCCCCTCTTTTTATCTATAATTGATCCCCTACATCTTTATGCCATAATGAGGTTAAAGATTAAGAGTTTTTAAAATATATATATATATATATTACATATAATACCAGCTACATAACATACACATCTTAATGGACTCCTAGTTCCCACAAAGAAACTCCAATATGGTAAATTACTGAAGTAAGTAATTAAGTAACACTTAATGGGAAGAAAAATAGAATCTGTTATTAAAACTGTATGTTATCTTTTATATACTTTGACTTATGTATAGATAATTTTCCCTGCTTTATTTTTTACATAATTAAAACTTACTAAATTTATATAAATAATGTATATTACCAATCATTTCCCAAAGCTTTTAAAATTAACTATAGGTCTGATCACCAGGATTAGTGGGACAGTCTCCTACACCTCACACTTCAGTGCTGAACAAGTCTAAATGTTAATTTTGAGGAGCCCATGATGGGTGGTGAGAGGGTCAAGCTAAACAGCACATGCATCTAGCAACAGCAAATAGTATTTCTCGCTTACGGGTCACTGGTTCAAGTCTCACTCCAGTCAGCAGGACCCCAAAGCCATGACCATTTAGTTGCTCAGGGATCTGGTGATTTAGGTTGCTATGAGAAGTCTGGTCACCATCCCAGCTGGACACCTAATCAGAATGAACAGATCATTCGTAACTTACCCCTATTCCTTCCAGCTTCCTTCCCTTCCCCCATATTATCCTAGTTATGAAGCCCTAACCAAGAGACGCCAAATGACTGGGTCTGGAGTCAGAAACCCTGCCCTCTGACTTCCAGAAATGTAGATTCCGGTACTATACCTATACACACACGCACAAACTTTCCAGTATTTTATTCTACATCCGTAATCTACACATGCACACAGTCATGAAGGAGTCTGGTCACCATCTATGGTCTCAGAAGTAAATCACCTTCTCTGTTTATGCTATTAATCCAGTGCCTTTTGCTGATACCAAATTACTTGTCATCTTTTTTTTTGTCCTCCAATATGCGTACCACACTGCAGATAACCAACCATCTGAACAGTATGAAAAAATAATATCCCAATTTATGATAAACATTACAATGTAGCTTTCATATTGTCCTAATGAAGAAAGCAAGCATCAAGATAAGAGTTAAATGATTTATCAGATTTTGTTTCTTTGCCACTGAAATATAATAGCAAACCAGCCCGGCCATTAATGCAGGGACCCCGCATGTGCTCATTACCTCTTTGCCAGGTACAAAGGTGTCCTAACACCTCTGTTTTAATTCCATGATCCGGCCCATAATCCAGTGCTAAACAATAATTAGTATCGACTTGTTAAACAGTAGTTCAAGGCTTCCTTCAAGCACCGCAAATATTCTTTAAGTTCCACAGAGGGAGAATCAAAGGAAGAAGGCGGCACAGTTGGGAGAAGAGAGAGGGAAGCAAGAAGGCATTTGCAAGGTTTTTAACTGTAAAGAAAGAATTGTTCTCTTGCCTGGGGACTCTGCACACACTTGCATTGTTTCCAGACCGGCCCCAGCACTTCACTCCACCCCATGCCTACTCTTCAGCACCATTGTACACGGAAGCCCTCCCTTCCCTAATAGCTTGCCCCCACCCCTCATTCCTTTTTACCTTGGCAGACTGACCAAATGTTGGACAATTTTCTCCCCTCTTCTAATGTAGTTTAAACTCTCTGCTGCTAATGGCTCTTTTCATGCTATGCATCAAAGTTCATTTAAAATCAGCAATGAATGAAGACCTCTGGCACTGTGGATTTTCCATGGTTTCATTTATTGTGCAATTGTGTATCTGGATAAGCAAGGGAGGACACTGACCACATTTGTGGCGGAAGTGCTGAATGTGCCGATGTGGGCAGCAGAAACAACGGGCTACAAACTAGTGTGCTTGCCAGAGGGAGGAACGTGCACACTGCACCACAGGCCTGCACACTTGCCTTCCACATTGCCCCCCTGCCATTCACCTGGCTGTGTCTCCTCTTCCTGCTCCACCATGAAAGAAAGAAAAGCAGCAGGCATGAAAGGGGTCATAAATGTACTGGCTCATGGTATTTCCACTAGCTTCATTCCTTCTGACCCTGAGTGGAGTCAGAGGTTCAGGATCCAAATACCCTGCTCCTTGGCTTGGACGGCTGAACTTCGGTGACAAAAGGGATATAGGAATCCTTCTCATACAGATTGCATGTGCCAGATTTATAGTCCCAAGCCAAATCAAACAGAGGTCCACTGACATATCCACCCAGTGTTTTTGAGCACCTTCTAATGTGCTTTAGAGAATAATAAAGATACGGCCCCTGCCTTCAAATGACCTTACAACCTGATCACGAAGAACAAACCATAAGTCGGGAAATCCAAGAGCAGTTCAAGAGGACAACTAAGTAAGAGCGAGGGGTGAAATCATAGGTGATTAGAAAGAAGACATGTTAAAGAGGGTGAACATGGTTAGATCATGTTTCTGGAAGACAAGGGTGTGTGCTAGGTCTTAAGGAATGAGTATTATTTTAAAAAGAAGAGAGGAGAAAGGGGAACATTCTAGGCACAGGAAGTAGCACAAAGACTCAAGAAGCCAGAATCAGCTCTGTCTTTACAATACATAACACATAGGAGAGCACACCAGAAGACTTCAAATTTTATAAAACACATCCATGTTCCTTATCGTATTTGCTTTTCCCACTGACCCTGTCGCATAACCCCAGTATAAAATAGCACTAGGTGATGGGAAACTGTCATTACAGTAATTTCTAAGAAAACTGACGAGGGCTACTCTGGGGGGAGTTAAGGGTATCAGATAGACAAGAGAAGTTTAAGATGAAAAGCATGTACTCACTGGAATGGTTGTGAGGGCAAGGAAGCAGGAGAATGCAAGACTCTGAGCAAATTTCTCCAGTGGGTGACAACGAGAGTGACACTACTCATGAACAGTGAGGAAGTAGGAAGAGCAGCTTGGGAGGGTTATAAAAACGATGGTCTTGTTCCCAGTTCAGTTAAATTTGGGGGGACAGTGGAAAACCCAAATGGAAATGGTCAGCACACAGGTTCATGTAGGCATCTAGTGCTCAAGGTCAGAGGCAGACCAGAAACACAGATTTAGGAGTCATCAGCATAAACGTGGGGTCACCAGGATCCCCCATAAGAGGGGGGATGGCCAAGCGTTAAACCTGGGCATTCCACTTAAGAAGCAGAAGTGCTCATTTAATTAGGCCCCATTATGTATGGAAGGCCCTTGTCAAAACGTAAGAATAACGTGTGAAGGTTCATGGATCATAGATTGAAAAAGAAATTGAGAAAGATTGGATCTTTGAGCTTCTTCAGTCCCGCCCCTTCATTTTTCCAAGTAAAAAACTGATAGTGGGATATAGCGGCTGCATCGTAATTTATTAATCCATTCACGTGTAATAATCTCCATGTTCTTGTGGAATTCTTTTATTAACTAACTAGAAAACACAGAGCACATAGCCTCAGGCAGGAATGCTGGAGCTATGCTTTTGTTGGCACTACTGAATGGCAATGGGAAGGGAAGATCCAGATCATGGAATACTATGGGTAAGGCAGAGCAGAACCCGGATGTCCTCAGAGAAGGGAAAAATCCCAAGGCATTCAAAAGGTAGGATGAGACAGGAATGCCAGAGAAATTGTGGTGGAAAACGGACAAAAAGCATAGAAAAAAATATCCCAAAGATGCTTCCTCAGCATCAATGTGTGCCGTTGTGGGAAAAGCCCGAAGGTAAGCCCGAATGTGAAGCCTAGACAGTTTGTTTAATATATGCAGTCTGAGCCTTAGTCTTACTACCACTAGCTCTAATTTCCAGAGACAGTGTAAAGAGAAATGTTTTGAACTACAGTATTTCATATTTACACAGAGATGTTAAGAATGGAGTCTGTCCAACTCATGGAAGTTTATGAAGCTGACAGGTCGTACTGAGCAATGCAAAGAGCCAGCATTTGGCATCAAGTATACCGAAGATTAGTTGGATAGCCCCAGGCAAGATTACCTCACTTTGTAGAACCTCAGTAACCTCACATATCAAATGGAAATAACCCACCAACCTCAATGGGTTCCTGAGAAGATAAATAAGATAATGGGTGAAGTTGCCCCATAAAAGGTAGGCTATCAATAAATAGGAATTCCCTTCCCAGATACACTTCTTAATAAGATATTCAACACAAATACACACACACACACACACACACCATTCATATTTTTCCAATAAATTATTGCAGGATTCTAGATTTAAGAGAAAATTCACTATAAAGAGAGAAAGAGCCTGCAATAGATCTTTGTGTCAGAACTTAAATGGAATGTAATTTGGTTGAAGCTATTTATGACATAAATGGGGGATTCCACTGGATGCCATTAGTAATTATGATGAAAGCAAACCAGGGAGATGAGTCAACTTAAAATAAATACATATATACATACATACTCACACATATATATATACACACATACACAAAGACACTACCGAATCACCCTGAAGAAAGGCTTAAAGATTAAATTTCCAGACCAACCTCTTTTTATATGGGTACAATTTTTGCACCTGCAATTAGCTCCCTCAGCCTTCAATCTAAGAATCAGCTGGTTAATTGTGCATGTAAGTGGCTAATAGCTCCAACTGTGGGATGGTACAGGCCTAGAGGGTCACACACTTTCTTCCTCCACACATTCAGTTGTTATGCATTACAGACACACCTACACACACACACATACACAAAGCAGTAAAAGAGAAAAAAAGGAAGGAAGGATTTGTGATACTTCAAGAGAAATAGCATGACATAACTAAGCCACTATGTATTCAAAGAAATAGTAACCCTAAGAAATGTCATTCTTGTGGCTCAGCTCAAGTGTTCAACAATGACCTATGAATGTTTGGCGATCGAACTTGAGTCCACAATAAAAAAGGAGAGAATGATGTAGAGAATCCCATCCAAACAGCCACTGGATTACTCTGGGATCTGGAAAGAGTGACCCTCGTATCTCAGAGACAAGGATGTCACAGATTCGGTTGGGGGCAGGCACACTGAAAGGAATACAATGAGAGAAACAATGTTTTGCAGTCAAGTTTGGGCAATCTGCATATGGTAGAACTAGCTCTACGCTCTACCTTTAAGTCAGTCTGATGCAGCAAAGGCCATCCACGGCCAGTCTATTATGCAAGCACTCACCAGTGTTGAACTAATCACCCAGCTCCTCCTTCATCATGCCACTCTAGTCTTGCCTTTCCCATCCAACTCTGTGACCCCTGGCTTTTGGCTGCCACTCAAGAATATCAAGGGCATTTTCTCCATCAGCTCATCCCACTTTGAAAACACTACCTCTGGGTCATATGGCCCTCTGGGGAACCAACTCCCAATAATCAGGCCTTATCACTCATGATGGAAGACAAGAGCCAATGATTCCAGTTCAAGACCACAGGAGTTACTTCCAAATGAAATACTGTCCAAGGCCTCAAGTTGCCTGGAAAAGTCTATCTGGTTGGGCTGCTAGAGACCTAGAGTCCAACAGACTCAGCAGGTTGTAATTAAAAGGTCAAGGAGTTCCCTCACAATTACACTCAATTTCTCTGCTTGGCCCTGATTCAGTACAATGGAGTACACACAGCCTCACCTAATACCATTCCCATATGGAAGAAAGCACTGCTTTGGAGCTACCTAAGGGGGACAAGCCAAAGTGGGGTACTACAAGTTTCTAATGACACTGGGGGCACGAAGAATGGAAAGAGGTTGCAACATTGATTAGTTGCCTGATCTTGGGCAACTTACTTAACCTCTCTGAGGCTCAGTTTCCTCATCCATAAAATGGGAATGCTATTAATAACTGTTTCACATATTCAATTCATCTGAATAAATATTTATTAACCATCTATTATGTGCCACTGTGAAGAAGAAAATAAAGGGGCTATGTGAAAGTGCTTCGCATATTTTTATATTTGTCATATATGTTTCATAAATTTATTTTAGTGTTTAATGGGCGCAGGGACAACTGCCACTGGACTAAGAAAATTCCAGAGATACTAGAGGAGAGTTCTAGGACAAAACTCCAAGTGACATGATCTGTAGAACTACTCAAGCCTGGTCAAATTCACTTGGCTGCTCTCCCACATCTCCTTTCTACAGTCTCTGTCTCCACTCTTCACGCTTTCCCCAGCCCCAGCCTTCTCCACTCTTCCTGATGACCCCAGCCTCCTCTGCAGTGTACCATGCTGGCTTGCTTGCCTTAAGCAACTCCAAAGAAATCCTTTCTTCTCATCAAAATTCCTATGTTCTGGGGGCGCCTGGGTGGCTCAGTGGGTTAAGCCTCTGCCTTCGGCTCAGGACATGATCTCAGGGTCCTGGGATCGAGCCCCACATCTGGCTCTGCTCAGCAGTGAGCCTGCTTCCCCCCTCTCTCTGCCTGCCTCTCTAGCTGCTTGTGATCTCTCTCTGTCAAATAAATAAATAAAATCTTTAAAAAAAAAAATTCCTATGTTCTGCTCCCACTTTTTAGATCCTGTTTAGATCCTGTTCAGCTTGCTAAATTCCAATGACACTAATTCTCACCTTGGTGTGCTGATGACTGACGAATGTCTATTCCCTTTCTCTGGGCCATTTGCATTTTAAATAGGGGTTCTTGGAGAGTCCTCACTTTGGGGGAAAAAAACAAGTTGAAAGGTGACCATGCCAGCCAGCCAGAAACCCTTTTCCACTGCACAAATCACATCATACAAGTGGCTGCCAAATCTGTCTATGCACAAGGCTGCTCTGGTTCCCTTGAGATGTCACTAAGGGGCAGGGTGAAAAGAGGGAAGAATGCAGAGTCTGACGCCTCCACTACCTGGGAAGCACACACAGATGTCAGTTGTCAGAGGAGCCTGGGCCCATCAGGCTTCCTGCCCTGTGCAGACGGGCCTGGCTCGGGCCCGGGCAAGAAAGACCGCAGAGCCTGATTTTTCTCCCTTTAGTTCCTTGAATTCCAACCTCCTCCCCACAAGCCATCATTGTACCAACAGGGGTTTCTTGTTACAATTTAATTTTTCTCAGTTGCACACTGGGGTTCTAATCTGCATCGCACCAGCAGTGGGAACATTTTTAAGAATCATTTCCCAAGACACTTTTAATATGTTTCCAGTAAATTGTACCTCCACCTGTCCAGCTGGCTGGGTCATTTAACAGTGACACACCCACTGAGTCCTGAGGGCCCCTGGAGGTTTACTTTGGTGCTTTCCTAACAGAAAACCTGCCCTTGATGAGGGGATAAAGCTTTTCTAATGCGTAAAGGCTACAGGGAATATGATGGGGACTGCCCACCAGAGAGGAATGGGACCTTTAAGTTTCCTTATGGGAAAGCCTATACATGGGATTAGACAAAGGGGTTTTGAAGATCCGCACTGAAATTATACCAGCTTTGGGGAAGGTGCATTCAAAAAGAAAAAGAAAAAAAAAAGCTGGTGATTATTGAGAACCTAAAACAGACGGTATAGCTTATCAAGTATTTTTAGCCAATTTCAGTGCTGCTTTCAGTGACTTAAAAGCACACTGCCAGACGTAAACAAAGTTCCCACAGGACAGGAGCCAGTGAGCAATCGCCCCTGAATCTGCAAAGTTAGAAGGAAAATATAATTAATCACAACTCACTCCTAGCTGACTAGTTGAAATAATACCAATGAGAAAAAGTACAAAGTTAATAGGAGGATTTGGGGGGGGGGGGTGTTGGGGGAGGGGCAGAGAGGGACTGTTCCCTCCTTTCCTCTCAAGAGCTTGAGTTTATGCCATTTGGATCCAAGCCGGGGAAATAAACAAGAGTTTTGTTTTTCTGGGTTTTCGTTTTCATTTTTCATAATCCAGTTTATTTGACCTTTATTTTTCCGATAACAGAGGGAAAGAGGGAGTGTGGCTGAGAGACGTTCCTCAAAAGTACAGTTGCTGAAATCCGTGCGAGGGAGTCCAGGCACCAACCAACGTGGCAGCCCCTCCCATCAGGCTCCCCCTGCAGTTGCTGTTGTTATTCCCTCTGAACGTCTTTCCTTCAGAAACTGGAGGAGAAAATATATGAAGCAATGGGTGATCTGCTCTCAATTTCTAGTGGGAAAGCTGCTGGCTGGGACAAGTTTCTTTCCGTTTCCTTGGAAAGACAGAATTCTTTTTGGTTCCACAAATCACAGACAGGTTCTTCTGAGGGCCCCTCTCTCCAGCAAACTCATCATCCGTGCCTCGCCCAGAGCTTTGAGGTCCCCACACGAAAGGCCGAATGGCAGTGGGCACCCTTTCCAGAAGGGCCCCAGAGGTCCTTATTCACTAACAAAGCAAGGAGAAAAAAGTGGGGAATTACACCAAGCGACACCTCACCTGCAGCTGTCACTCCCACCTCATCCGTTCCTGAAAGTTCTGGAAGGCTGGCATCTTTGCTGCAGCTATTCATCAATGCCATTTAAGTGAATTTAGAACAATAATTTTATTAAAATGTTTTAGATGCCATATCTCCAATCCATAAAATTTATTGTACCTTTATGCAGAATTATACTGGAGTTGAAACGTATAAATCAATTTATAAGGTCTAATGACACACAAACGCTTAAAAACTAAAGGCAATGTAGTAAATTCAAATTACCATTACAAATGTAAGCTTTGTAGTCAGTGTGTGACCCGCTAAGGATTATATTTAACTCCCCTGAGAGTGGTTTATCATAAAACTTTATACTTTTATTACAGTGAATTATTAAGTCCTCCATGACATGAGTCATTCCTCGCACTGACTATGGCTTTTTTAATGACACTATAATAGACATCTTGCTAATAGCAGGAGGATTGCTACCTCTGCGGTAAGGAGAAGCGGTGGGAGGAGGAGGGATAGGAAAAGACAATACAGGACACATGCACGGAAAAGCATGTTTCCCAAGGGACTTGCATTAACAATCCTACAGAGAAATGTTGGGAGCCTCAAAACTCAGACCCCTCCATGTTCTGTCCTGGATAAAACAATACCTTACTGCCTAAAAATAAATTCAATTGAAAAGTCACACGTGGAGAAAGGAAAACAGTTTGTATTTTCCTAAGCAATTTTAGTTTTCCATTAAAACTTTAAAATCCTCTCCCTGCTGCTCTGCCATAGATATGTTCCCTTTTGTTCTGATAAGCTTCTTGCTAATAACAGATCGCTGTGATCACATAATGTACAGTGACCCACTGCTCATAAACATAACTTTTCTGCATTGCCCTCCTCCTCTCTATATTGTGTCCACACCAGGGCCCCACAGCACGAGACTCTATCCAGAGGCCATTTGAGCCCACAGATCAACAAGTGTGCAATCAAAGTCAAGGAATGGGTTTTAGATGAAACCTTGACTCCAACCAAAGCCAAGGAAGGGTTTTATATGAAACCTTCTTGCACTGCACCTACAGGCTGCAGAAAAGCAGTCCCAGTTAGTTAGATACTATATATTACGCACCCCTTCTAAAGGCTTGCTGAGGCCCAGGATGCTGATGTCACACAACTGTTCACACACAGTGTCATTTCCACATTCAGGACAGCAGAATTTAGGAAGCTTAGGATTCCTAAGCAGAGCAGAGCCACTTCACATCAAAGATGTGTCTGTATTGCCACTGAGGACTCACGTTAGATATAAGACGGATGCATCTGCAAAGAGGAGAAGTGAAAATGGACGTCTGGCCAAGATTTCGATGTATCTATATGCAAAAGTGATTTCCTTGTAGGAATTCCCATGTATTCTGTTTTGTTTTGCTTTGAAAATACTCTCTGGTGATTGCTTCTGTATTCTCATCCCTGGGGTCGCTTGGTCATATCTGAAGCCATGATGCAATGACTGTGAACCTCTACTTCCAACCCAGTGGCTTGCCAACTGCCCAAAGGCATTTACGGCTGATACGTGCTCCGCCTGCCCACCAATGCAAACCTTAAAGACCCAAAACATATTTATTCTCACTCATACATTCTGAACCATTTAGATGCAGAGGTTTTGTTGACATGACTTAACCACTGTGCTGGTGTGACTTAAGAGGCTGGGCAGTTTGGCCAACTGATAACACATTTTTCATAAACTGACTTACTGATTGACTAATTATGGGAATTCCATTCAGTGATCTATAATTTTATAGGTGCAGGCAAATGGAAACGACAGAAAAACTTCTTCTTTCTGTCTCTGTCTTTCCAGCTCTGTCTCTCACACACAAATACACACCCACAAAAACTTTATATGAATCTGTTTTGAAAAGTTTCACTAGAGAGTTCAACAAAGCTTAACAAAGTTCAACAGGAATTTCCATAAACTGTCCCAAATCTTTAAGCTATAAACATTTTCTTCCAAAATGCTATAATTTTTCCCCAAGGCCAGCCACTCTGTCTCCTTCTCAGATATTACTCCATGAGTACAATAAACTCACAGAGCTCAATTTAATTTAATAAGTATTCATGGTTGTCTGTTGCACGCTGAGGACCCAAGGTTGAACTTCATAAGCACAGTGCCTTGTCTTCATGAAGGTGACTGTCTAGACTCTGGAGCAGGAGTTCACAAACTACAATCCATAGAGCAAATCTGGCCCGCCACCTGTTTGGTTAATAAAGTTTTATTAGAACACAGCCACACCCATCCGTGGCTGTTTTGGCAATGCAATAACAAGAGTTGATTAATTGTGATAGAATGGTATGGCCTGCAAAACTTAAAATACTTACTGTCTGGCTCTTCACACAAAATATTTGTTGACCCCTGGTCTAGAGCAGTGGTTCCCGGCCCTAGCTGCAATTTAAAAATCATCTGGGAAGTCTTTCAAAAGTACAATCAGTGCCTAGACTATCCCAGACTAATTAAGTCAGAATCTCTGGAGTGTAGGGCCCTGGTATCTCTGATTCTGCAAATGTCGCCCCCCAGCAAGGTGATTCTGATGCAGAGCCAGGGTTGAGAAGCACTGGTAGATCAAAAAAACTTCAGAGAAGTAATTATAAAGGCAATCGTGAACGTTAACAGGAAGTGAGGCACTTTGAAAGCGAGCTGTTGAGTAACCAAACATTCTAAGCTTCTCCAGGAAGAGAGACCAGTGCTCTCTGCTGCCCACAGATATTCTGCTTCAGTGGCACAGAGGCCTGTGCCAAAGTGAGTTGACTCTAAGACAGTCTAATCCAGGGAGACAAGCACAATCAGAATTTTCTCAAAGAGAAGATAATCAAACTATTTGTATATCCACTTCTTCTCCACCCAGTAGCTAAACATATGATGCCCTGAGTGAGTTTTATTATTACTTCAGGAGCCAAAACAAGTAAACCAACCTCATCCACCTGTAGTAAGGACCCATTTAATTCAACACCCAAAATTATTCATCAACAGCCACCTAACTTGAGGAACCCTGAAGGGCCTCAGTGACTATTAAAATATCTATAGATGGGTATCTCTGTCAGCTCTGGGATGGGGACAGGGGACCACTCTAGCAGCCTTAACTCAGGCTGATTTCCCTTGGGCATTAAGCATGTTGTGGAGGTGGTTATGGAAAGAGTTGAGCACCTACATAAACATGCTAACACTCTGCTAACAACTCCTGCAAATCAGCCTCGTATGGAACAAATTCAGGGCTTCCAATGAACCTAAGAGGCCTCAGAGACCTAGGGAAAAACCTCAAATTCAGGCCATCTAAATGGGCTAACTTAATTTTAATAAAATAACTATTTATCAGTCACTAACTGTGGGCCTAGAACTGCCTAGTGACATACATTTCAAAGTATTTACAACTGCGCGCGCGCACACACACACACACACACACACACACACAGTCATCCAAGAAAGGCTTACATAACAAAAGAGACTGTATGATTACATTCCAAAGGGTACAACTCAGAGCAGCAATCCTTTTCTGTCTAGAAGCTGAAGTTATAGGACATTCCTTAGAGGAAGTGGCCTTGAAAACAGAGCCAAAGTTCCATATACCCACAGAGAGGGGGCTTCAGAATGAACTGATAACTATAAAGGGAAGAATATAGGAATTTGTAGTTAAGTTTAAGGGAGAAAAAACTGTTTCCCCCACCCTCTCAGAGTCCCTGGGTGGGTGTGAAAATTATACTCACAAAAACAGATTGAAAGAGAAAAGCTCATCAATTTAATAGAAGTTTTATGTGACAGAAGAGCCTTCATAACTAACTGAAGACCTGAAAAAGCAGTTAAGCCTGGGTAGTTTTACACTAGGTCTGGTAAAGAGTGAAAAGTCATGGAAAAAATATGATAGGACAAAAAAATGTGAGTTAAGGGTAGTAAACGAAGGGAAATTTAGCAAGGCATGTTTATTTGGATTCCTTTTGATGTCCCTACACATAAGGATGTAAGGTATAAAGGATATCTGCTTCAAATATAAGGATGCTCCTTTCCTCTGGGTATAGGGAGGACACCTGCCACATGATGGTCTTTTGATCTGCTTCAGGATAGAAGGGGAAGGTCACAGAGTCTGCTCTGTACCTGCCATTTCTCCAATTCCTTCAGCTTAAAGTCCTCAATAGTCCAAGGCCCCATATTCTGGGACAGCATGTTGTGAACCACATTACAAGTCATAGCCAAACAGTAGTTGGAACCTGGGAAAAGAAGACATTGAGGGACTAAAGAAAATTCCACAAGGAGAAATAGGAAGCTGGGCGATTGTTAAGCAGAGTCTTAAACCAGACGGAGTAATTTCTCTTTGTTTGACATTCATCACCTTCTCTAGCAAGGTCCCTGGGAGCTCAGAAGAGTCTTGGGTGATCTGGAGTCCACCCTAGAAAGATTCTCCAATTGCATACTGCGCAAGGCACTTTTATATCTGTTGTCTCATAGTGCTCTGCCAACAATTCCATGAATTTAAAATTATTAGTTATCTCCATTTTGAAGAATAGGTAACTGGAGCTGACTTTCTACGAGGTTAAGTAATTTTCCCAAGGTAATAAACATAGCAAGTAGTCAAGCTGGAATCTTAATCCAGTTCTGAAGGTTCAAGGTCAATGTTCTTTTTACTATATGACCGTGTTGGGAGATAAAGTGAAGACCAGCCTTCTGATCATAAAAAATGCCAGCATGAGCCAGGTTCTTTCTCAGAGCTTCCCCAGCCCTCAGGCCTCAGCTCGAAATAACAATGCCATCTAATCATTAGAATTTCAAAGACAAAAGCCACAGCATCTCTTTATGATCACTATGATAAATTAGGTCTCCTACCCTTTATATACACACTCAAGGACTGGAAGATGTGAAGGGAAATAAATGAAAAATCTGTATATTATGCCCCAGGTAAATTTGAGTTTGTTTTGCACATTCAATTCTTATTTAGTACCTTGGCCTTTTGCAAAGGCTTGAAGGAAGAAAAGTAGTACGGAAAGGCAGAGAAAGAAACTGGAATACTAAAGCGGGAAAAGGAGAGCCTCTTTTTGGTACACTAGCTGGTCGAGTCCAATGTAAAGGACTGTGTAGCAGGTCCAGATGGGGCCATCAAAATGGATTTCTTAGACAAGGTCTTTTTTTTTTTTTAAGACTTTGTTTATTTATCTGAGACAGAAAAAGAGGGGGGCGGGGAAATCACAAGTAGAGGAGGAGCAGAGGGAAAGGGAGAAGCAGGTTCCCCTCGGAGCAGGGAGCCCAATGTGGGGCTCCATCCTAAGATCTAGAGACCATGACCTGAGCCTGAAGGCAGATGCTTAACCAACTGGGCCACGCATGTGTCTCTCTTAGATATGGTCTTGACCAAAAGCTTGAAGCAAGAAATTCTCTCTTCCTACTCATGAAACTTTCTGGCTCTGAGAACTCGAACCCCCAACAGCACAGCTCACTCATACACATCCATCAAGGGTTCCAAATCACAGGGAAGGAGGATCATCTGTGGTTGGGGGAGGAGGGTGTGCAGAATCTGGGTTGTAGCTGCATTCAAGCCAGCTGAAAGGGTCTACTGCCTTTCAAAGACAAAAGACAAGTGTCCTGGGATGCCTGGGTGGCTCAGTCGGTTAAGTCGCTGCGTTCAGCTCAGGTCATGATCCCAGGGTCCTAGGATCGAGTCCCACATCAGGCTCCTTGCTCAGCAGGGAGCCTGCTTCTCCCTCTGCCTGCCACTCTGCCTGCTTGTGCATGCCTGCTCTCTCTCTCTCTCTCTCTGACAAAAAAATAAAATCTTTAAAAAAAAAAAAAAAAGACAGGTATCCTGCCTGATGTTTTAAGTTGGGAAATGAAGTGAGAACGAGGAGTCACCCAGAAGAGCAGTCTAATTATAGACATCCAAACCCACCAATCTTTTAAGGGGCAATAAAAATGTCACTTCCTCCAGAGACAACCTTCCCTTCCTCATCATTACTCCTGCCACTTCTAACCTGAGCTCACACACAAGGGTGTCACAGACTTGTGCCATAGCAGCACAGATGTAGAAAGGCAGGGCTGGCATTTAGACTCTTATTTTTTTTCTAGGGTTCGACACAAGGGGTCATTAAACTATGGGCCACAGGCCCACTGTCTGTTTGTGTGTTCCACGACCTAAGAACGTTGTTTACACTTTTAAATGGTTGGAAAGAATCAAAAGAAGAATAATGTTTTGTGACCTATTAAAATGACATGAAATTCAAATTTCATTGTTCATAAATAAATTGTCTACAGCTGCTTTCAAAGTCCCGACAAGTTGAGTCACTGTGACAGAGACTGTAAGGCCCCCCAAGCCTAAAATATTTACTAGCTAGTCTCACAGAAAAAGTTTGCTGGTCACTGGTCTATACCACAGGGAGAACTCAGCAAATGTGTGGTGTGAGGGAAAGAATGAAGTGTGAGGCAAGGAGGGAAGGAGGGATGAAGGAAGAAAGGAAGCATGGGAGAGAGAGGGGCTAGGAAGGAGGGAGGAAAAAACAAATGTAAGATTGGGAAGTAAGAATAAAGAAAGTCAAATCAAGTCAAGTTTAAGGATTCTGAAAGGGAACAGAGTTCAGTCATTTGGGTTTTCATACACCATTGGGAGTGAGAATAGCCATTTATGTTTGTAGATATGGAGGCTCTGCCTGTGAGCAATGATACCACAGCAGTGGCAAACAAGAAGGAATACCAAGAGGGCAGTGGGGGGACCCATCAGGAGCAGCCCAGAGCCAAGAGCCCAGAGCAGAAAGATAGCGTAAAAAGCTAAAGATTTCCCAAGCTCTGGCTACTGCTGAAACTTACCTTTTCCCCATCCTTTTCACCCTCTAACCCCCTTCCTCACCTGTGCCTGTGGAGGGTGAGTGTCTCCCAGTTCCCCATCTACTTGACTTACCAAGCTTGCCACCATGCCTTCTGCTCTTGCCATCTCGACTACCTCTCGGCAAGCTCTCCGTCTACCTATGTTACTGAAACCTTCAAATTCTAGTAGGAGACTTCTAGACTCTTAGACAACCCACCCATCCTGTCTATTCTTCTGCCTTTGGGTTTACTCAGCAAGTTCCCTGCAGCATCTCCTCAAGATATTACACTGAACACAGTGACAGTGAAAACTTGAAAGTGAAATGCCTTTGTGGGTCCATGGTCTCACAAGGGACATCCCCAGAGGAGGCATCCTCTTATCTCTACAGTCTCGGTAGCTGTCCTGTCCCCTCTTCTGTTTCTAATTTAGTTTTATTTCTTTCTGTTTACAAATCAGTCCTCCCAGAGATGCTATGTTGTTAATGTCTTCATATTATCTGCATTTGACTTTGGTGCTCTTCTCTACTGTATGTTTTCCATTCTGTTCCTTTCTATGGCTATCTTTATTTCTTTCCTCTGATTTTTCAGGAATTTATGCTTTTCTGTCTTCTAAAACAGGATGCTTTGTTCATTAATTTTGAGCTTTTCTTAAAGCTTTTGGTACAAATATTTAAGTCTATAAATTTCTCTCCAGATACTTAGTTAGCTATACCCCACAGTTGGGATAGATAAACTATTATTGTCATGCAATTCTAAATAATTTGTGATTTGTCCTTTCACACATGACTTACTTGGATCCACGCTTCTCAATTTCCAAACATATGGCTTTTTTCTAGCTTAATGTTATTGTTTTATAATATAATTGCATTGTTTCAGAGAATGTGGTCTATATAGTAATGACACATTGAGACTAGCCAAAACCTGCTGTGGGGCTCAATTAATGGTGGTTGATCACACACATGTCATGTGTCATTGAAAGAATGTGTGTTCTGAAGTTGATGGCTGAAGTGGTCCACATATATATCCATTTAAAAAAACTTGTTAACTGAGTTGTTCAAGTCTTCTATAGCCTTACAATACTTCCTCACACTGTTTTATCAGTTGCTAAGAGAAGTATGGTAAAATCCCAAGTGCTATGGGAGATTTGTCTATTTTACCTAATAAAATAGTTCTATTTTTATTGCATAGATTACAAAGACAGGATACATTTTTGAATTGTAATGTCTTCTTAGCAACTTGAATTCTTATCATTATGTGATGAATCTCTTTATCTCTATAAACATTTTTATCTGAAATTAACATAATGATCTCAGATTTATTTTCATTAGAATTTGCATTGGTTATCTTTTTCTACCCTTTGTCTTTCAATCTTCCTGTGTGCTTATATTTTAAGTATACTTTTTATAAATAGCATTTAGCTTAATTTTTAAATCAGTCTTAAGCTTTTGATTTCTGATTGGAAAGTTCAGCTTACTTACATTTATAATGATTACCATTATATTTAGATTTATTTCTACCATTTTATGGTGTATTTCTATTTCCCTGTTATTTTCTAGATCTCTTTTAAAATTGTCTTCTATTCCATTTTTTTAGACTAAGTCTCTTTTCCCACTCTATTTCCTCCATTTGTTTGAAAGCTATATGCTATATGCTCTATATTTCTTTTTCTATGATTACCCTAGCAATTTTAACATACAGATATAAATTGTCAAAATCCAAAGCTGATTTTTTAGAGGATTTCACTTATTTATTTGAGAAAGAGACAGAGTGCATGAGTAGGGGGGAGGGGCAAAGGGAGAGGGAAAAGCAGACTCCCCACTGAGCAAGGAGCCCAACACAGGGCTCAATACCAGGAGCTAGAGATCATGACCTGAAATGAAGGTAGACCTTTAACTGAGCTACCCAGGTGCCCCAAAGCTGGTTAATAGTATTGTCTCCGTCCCAAGAATCACAAGAACCCAGAACATTTTTGCTTGATTCCCCATCCCAATTCTTCATTATTTTGGTTACATTCTGTTTATTCCACTCCAAAACCAGCAGGTATTACTTTCATACAATCAGTGTTTGCTTAGTGTACCCACCTACATACAGCTCTCTTTGTTTATGATTCTTACCTTCACCACAGGCCTTCTACCTAGGATAATTTTCCTTTTACCTGAAGTTTATCTTTTAGGACAGCTTTTAATGAGGTTATCTGTCATTTAGTTATATTTGTCAGAAATGTTCTTATTTAGGCTTTATTCTTCAAGATTTTTCTCTACATACAATTCAGCATCAAGAGTTATTTTCTTTCAGCACACAGAGTATACTTTTCCACTATATTCTATTGTTGCTATTTAAAAGTCTAAATACTATCTCCTGTAAATAATGTCTCATTTCTCTCTGCTGTTTTTAAGATCTTTTCTTTGTCTTTGTGGTTTTGCAATTTTTTTTTTTTAATCTCAGAGTGGATTTGTTTTTTATCCTCCTTGACATTTGTTAGGCTGTCTGGTTCTAAGAATTTGTACTGCATAATTCAGAAAAAACTCTCAGTAATTATCCCCTTCATATGTTGGCTCTTTTCCATTCTTCCTATAATAACTATCTAGATCTCTGATCAGATATATGTTAGACCTTCTAATTCCATCTTGCATCTCTCTTAACCCTTCATTCCCATATCCTTGTGTCCTAGGTCTGCATCCTTAGTCTCCAAATTATTATTGCTGCCTCTTCCAGTTCACTAAGTCTCCATTTAGCTCTGTCTACCTTGCTTTTCACACTATCCAGTGAGTTTTAAATTTCAATTATTAAATTTGTCTTCTCTGGAAATTCAATTTGACTCTTTATTTTAATCACTTTGGTCATTCTTTATAATTTCTTGCCTTTCTCATATTTTCAGGCTTCCCTTTTATTTCTTTAAATATATTGGACCTTGTTAATTTAAATTATGTACCTGATAATTACAACAATTGAATATTTTACAAGTCTGACTTTGCCTTCAGTTTTCCATCAGCATTTATTCATGGTACCTTGCTTCCTTGCATGTTTTATGGTTTTTGACTGGGCTGTTTATCTGCTTTGCAACTTTATCTTTAGAATATTTTAGGCATAAATTAAGTTGGTTTTCTCCAAAGAAAAAAGGAAAGCAATCCAGCCCAGAATGATTACCAAATAAATTCCACCTGAACTTTTTTTTTTGATTGCATAGGTAGCATGAATTCTGACCTTAAACTCACATGAGAGCAAGGTATTAGTTATTAATTCACAAGGAACATCCTTCCCCCTGCCTTTGCTTAGCAACAAAGGCAAATTTTTATCCTTGCTATGTTCTTCTGCATTTTTTTCTTGTTCATGTTCATAGTTATAACACATCCTTTAAAACCTACATTTCCATGGAGGCCTCTGTCAGACTTCCTACACTGAGGAGGGTAGGTATTACCTCCACCTTCCCATGCTCTTTTTAGACATTAAGTCAAACTTCAATGTCATTAGGGCTCAGCAGAAACCCTCAGGGCACAAGTCAGTATTGATGGTACTGATTTACCTTTCATATTTCCCACTCTCTCTTCTATTTGGCCTCTACATATTACTACTTCTTATACCACTGCTACAGAACATTAAAAGTACCCAAAATTCCTACTTTCCAATTGACTCAAGCTCTAGAGTGGAGCTTTAATGCACTCAAAACATGGCAGACTTCAAAATGGTAGAGAAGCAAAGATTAACATCCATTATACCGAGACATTTCTGAGGTAGAAACAGTTCAATTTCAGTTTCAATCTGGAAACAGGCTCAGATTTATATTTGTGGATTTTTTTCAATTTCCCCTAAATTCAATCTCTATCCCTCACTTTGTAGGTTCTCATAATCTGGCCACTTTCTCCTTCTCTAAACCTGACATTATAGAACTAGAAAGAAAGCTTCATTTTGATAGACTGGTTTAGATATTTATAAACTAATGGAAGACCCTTTCTTTTGCTTTTTTTGTCCCATATCTTCACTCCTTGCTCAGAATTCATTCTCAACTATTGTCTGACTATAAGAAACTTCTTTTAAATATAAAGATACAAAGAGGTTAAAGGAAAGAGATGAAAAAAGTATAATACCCTAATACTGGTTAAGTGAAGTGGGAGTAGCCATATTAATACCAAACAATATAGATTTCAGAGCAAAGAAGGTTAACCACAGATTGAGAGGCTCATTTCATAAAGATAAAATGATAAATTTGGGGCACTTGGGTGGCTCAGTTGGTTACGCACCCAATTCTTTGATTTTGGCTCAGGTTATGATCTCAGGGTTGTGAAATCTAGACTTGCATTATGCTCTGCACTCAGCAGGGAATCTGCTTGAGATTCTCTCTCTGCCCCTCCTCCTGCTCTCTGTGTTTTTCCCTCAAATAAATAAATATTTTTTTAAAAAGAAAAAGGGCAAATATCTTAAACATTTATGAATTTAATAACAAAACTTCCAAATATCTAAAGCAAAACTGATAGATGAAAAGAGAAATAGATAAAATAACGTCAAAAGTTTCAATCCTCTTTTTATCGATAACTGAAATAAAAAAGCAGAGAGGGAATCATTAAGTATAAAGAACAGAAAAATATAATCAACCAATTTGACCTTATTCATATTTATATAGCCATCCACCCACAGCAAAACACACTTTCCTTTCAAAAGCACATGGAACATCATTCAACAAACTAGAGATAGAAGGAGACTACCTTAACAGGATAAAGGCCTTATATGAAAAATCCACAACTAAATCATACTCAAGGATTAAAAACTGAAAGCTTTTCTTCTAAAATCAGAAATAAGAAAAGGATGCTTGGTTTCACCATTTCTATTCAACATTTTAATGGAAACCCAAGACAAATTAATAGAGAAAAAGAAATAAAATGTATTCAAGTAGATTTCTGTTCACCAACAACACAATTTTATATGTAGAAAACTCTAAGGTTTCCACAAAAACAAAACAAAAAGCACTTTTAGAACAAATAAATGAATTCAGCGATGTTGCAGGATACAAAATCAATACTCAAATATCAGCTGTCTTTCAATACACTAACAATGAACAATCCAAAAGGAAATTAACAATCATTTACATAGATATACCATCAAAATGAATAAAAAATTTAAGAATAAACTTAAGTAAGGAAACAAAACACCTGTAAATTGAAAACGAAAAAAATGTTGCTAAAAGAAATGAAAGAAGACACACATTCCACATTCATGTACTGGAAGACAGTACTGTTAAGATATCAAAACACCCCATAGCAATCTACAAATTTAATGCACTCCTTAACAAGATTTCACTGCCACTTTTTTTTTTTTTTGCAGTAATAGAAAAATCCATCCTAAAGCTCATACGAAATCTAAGAACCTTGAGCAAGCAAAACCCTCTTGAAAAAGAAGGACAAAGTAGGAAGTATTACACTTCCTGATTTCAAAACTTATTACATAAGGCTACAGTAATCAAACTGGTGTGGGACTGGCATAAAGATAGACACACAGATTAATGGAACATTAACAAAAATCCCAGAAATAACATTTGTATATAAGGTCAAATGATTTTTTGGCAGGAGTGCCAAGACCATTCAATGGAGGAAAGGAAAGTCTATTCAACAAACAGTGTTGGGAAAACTGAATATTCACATGCACAAGAATGAAGCTGAACCCTTACAACATATATAAAAATTAATTCAAAATGAATAAAAAACCTAAATGTAAGAACTAAAACATAAAACAACAACAACAACAACAACAAAAAAACAGTGCAAAATCTTCATGATATGGCAAGGACTTCCTGGATATGACAACAGAAGTACTGGCAAGAAATGTAAATACAGACAAATGAAACTACATTAAAATTAAAACCTGTACATCGAAGGACATAATCAAAACAATGAAAAGGCAACATATGAAATAAGAGATTATATGTGCAAATCACATATATATCGGATAAGAGGATAACACTAAGGAAATATACAAAGAACGTCTAACACTCAACAACAAAAAAATAGCCCAATTAAAAAATAAGAAAAGGGGCGCCTGGGTGGCTCAGTGGGTTAAGCCGCTGCCTTCGGCTCGGGTCATGATCTCAGGGTCCTGGGATCGAGTCCCACGTCGGGCTCTCTGCTCAGCAGGGAGCCTGCTTCCTTCTCTCTCTCTCTCTGCCTGCCTCTCAGTGTACTTGTAATTTCTCTCTGTCAAATAAATAAATAAAATCTTTAAAAAAAAATAAAAAAATAAGAAAAGGACTTAAATATACATTTCTCCAAAGATGATACACAAATTCCCAAGCATAAGAAAAGGTGCTCAACATCATTGTCAGGAAAATGCAAATCAAAACCACAATGAGCTATCACTTCACACCCATTAGAATAGCTACGATAAATAATTTTGCTTAAAAGTGTTGATGACAGTTTGGAGAAATCTTATTGCTGTATACTACTAGTGAGAATATAAAGTGGTGAAGCCACTGTGAAAAACAGTATGGCAATTTCTCAGGAAGCTAAAAACAGAAATACTACCTAACCCTGGAATTCCACTTCTGAGTATATATCCAAAAGAACAGAAAGCAGGATCTCAAAGAGGTATTTGTACACCCATGTTCATGGCAGTACTATTCAAAATAGCCAAGATGTGGAAGCAACCCACGTACCCATTGAGAGAAGAATGGGTAAGCAAAATGCATTATATACACAGGATGGACTATTACTCAGCCTTAAAAAGGAAATTCTGACACACGCTAAAACAAGGACAAACTCTGAGGACATTACGCTAAGTAAAATAAACCAGTCACAAAGACACAATTACTTTATGATCCACTTATATGAGGTTTCTCAAGTAGTCAAATTCATAGAAACAGAAAACAGAATGGTCCTTGCCAGGGTATAGAGTAAGAAGGAAATGAGGAATTGTATAAGAGATATAGGGTTTCAATTTTGCAAAATGAAAAATTCTTGGCTTCTTTGGGCTTCCTTAAGCTCACTTTTGACAGTGTGGCAGGAAATCTCTAGTTACCCAGGTACTCTGCTACGGGCCAGGTGATGCCGAAGCATCACAACAAAGTGATTATCTCTACCACTAATTTGCATGCTATTTTATTAATCAACAAAGTGATTATCTCTACACAACAAAGTGATTATCTCTACCACTACTGAACTGTACACTTAGAAATAGTTTAGATGGAGGGACGCCTGGGTGGCTCAGTTGGTTGGGTGGCTGCCTTCGGCTCAGGTCATGATCCCGGCATCCTGGGATCGAGTCCCATATCCGGCTCCTTGCTCAGTGGGGAGCCTGCTTCTCCCTCTGCCTCTGCCTGCCATACTGTCTGCCTGTGCTTGCTCTCTCCCCCCCCCCCGATAAATAAATAAAATCGATAAAAAAAAAAAAAGAAATAGTTTAGATGGAAATATTTATTTTATGCATTTTTTAACAATAATTTAAAAACACACAGGAAACATTTACCAAGATAGACCATATTCTGGCCTATAAAATTAATTTTGGGGGCTCCTAGTTGGCTCAGTTGGTTAAGCGGCTACCTTTGGCTCAGATCATGATCCCAGACTTCCAGGATCAAGTCCTGCATCAGGCTCCCAGCTCCCTGAGGAGTCTGCTTCTCCCTCTGACCTTCTCTCTCATGCTCTCTCTCACTCATCTCTCTCAAATAAATAAAATGTTTTTTTTAAAAAGTTTAAAAAAATAAAAAATAAAATTAATTTTTCAATGACTTTAAAAGGATACAAATAATTTGTGAGGTCATGTCATGAAAATTTCTTTATGGAAATTATTAATTCCAAATTAAATTCTTTAGTTGATATATTTCTTATAATTCTGATAAATTATATTTTCTTCAGAATTTTTCCACTTCATAGAAATTTCAGAATTTTTTGGCATAAAATTTTCCCTAATTTCCTCTTGATAACTCTTTTAATATCTATAACATCTGTAGGAAACACCTTGTTTTTTTTTTAAGATTTTATTTATTTATTTGACAGAGATCACAAGTAGTCAGAGAGGCAGGCAGAGAGAGAGAGGGGGAAGCTCTCCCCGCTGAGCAGAGAGCCCGATGCAAGGCTCGATCCCAGGACCCTGGGATCATGGACCTGGGACCATGACCTGAGCCGAAGGCAGAGGTTTCAACCCACTGAGCCACCCAGGCACCCCATACCTTGTTTATTTCTGATATTAGTAATTTGTGCCTTCCCCATTTTTTTCTTACTCAATCTAACTTGTGGCTTATCAGTTTGCAATCTTTCAGAGACTAACTTTTGGGTCGACTGAATTTCTCTATTCTATATTTGCATGCTATTTTTTTAGTTCTCTGGTCTTATTTATATTGTTTCATTTCTGTTCCTTTTGGGGGTCTGGTTTGCTGGTTTTTTCTAACTTCCTGATATGAATACTCAGACTGTTGATTTTCAGCCTTTTTTTCTTTTCCTATACATATTTGCTGTCTATTTCTCTAATCACACCTTTAGCTGCATCACAAAAGTTTTTATATATGATATTTTCTTTATCATTCAGTTCAAAATATTTTTAAAATTTTTACTATGAAAAATAAATTTTAAGAATTCTTGTTTTGATTATTTCTGTAACAAATCAGATATTAAAAAGTACACTCCTTAACTATCAAGGATTTGGGGATTTTCAAGTTATCTATTGGTTACTGACTTCTAGCTTAATTTCAACTCTGGTCAGAGAATAAATTAAGTATTTCAGTCCTTTGGGAATTTTTCCAGAATTGCTTCATGAGCCAGCATATGATAAATTTTAGTATATGTTCTCTGTGAATTTAAAAACAAGTTGATGGAGATGGACAGTAATGATGACTGCACAAAAATGTGAGTGTATTTCATGTCATTGAACCAAAAAATGTAAAAATGGTTAAAATAGTAAATTTTATGGAACATATATTTTATAATTTTTTAAAAAGTTGTTGGTTATTTGAAAATAGAGTATAAGTGTTATAATTTAAATTCCTTACATAAGTTCTGTAATTTAATTGTGACCAATTTAAATGAAATTTCAACTCTGGGTTTTAAAGTGTATGTTATATTTTCTCACATGTATAGTAGGATGCCATATTTTTATCTGTTTTGCAAGTTTTGTTAAAAAAAAAAGTTTGTTTTTATATAATTTAAATTGAAGGTAAATTTCTAATTTACCTGAAATAGCACTCCTAACTTTAGCAAGCAAAACAATAAAGAGAAATTATTAATAAAAAAAAAAAAGTTGTTGGTTACAGGGTTCTCTATGTGGCAGTTAGGTCAGTTTGGTTCATAACATTGTTTAGAAGTTCAATACCTTTACTAACGTTTTGTCTGTATGTTCTACCAGTTACAAAGAAAGGTATGTTAAACTTTCCTGCTGTGATCATGAATTTCTCGATTTCTCGTTTGGATTACCTTGAATTGTTTAATGTATTTGAGGACTGTTTTATATATTTGGGATTGTCTAGTAGGTGGCTATAAATTTGGATCTGTTACATCCTGCAGTGCAATGATACTTTTGGCATTACATGTCCATTTTCGTCTTTAGTAACATTTTGTCTTTAGTAACATTAAAGTGTTCATAGTTTTATCAGCTTTCTTTTGGTAGGTGTTTTCCTATCTTTCAATTTTCAACCTTTCTGTATCTATATATTTTATGCTATGTCTCTACTGGCAGCATATAGTTGGGATTGTTTTTCATTTAGTCCGACAACTTACAGTTCTTCAATTGGTGCCCTATCATTTGTTGCCTCCTTTGGATCCATTGAGTTATTCCAGACTCCTTTTTATTATGCTGTTATGTGTTCTTTTAGTGTAAGTATATATCTGTTTCACTTGTAGCCACCTAGAGATAAAAATGTATGTTCTTGACTTACCAAATTCTAATGTGAATTCAGACTTTTACTCGTTCCTGGACAATTCAGGTCCCCCCAAATATTTTAACTCCATTAACTACACCCCCACTGTTAAAATGCATTTATTTCCATATATTTATTCCTCCCTCATAACATTATTTCATAGTTACTATCTATTTATATATATCCACATATTTACCCTTTTCCTTTCTTCTACATTCCCAACCTTTACTATGAAATCACTGATTTCATAGTAGAGTTCATAGATTTACGATGAAATCTGCCAGTGATACAACCTCTCAGTTTTTGCTTCTCTACAAATATTTCCATGTGGCTTTTTTTTTTTTTTTTAGGATATTCTCACTGGTATAGAATTCTAAGTTGTCACTTTTCTCCTGATGCTTTTAATATATCATTCATTTACTCCTAGCTTTCACTATCATTGTTGAAAAGTCTATTGCTAATCTCTGCTCTTCTCTCTCTGCCTATTCTTAGGGTTTTCTCACTGTCTTCTGTTTAAAGGAGTTTAATACTACAAATAACTTTATTATATTTATTCTGCTTCAGGTTCACAGTGCTTCTTTAATATGTGACTTGATATCTTTCATTAATTTTGGGAAACTCTCAACCATCGTCTCTTAGAACATTGCTTCTATCCAATCCTCTCTTTCTTGTCCTGCCAGGCTTCCAATTACACATGTTACATCTTCTGTCATTATCTCTCCCCCCCCCCTTTTACCCATATCATTCTTTTATACCCAATGCTTTATTTTGAATATTTTCTTTTGACTGACACTATAGTTTTTTTGTTCTCTCTTTCACTGTGTCTATTCACTATTAATCCATCCACTGAGTTCTTAATTTTCACTGTATTTTAAGTTCTAAAATATTTATGTATGTGTGAATGTATGTATGTATGTATGTATGTATGTATGTGTTTGATATCCCACACTCTCAATCTTTTCTTTTATTTCTTATCACATATCAATATATCATGGTTATTTGAAAATTCATATACGATAACTTCATTATCTGGATCTCTCTGGTCTGTTTATATTACATATTGTTTCTCTTAATTTCTTATCACATTATATTTTCACAGGCTTGGTTACGTTTACCTGAGTGCAAAATGCAGTATATAAAAAATTATTGCAGTAATTTCAGAATCAGGAGTATATTGTTTCCTACAGAGAGGATTTATATTTGCTTTTGAAAGACAGCTACAAACATCAGCATGGCATTTCCAATAGGAAACTGAGATGATTTGAAGCTGGGTTTCAGTCTGTAAAAATATGTATAAAATCAGCTTAATCTTAACCCAGTTGAAAAGCTAATGTTTTTCGAGTTCTCAGTCCTCTGCAATCCCTGAACTCGTATATTCCCCCAATGTGGTGAGACTGCCAGGATCTATGTCAGGCTTCTCAACATCTGGGTAACCTCTTCCAGGATTCCAGTAGCTTCCACTGGAGAATACTGCTCCAAATGCTGCCCTTACCTATCTAGGTTCATTACTCTCCCAAGTCTTGGCCCTATTAGTTTGCACTGTCTAATCAGCTCCACTATGCCTTTCAATAGATGTTTGTCACACTTTTTCCAGCTTTTCTAGTTATTCTCAGTAGGATGGTTGTCCAAATTACTCAGTCCTCTATTACAGAAAGCAAAACTCCTGACAGGAAATGTTTTTAATGCATCACTAATGTTAATTACATTTCCTTTACACTACCTAAGCTACTTGTGCCATCCTTACATATTCTCAACCTCTTTGTCATCCATCCCTCAACTACAACAACAAAATCACAGTCCAGGTTTTGGACAAAAGTTAGAAAAGTTTAAAAATTAATGATAATCTTTACTTTTGTTAGCAACTTCTCATATTGTTAAATCTCATGTAATGTGACAGCTTTACCATGTATCATAGTTTAGGCATGATGATACTGATGTTCCAAGAATGGAATTAATTTCCAAGGTTATAAAACCACAGCACAGCCCAAATTTGAACACTGATCTCTCTGACTTCATGTTTGGACCCCATGTCACTGGATAACAAAAGCTCCTAAAGGGATAGAGACTACCTAGGTAGAAGCATGGTGAGGAGATAGAAGCGAAATGTCTCATTATCTCAGAATCAGGAACACAAAACCTGTGGAAAAAGCCCCTGGACGCAGCTGTTTAGTAGAAACAAGAGAACTTCTTTAATGAAATAAATTCAAAAGATGCAGAGAGTATCATCCAGCTTCTGTGCCTGCCTAAATAGAATTATCCTTGTTGCACCTGGCTAAACAGTTTCAAGGGCTTCCTGATGAATCATTTCATTAATGGAACCAATTAAATATCTAACAATCTCCCTTTTCTTAGGAAGCCAGATCCTAGTGCAGGATGAATTACTCTTAGAGGTAAATCATGGAGAACCTTGATCTTGTGAGATTAAGATCCTCTGAAGGGCCCAGCTCTGTGCTTAAATAAGACTTTGTCTATTCCCAAATGTCTTTATAAACTCAGTTCTTTGATCACATACTATACACCAGACATGTGTGACAGGAATACAACACAGACCAAAATAGACTAAGTCCCTATTCTCATGGAATTTACAGTTTAGTGGAGAAGAGAGGCTTCACAACTCCTCATGTCCACTGTATACTGGTGAATGTTTTAACACCAGCTCTCTGGGGGAAAGGAGCAGAGCGAACTCTGATTTGTAGCATTTGCCCATTTCTTTGATGGAAAAACTCCCACCATGACTGATTTCAGGCTACTATGGTGATGTCATTAAACATGGAGCTGGGAAGAGAGGTACACATTCAGCTCTCATAAGACAGTATGAGACCACTCCAGTGTACCAGAGACCATAATAAATGGCAATGAAATATGTGTTTTAATAGACAAGGGAACCAAACCCAGCCTACCTGGTTGTCACAGGCATCTCTGAGGCAGTGATACTTTGTGCTGAGATGTGAGGGATGAGCTGGCGTTCAGCAGGGAGAGAGTGAATAGGGGAGACAACCCACGCAAAGCACGCACAGCCCACCTTCCACCATGAGTAGGGTGGAAAGGAAAAGCACCATGTGAGGAGTTAGAAGGTCTGTCTCCATTCTAACCCATTCTAGTCTGTCTCCTCCAGTTTCCTACCACTGGCCAAAGCTGGAGTATGTTTAACACTCACATGACAAATTCACTTGAAAGCACTGGGGAAGCTATTCCTCCCATCGTGGGAACATAATCCTGGGGCTAGCAGCCTCCTTCCCCACCATCTGCATCAAGTTGACTGAAGTCAAGGGAGTCTAGATTTCAAGGCCCTGGCAGCTTTGTTCAGCATTCTCAGCGAATGACACAGCTCTTCCCCTAAAGTTTAAGATACATTTCCTTATTAAACTTTTAAAAAATGAGAAAGATCATACAAATGGAGAGAGGGAGGGAGAAGAGAACAGAAAATGATTGCACATTGAAATAAATGTGCTACTTGAGAAAATTATAAGTGCCTAAAAACAGGAGTTTATAATGAAAGTGCCTTCTCAAGCATAACTATAGCATCACTATTCTGATATGAAAATACAATAAACTGTCCTATTAAATCTAACTCCTTAGATTTAATAAGATGGGTGGTATATTAAATAAATGCCAACTGATTATTAAAGATCTTTTTATTGAGGATTTACAACTATGTCATCAAATAACTGAACAGTATTCAGGTATAATAAGACCCATATGAGAAACTTAATTTAAAGTAGTGCAAAGAACCAAAAACACTATTACAAACAGACCATGAAAACTTGGAAAATAGATAAGAGGCAAAAAACAGCCCATCAAATTATTGTCAATAGTGGGGGCTGAGGCGATGAGGGAGGACAAAATATCATTTACATACGAGTCAACTAAATAGCTATTCAAAAGCAGTATAGCCTGACGGAATGGCACACTGCTTAGGTAGATGTGCCCTCCTCTGAGAGCTGAATGGTCTTCCCTTTTCTTTCCATAGAAAGAAAATTAACTTCTTAAATGTGTATTTTCTGTTGTAAAGAAATCCTGGGTTCCTTATAAAATCATTCTGCCTTCCAAAGTAAAAGTAAGCATCAAGAGGAAAAGGATCTTGTGTCCCTACCTAGAGACTACAATGCTGCTGACCCACTGGGAGAAGAAGAGGGAAAGGGGAGGGCTCCAGGGGGGAGATATAGAGAGGGGGAGAGAGAAGGAGGAAGGGGGAGGAGAAGGAGAGAGATGGAGAGGTGGTGAGAAGGGGAGAGAAGGAAAGAGAAGGGGAGGCATTTGCCTAAGAATCAGGAACAGTTCTCTTCCTGGGTTTATGCCTCAGACACTGTGGGACATCAAAATTTAGGCTTTATTAGCTTCCTCATGAGTCAGGCAAATTAGAGTTAAGCTATGAGATTTCTTTGTTCTACTCTCAAGACTAGTCCTTGGGTCCTCTACTAAAGTGTCAGGCAACAGAAGAAAGACCTCTTCAGAGAGTAATAAAGCTCTCATGGAGCATGAGAGAGGAGATTGAGACCCGGAGAAAGAAAGAGATGAGGGAGGAAGAAGAACAGAGCATCTTGGTTCCTGTGGTCCTTTCATAGCGGGTACTTCCTGCCTCCCCACCAGCTGGGCAAGAAAACCTGCAGGGAGGAGGCAGCTAAGCTCCGGACTTGCAAGGCAGCTTACCCATGGGTGGGCTGGTTGCAGGTGAGGGCCAGATATTAGCCAGCTCAGTGCCAGCCTGGTGTGGAAAGTGGTAATTTTTAGGCACTTATAGGACATTCCAAGCCAGGAAGCATGGACAAGTGGCTGGGGCAACAGGTGAGGGCAGAGCTTCACAAAAGGGCCCGAGGTAAGGCAAAGAGGACACTACAGAGAGTAAGCGAAAAAGGGCCCAAATAAATTGCACCATTGATAAATGATTCCATTTCTAGTAGAGATTCAGACACCTTGTCCTTATAGTCACAAGTGACATCTAATTTGGCCCTAAAAAAACTAGTCTTTACGTCTTTGGTACTTGAGGCTTTAGGTTAAGACACATGGATGTCCCTCATAAATCTGATCTCCTTCAGGTCCTGTCACAGACCCTGGACGGCCACCCATGGGCAACACGGCTACTTCCTTTTCCTCCCTAAAGGTTTCCATGAGACTAAAGAAATTGTCTTTAAAACATACAAAGCAATTTCCAGCACAGGTGGAAAAGAAGTCATCACAGTTAAGAACAGGGGAAAATACCAAAAGAAAACTGAGGAGAAGTGGGAACTGTGTATTCCTCTCCCTCTCTGTCTCCCCGTATTTCACCAGCCAGGATCACAGGGGTTCTATACTGTAGAGGGACATCCGTCAACACTAATCAATACACGCAGTGTTAGTCATGGATGACAAATTTGAAAGGGATTATAATTGTAAACAGTGATCAATAGAGACTTGCTGGAGGAGACAGAGAGGAAAAAACCACCTTAAAATGTTACATGGTTAATAAAGGGGGGGGGGGGGTCAGTCTTAAAACTCCCAGAGACCTACAATGTTCTAGAGCTCCTTCTCTTACAGGAGGCAGGATGGAAGGGGGAGTGGATAAATAATCCTCCCCCAGAGTTTTTCACAAGGCAATTGCCACTAAAAGGGTGCATTATTAATTTACAGCATATTCGCTGATCCTTCTGGTTGGAAGGCACATTCTCCATTAGCATTTGGTTGAAGATTTGTTCCTGGATCTGAGCTGGCATCACTCAAAGCCCCCAGAGTATAGCTTGCCCTTTCCCTACATCGCCCTCCGCCCCCTTTCCTCCCTCCTGTCTCTTCTCTTCTCCCCTCCTCTGATTTCACCCCCGGCACATGACTGAGCAGTGCATTCACAAGCGTGACATCCCTCTCTGCAAACAAATATATCCTGAATCCAAGCAAAGAGGAAAAAAAAATGCTGGGAGCCTCCACTGCTCACCCATAGATGAATGGAACTATCTGTCTTGTCACCGGGGGTCGGAGCGAGAGGTTACCCTGAGTCTATACCTTAGCTTCTCTGCTGACGTTTGCAAGCAACTTCCTTAAAAATAAAACAAAATAAAGAGTGAAAAAAAGAATCCTGCCACATCAAGCACTTAGCCGGTCCCTCTAGAACCCTCCCAGATTGTGTCTTCTCACCACCTTTGGAGTCACAGCTCCAGGCCTGACATATAAATTTTTTTTCGACTGACCTTTTAGTGTCCTTTCTGCCAGAGTGTGTAAACCATAAGCTGATATATGAAGGCAATTTTTAGTGGTGCCACTTGTATCTGAGTGATTGCACACACTTTACGTTTCTGGCCTGCCACCCCTTCCACCTTTCGAAGATCTCTCTATTTTCTTTTAAGGGAACTGCAACAAAGGTGAAAGCAAGTTTAACTGCTTCAAGACTTTGATGGCCAGAGGCACCTGTTTGGGGGATTCGTAACTGACCAGGGCCCATCTTCCAAGCTGGAATTTTTCTTTGCTGCTCTGGGGATCAGCAGGACAGGACTAATGGGGGGAGAGGTTAAAGTGGCATTTCTCCCCGCCATCCCCCCAATAACAACCACAAGATATCAAAGCTAAAGCCTTGTTGAAGACTCAGAGGACAGGCAATGATTATCTCCATAAATTCTAAGAGCCGGGTCCCTGGGGGTGGAGGAGTAAGAGGGTACAAAGCCAGAGAAGATACAGGGCTGGCAGAATCACCACCCTGCCATTGTCCCGCCACCCTTTCAAAAATCTAGGCCGCTGTTTTTCCTCAGCAGAGTCACAGAGTCAGTCCTACTGGGCTCTGAGACGTGCCTTGGAAGGGGCAGTATAAGAAACACAAGAGGAGCAGCACTTACTCTTCTTACTCCAGACTGGAAAAGAAGCTACAGCAAAAGTATGGCATCCTCCACCACAACCACCATGACAGTCCTTGCGGTAGCTCACAGAGGATCGGGAATCAGAGTCTGAAGTTAAGAGGACCCTATCAGGTGATGTGAAGTACCATGCCAAGGAAGGAAGTATGCAAAAGAGCAGGCCTGAGTCTGACGAAGCTACTAATAACCTCCAGAGAGGAGCGGCACTGATGAGCGAAACCTGCAATGGGAATGTGGCTCCTAGAAGACCAGCTTCAAGACCACTCCCACCAACCATGCCACATTGCCCTTCCATTGCCAACCTTGGGGGATCAGAATTTAATCTCATTAAGTGTCCCAATGAGTCCCTTTCACTGGAGCATGGCTCAAGAAGGCTTGATGAGAACACCCTGCCCATCTCAAATAAGACCCACGGTCACACTCAATTATCTCAAGAGATCATGAATATCTAGGTAGCCAGTGAAGAAGGCCTTCACTGAAAGACCTGAAGATGATCTTAAAAAACCTTCACTGGGCTCCTTACCTTGCCAGAACGTCTAATAGCTAACATTCTGAGATTTTAAACTTTTTAAAATACATTTAAACAAATCCTAGTTTACTTTTCTCACTCAGTGTATTTGAATGTGAGTAAGAAAGAAAGCAAAGAAATATAGCTACTGTCTGGGAATTGCCAAATCTGAAGACCATCCGATCTGGGTCACCATCTGCAAGAGAAAAAGGCTACTGAGACACTCCGAAGCACTGTAGTCACTATAAATTGTTATACAGCTGTGCCTCCTCCACAAAATTCTTCGGGAGGTGCTCAAAATTTGGATAGGTTTGGGACTGTTTCGAGTATGTGAAAATCATGTGTCACATGTGTGGCGCCTGAGAGAAGGATGAGAAATTAAAGATCGACTGCGGACCAGAGGAGAAGATAGGAGGATGCAGGCAAATGGTCAGGAGGCACATGGCCCATTGCAGAGAGGAGAGCATCTCCACAGATAGACCCACCCAGCTTCCTTTGCCAGGACACTGGTCTGGGCACCCAGCACACAAAAAGTGAACAAATTCTACCATAGGGCCACCTGGTGGAGACCACAGAGGTGGAAGGCCCAAAGCATTCCACAGAAAAGGAGTCACGGCCTCCCTCTGCTTCCAGACCAAAATACTATTTTGACTGAGGATTCTGCCTCTAAGGACTGTTGGGAGCATGGCCAGTGGCATCCATGGTTGTTAAGCACCAAGAACTCCAGGACAGGGAAGAGCTACTGAGGTTTCTACCTCGTGCAACCTCTTAAAAAAAGTGTAACAAGGAAGCACTTCAGTGGAGACTCCCAGGAATAAAAATGATGGCAGCCCCAGGTATGGATTTAGGGCATAATTTCGGTGTAAGTATTCTGGGCTAGTCCTGCCTCAGGCCTAACCTGGGAATGCCTCCAGTGGGCAGCTTTGGGGTTGGCCAAACAAAGTTTCATGGAGTAAAAACCTTTATGTGTCAAATGCAGAGCTGGGGCAGCTAGAAACCAGCGCTAAAGAAAAAGCCTAATGTTCATCTCAATCAAGACAACAGATGGATTTGCAACCCTAGGAGGAGCCACTGAGGGACAGACTCTAACAGAGAATAGCCAGTAAGCAACTGACCAGTCACTGAGCCAAAAAACTTACACATATTACCTTAGTTAAACTTAAAACACTGTAGTATTTTAATTTCATTTTATAGATGACTAAATTGAGGCTCAAAAGCCTAAGTTATTTATCTAGTGTCAGAGCCCAGAGCTATCAACCTCCAAAGCCATTGCTCTTTTCTACACCATACGCCACTACTCAGTGATCTGCCCTATTTAGCCTTTCACAGAATGGGTGGGACCCAGAAACTGGAAAGGAAAAATGATGTTCTATGTTCCCTTGAATTCTGGACCCAAACAGCTTTTGTACTGTTATGAATGCTATACTGTTGGCAGAGTGGCCAATGGTAAAGATCAAGATCGAGGAATGTCAAGAAACTGGAAGACATTTTTAGAAGATGGATTAACACGCAAAACTCCACCAAAATTATTTGGAGGACACAGCCTATGACTGACTTATTTATGTCATTATCATACTCCCATCTTCAAAGTGATGGCTTTGTGCTCTTACTCTTGACTGGGTAGTGAATCTGAAAAGTTCTTTCTGGCCCAACTCATTTGGCAGAAGAGGATGGAGGAAGGATGAAGATACTGCTCAGAAAAGGACTATTGTCAGAAAAATTCAGAGGCCGTGTTCCCAGTGGCACAAGGGAAGGTGCCCCATTCCACTACTTCCTATAGAATCCCAGAGACTTACTCTGGGCACTTTTCACAACTTGAGTGACAAGAGGATGATGCAAAGAGGGTTAAAAAGTCCCTTGTCCCAGAAGAAAAACCTTGCCTTACTACTCAAAAGGGACAATTCAACAAAGACTTCCTATTCCTAAAGTTGATTCATGCATTCATTCCCTTGTTCATTCATGAAATATTCACTGAGCCCCTTCTCTATGAAGAACACCATGCGAAGGCTAAAACAAGCCTTGCCCACCTATGAAAACCCACAGCTAACATCATCCTCAATGAGGAAAAACCGGAAGCTTTTCCTCTACAGTCAGGAACAAGACAGGGGATGTCCACTCTCACCAGTTTTATTCATCATAGTACTGGAAACCCTAGCCACAGCAATCAGACAGCAGAAGGAAATAAAAGGCATCCAAATCAGTAAGGAAGAAGTCAAACTCTCACTTTTTGCAGATGACATGATACTCTATAGAGAAAACCTAAAAGAGTCCATCAAAAACTTCTGGAACTGATAAACAAATTCAGTAAAGTTGCAGTATAGTAATCAATGTACAAAAATCAATTGCATTTCTATACACTAATAATGAAGAAGCAGAAAGAGAAAATAGGGAATCAATCCCACTACAAGTCACCAAAAACAGTAAGATACCCAGGGATAAACCCTACCAAAGAGGTGAAAGACCTGTACTCTGAAAAGTATAACACACTGATGAGAGAAAATGAAGATAACACAAAGAAATGGAAAGACATTCAATGCTCATAGACTGGAAGAATAAATACTGTTAAAATGTCTATACTACCTAAAGCAATCTACACATTTAATGTAATCCCTATCCAAATACCACCAGGATTTTTCATGGAGCTAGAACAAGTAGTCCTAAAACTTGTATGGAACCACAAAAGAATAGAGCAATCTTGAAAAAGAAACACAAGGCTGGAAGCATCACAATTCCAGATTTCAAGTTATATTACAAAGCTGTAGTAATCAAGACAGGATAGCACTGGCACATGAAGAGACACATAGATCAATGGATCAGAATAGAAAACCCAGAAATGAACCCACAATGATATGATCAATTACTTTTCAACAACACAGGAAAGAATATCCAGTGGAAAAAAGACAGTCTCTTCAACAAATGGACAGCCACATGCAGAAGAATGAAATTGGACCACTGTCTTACACCATACACAGAAATAAATTAAAAATTGATTAAAGACCTAAATATGAGACCTGAAACCATAAAAATCCTTCAAAGATCATAGGCAGCAACTTCTCTGACACTGACTTAGCAGCTTCTTTCTAGACAGATCCCCTGAGGCAGGGGAAACAAAAGCAAAAAGAAACTACGGGAACTACATCAAAATAGCAAGCTTCTACACAGGGAAGCAAACAATTAACACAACTAAAAGGCAACCAACAGAATGGGAGAAGACATTTGCAAATGACATATCTGATAAAGGGTTAGTATCCAAAATATATAAGCAATTTATAAAACTCATCATCCAAAAAATGAATAATCCAATTTAAAAATGGGCAAAAGACATGAATAGACATTTTTCCAAAGAAGACATACAGATGGCCAAGAGACACACGAATAGATGCTCAACATCATTCATCAGGGAAATGCAAATCAAAACCACAATGAGATATGACCTCATACCAGTCAGAATGGCTAAAATCAACAACACAAGAAACAACAGGTGTGGTGAGGATGTGTAGAAAGGGGAAGGCTCTTGTACTGTTGATAGGAATGCAAATTGGTACATCCACTCTGGGAAACAGTATGGAGTTTCCGCAAAGAGTTAAAAATAGACCTACCCTAAGATCCAGCAAATGCACTACTAAGATATCTACTCAAAGAATACAAAAATACTAATTCAAAGGGATACATGGACCCCAATGTTTATAGCAGCCATATCAACAACAGCCATATTACAGAGAGCTGAAGGGTCCAACAATTGAAAAATGGATAAAGAAGAGGTGGTACAGTTATACAATGGAGTATTATTTAGCAAAATAAATAAATAAATAAATAAAAGAAGAATGAAATCTTGCCATTTGCAATGACATGGATGGAGCTAGAGATTATTATGCTAAGCGAAGTCAGTCAGTCAGAGAAAGACAAATACCATATGATTTCACTTATATGCACAGTTTAAGAAACAAAACAAACAAGCAAAGGGAAAAGAGAAAAAGAGGCAAAACAAGAAACAGACTCTTAATTCTGGAGAACAAACTGATGGTTACCAGAGGCGAGATGGGTGGGGGAATGAGTGAAATAGGTGATGAGGATTAAGGAGGGCACTTGTCTATGATGAGCATATAAAGAGCGCCGGGTAATGTATGGAAGTGTTGAATCACTATATTGTACCCCTGCAAGTAATATTATACTGTATGTTAACTAACTATAACTTAAATAACGTTAAAAAATTTTTAAAAAATTAAAAAATAAAACAAACCTGGCCTCCATCCCATGGAGCTGACAGTTCCATAGGACAGTGAGACACAGTACAGACCCATACAAGGCAACATGAAACTGCTCTTGTGAAGTGAGACAGAGGGGCACAGGATGCAATGAGAGCTCACAATAAGGGGATGTGACTGAATCAGGGGAGGGGACACTCCCTGATGGGTGAACAGAGTGTTGAGGTTGAGGAGGAGACATCTGGGTGAATGGAGTTCCAAGGAGAGAAAACTGCATAGGCAAAGTCCCTGATGGAGGGAGGGAAGGGTGGTGCAAGGATATATGGCAAGGATACTGGTGTAGGTGGGAGGCAGAGAAAGGAGGAGACATGAGACTAGAGACATCTGCCGGTCATGCACAATGTTAAAGATTGAGGTCTTCACTCTAAAACCAATGGAAGCCATTGAAGAGTTTTCAGCTATTGGAGGAAGTGATGTAACAGGACTGCAGCTCAAAAACATCACAGTGGTTTATATTGAGAATGAATTTAAATGAGATGAGAATGAAAGAGGAGAGCCTATAAGGAGGACTTTGCCAGATCTTGCAGGATTATGGTGGTTTGGACCAGGGTATTCAGATAAAGAGAAAGTCAAGTAAACTGATTCAGGTTATCTGGGAGGTAATTCAACAAATCTAGGTAATGAGCTGATTAAGGGAGATTAGGGAGGTGAAAGTAACCAAGATAACTTGTAGTTTTGTAGTCAATGTGGCAAATAGTTTCTATTAGAAAGCAGAATTATGAATCCATTCTGTCAGAGATACCTGAAAATTCAGAGAGAAAGCACCAATGTTGCTGGGGAGCCAGGGAAGGATCAGAGGGATGTCCCAGAAACCTATATGGATCCACAGATCCATACACAGCCTGTTTTTCTCCCTCTTCTTCTCCTCCCTCTCCCTCTCCATCATTGGTGCACATCAGGATGCTTGGCAACAGGTAGATAGTCCATCTTAAGGGGAAAACAGAAATCAGAAGACTAGCTCCACCAGGAATTATATGTTTGCCCTTCAACCAGTCTCATGACCTCTCTGCTCTTCAGCTTGAGGTCACTGAACTGAATTCATGGTGCCCAGTGCTTCTTGGAATCCTAAATTGCTGGTGCATCTACATAGCCACTTGGGGTTTGCACTCCAACATACACTCATTCCATCCCAAACTGCCATCCTTATTATCCTTTCTGGTATATTTACCTGTTGGGCTGTTGTAGCTTTCCTTTGGGGAGAAAAAAGAAAGTCTTCTCCAGCAAAAGAAAGGTCTACAAACCACTGAAATACCCATCTCTAAGACAGGCCTCAGATTTCTGAATAGAACAAAAATTCTATTTTCTGCATCCTAAATGGAAAGGACAATAAGCTTGTGGAAGGAGAACCTCCTAGACACTGGCTCTCCACCACAGGGAATCAAAAAAACCACCACCAAATTTGAAGCAGCCGCTATGGCACGATTCCCCTTGAGGAAAGATCCCTGCTATCTCTGCTTTCCATGATCTTCTAGCTACCACCAAACTCACCCTCTGGTCTCCCACACACCTTTATCAGGGCCCCTGGTGAAGCAAAGGAAGTAAGATGAACTAGTCTTCTGCCCCTCCCTCCATGACCCACTGTCCTGTCTCTCCACCATCTCCAGCTTTTAGGAAAAAGGTTTCATTACTGAGAGCAGCCAGGAGTCAGAGTGGCTCTTGACCGATACTGTCAGTTAGATGAAGAGCTCTTGTGGCAGAAACTGTCTTTTCTTCATTAAGTTTGAAAACATGCCCAGGGCTAGTCTGTGATCGGCTCATCAATAAATGGAAATATACTGATAGATCCAAATTTATGCCAGACTTAATCCCCTGTTTTCACTCACCTCAGTCTGAGGTCTGAAGAGAAAGGGAAAAAGGAGACAGTAGTTTTGGCATGAGGCTCTCTTCCAGGTAGGCCATCACTGCGCCAGCCTCCAATCTGTGGGATAGAAAGGTCTTCCATTAAACATAGAGGTCTTCCACCTCTGATTTTCTTCTAGGACCATCAGGCAAACTGGTTCTGAGGAGTAGATGCTGGCACAGCTCTGACTTTGTCACCAATGAGTCAGTCACGAACAATCCCCTACAACATAGCACCCAGGCACTTTAGGAAGCTTGAAGGTAGCAGGGATTGGGTTTATCAAAATACCCAAATATCTCTGCAAGACTGCAGGACAAGAGGCAGGCAGTGCTAAAGGGCTAGCATACAATGGAGAAAGGAAGTATAAAAGGGAATAAGGAAAGAAAACCACTACTCATAAGAGCCAAGCAAGACATCCCTTAACCTGCCTTAAAAAATAAAGTTAAGGAGAGCTCTACTTTCTACCATCAAAACCAAGACAGTAAGAGAGACCAAACACAAAAACCATTTTTAAAAAAGCACCAAAACTGCCATCAAGCCAACAGGCATTAGCTTAAGAGCTCTAACCTGCGGGTTTTCAGTGATTAACTTTTAAAGTGATTGTTCACCAATCCACCTTGATTTCATTACATGGGGTAATGTCAATATTGGCAGGGATTTCCTAAAATTCCAGCTGTGCAGAGATAATGCCATCAATGCTGAGGGCCTGAGCCATGGGGTAAGGATGGGGGTAGGAAGCTGTTCTCATATTATTTGGCTCAAGATTTTCATTTTCTTGCATTTTTTTCCTTCTCACCTCCAGCCTTTACTCTTTCCCTTGACAAGCTGCATAACTTGTCATTGAATTGCAGCCTCTTGTCCTGCAGTCTTGCAGAGAAGCTCAAAAGGCAGGAGTGACCAGCCATGTTGTGTCCTTGAACATGTTACTTCTGTTCTCCCAATGTCCTTTCACCTAGGAATTCTGTGCCTCTATGATGCTCATTCAAACAACATTTTATGTCAGGGTACTATAAACGTCCTTTTCATCACTCTATTCAACAGTTACCAAGAAGCAATCTTCATTCATTCATTCATTCTTTTAACTAACACTGATCACTTACCATGAGCCACAATCTTCCTCCTCATATGTGAAGATGGAAGAGGGAAGCAATTCCAAAACAACACTAATGGGGCATCTTGTGACATCCTACAAAGATCAGAAGGTGAGGGAAAGCCTCCCACATGAGGTAAAGATTGAGACGCATCTGAAAAAAGAAGTGCAGCAGTGTATGGAGCAGGAAAAAGAACTTCCAGGCAACAGGAGAACTACGTAAAGGCCCAGTGGGCAAAGAAGCAGAACATGATGCATTTGAGGAATCATCCCAGTAATAAATTATGTTAACGGAGCACTTACTCTGTGCCATAGCCAATAGTGAACACTCCACAGATATTATTTCATTTAGTGTTCATAATCCTGGCAGGTGTGTAGTATTATTAATTACTATTATTTTCAGATAAGATATTAAAGAAGTTAATTTCCCAAAATCAGGGAAATTATATATGATCTGAACTGTTGCTCTGACTCAGGAACCCATACATACTACTGTGGCAGACAGCAGAGGCTTAGTTAGAGCACAAAGTATGATAGGAGAGATGAGTGGTATAAGAAATGAGGGCTAACAGGTACACAGGAGCCCTGCAGATATTCCAAGGAGTTTGGACATCATTGAGTAGTCATTCAGAAGCCATGATGAATTTAGGCAGAAATAAAAGACGATTAGATTTGGAACGATCACTCTGGTGGCAAAGCAAAGAATCCTGAAAGTAAAAAACAATGAGAAAAATTATCTAAAGAGGTATTTTAACCAAGGGAACCCTTTCTGGCTTATCTCCAGAAGCTCCTCTACCCCCACTTTTAAAAATATGAAATGAAAATAGTGAAAAGGCACAAGATTTTTCTTAAATTATAAATAATACTATAGACTTTGCTTCCAGCCAAGATTGAATAAGGAGATTGGATTTATATTCCTGGCTGAAACAACAAAAAAAGCAGACAATATACATTAAACTGGTTTACAAAACACTGGACATCAGCAATAAGTATCAAGCATCCCTGAGAGATGGGAGACAAATGAGCTGATCCCAAAAACTGGCCCAACTTACTGCCTAGAGAAAGTTCCCAGATCATGGTAAAAGGAGGGGGACCCACATGGAACCCAACTGTCTCCTTGAGTTGAAGACAATGGATCTGGCAGTCCTGAAAACAATTTGAGTTTTCAGGGCAGACTAGTGGAGGGGAGATAAATGCACACAGAGACAGAAAACTCTAGAGATCTGAAGAAGGTCCCCCCTAGAGCTGAGTACCAATCAGCTCAAGTGTGTGAGGAAACCATTCAAGACCAAGGCAGAAAAAAATCATTTGAAAGGATTAGAGAAAACAAACAAACAAAACAGTGCCTCTTTCCCCCAGCCAAAGTGCAAAAATCTCCTAATTATACAAACAGGGATTTTGCCTCAGTAGTGGAGAAAATTAACCCTGACCGCACAGCTCTGATCCTGCCTAACAAAGCTTAAGAACAGTGAAATACTGGAATACTCAAACTGCTTCGAAGAATTTAATAATGTCCCAGGAAAAAAAGCTCAAAAATATTTATAGGAATATTAAAATATATAACACCTAACAAGGAATCCTCAATATCCATTTAAAAATGACCAGGCATGCAAAAAAGCAGGAAAATATAGCCATAATCAGAAGTACAAAAATCAATAAATTGAAATTGACTCAGAATTGGTACAGATGGTGGAATTAGTAGAGAAGCACATTAAAAGAATTACTAAAACTGTATTCCATATGTTCGAGAAGGTAGGAATACTTTAGCATGATAACTGAGACACGACAGATATAAAAAGGACTAAATCCAACTTCTAAAGAGAAAAACTACAATGTCTGAGATGAAACATGCAGTAGATTAGATCAAGAACAGATCAGACATTGAAAAAGAGAACATTAGTAAACTTGAAAACATAGCAATAGAAACTTTACAAAATGGAAAAAAAAAAAAAAAGGAAGAGAGAAGCTCTGAGTTGTGAGGCAACTTTGAGGCCAGATATTCATGTCACTTTAATCTCTGAAAGGAATAGTACTAAAACAGTATTTGAAAAAAGACTGGCTAAAAATTTTTCAAATTTGATGAAAATTATAAACCTGCAGATCCAAGAAGCTCAACAAACTCCAAGCACAAGAAACATGAAGAAAACTACACCAAGGCACATCATAATCAAATGTCTTAAAACCCAATGATAAAGACTCTAAAAAGCAGATAGAGGGGGGAAAAAAGAAAATACATTACATCCAAAGGAACAAAGTTAAGAATGGAGGCAAATTTTTCTTTTAAAACAATGCAAACTAGAATACAATGGAGTAACATCTCTACAATACTTAACGGGAAAAATCTGTCAACATAAAATTCTTTACTTTGTAAAAAAGGCAAAATAAAGATTTTTTTTCAGGCATTTAAAAGATAAAAGAATTCAGTATCAATAGATCTACATTACAAGAAATGTTAAATACTTCAAGCAGAAGGAAAATGATAGCAGATGTAAATCTGAATCCACACAAAGAAATAAAGGGTACTGGAAGTGATAACTAAATGGGTAAACATAGATTTTTTTTTTAACTTATAATTTAAATTACTTTAAAAGATCATTGACTATTTGAGCAAAAGTAACACAAAACTATTGTAAAGTTTAAAACTTGCAGAAAAGTAAAATTTATGATAAAAATGGCACAAGAGTCAGAGGAGAGAAATGGAAATACACTGTTGTAACATCCTTATCTTATACATAAAGTGGTGAATTATCACTTGAAGGTAGACTGTGATAAATTACGATGTGTACTATAATCTGGGCATAGCTTCACAGGATAGGCTATTTTGTGCAAGAAGCCCAAGTGAAGTGTAGAAACACATGATGCAGCCAAGGTTCATGGTGAGGTGCATTGTGGCTCTGTAGCCATTTCTGTCCTCCATCCTTCATTTATACATCTGATTCCCATGAGGGACAGCTCACTAGATTTTGATAATGATAGGGCTACCTACAAAATGGCACCATGAAAATATCACCTTTCAAATATTCTTCTGGTTTATCTTTGTTAACTTTGATCAAAATATTATAATTTGTTACACTATTATGTGAATTATTTTATTAATTGAAGCTGATTACACTTGTACTTGACAGTTCTATCACAGTCCTTATCATTTCAAATTTTCTCCCTTTGGATAGGGGGCAGTAAGATATGCCTTGTCATAATTATCTTAAGGGAGTATAATATCTCCAGAAGGTTTTTGGGAAGGGGTCTCTACTGTTTGACTTATTTCAACAGTCCAGATACCTTTAAAAAATGGCAGAAAATCTTTGGATGGGCTTAACTCTGGCACTGCTATCATGCTGTTTTTCAATGCCAAGCCCCTGTGGGCAATAATATGTTGATTTTAACAAGTCTGGACAAAGTTTAGAGGCTTATGTTCTTCCCAACAAGATGACAATGTGTTGGTCCAGATCCAATTCCTGATCTCATTCTGGAAAGGTGAGCTGTGCTCTTGAAACAATGACCTTCTCTTGAAGCTGCTAGCAGGATATTCAGCAGCAGTGCCCCAAAGGACCTGTACACCTCTAAAAGAAATACTGTGAGATTTCTCATGGCCTAGAGAGGCCCAGAACAATGGTAATTACTGCTGACAGAAACATTTTCCTGTTGACAGAATTGGCTAGCATGCTATGTCAGGTGCTAGGTTATTGGCTGTAGAGTGCTTTATATTCTTCTGTTGTTAGATGCAGTGTTCTATAAAGGTCAATTAAGTAGAGTTAGTTGAGAGTTTCATTTAGGTCCTCTATATCCTTTTGGAATCTTCTCTGTGTAAGTTCTACCTCTTATTACAAGAAACTGCTAAAATATCTTGATTATAATTGTATGTTTGTTTTTTCTCCTGGCACTTCTATCATGCAGTTTTTGCTTCATGTTTGGAAGCTCTGCTATTAGTTTCATAAGTGTTTAAGATTTTTTACAACATTATTAAATGACCCTCTTTATCGCTGGTAATATTCTTTGCTCTGAAATCCAATTTATCTGATATTAATACAGCTACTACAGCTTTCTCTAGTGTATGACATCTCTTTTCCATCAATTTACTTAGAATGTATTTATGCCTTCATATTTAAAGCAGGCTTCTTGTAAAAAGCACACAGTGGGTCTTGTTTTTTTATCCAACATATCCAACTTGTTTTTCAATTGGTATATTTTGACCATTTACATTTAATGCGATTGTTGATATGGCTGGGTTGAATCTACCATCTTGTTGTTTCATATGTGAAAGCTACTTTTTTGGTCTCTTTCTCACCCTTCTCTGGCTTAAATCTTTTTATGATTCCATTCTATCTCTATTGTTGATTACTATGTGCATACAATTTGTTAATTTAATAGTTGTCTGGTCTGCCAGCATGACCATTTTGATTAACTTTTCAATTAAAAAAAAATATCTTCAATCACACTGATAAAGGGAAAATATAACTGGGAATGTGTTTAAACATGTCTGGAATCTTGAACTAGGATCTATACTCTATTGAAATTATCTTATATATCTATTCATACAAAGACTTAAACACTATGAAAAACTAATGGAGGCTAATTTGCACCAGGCAAAGAGCAGTCAGTGAGTCTAAGATAATGATCAAGAGATGAATACGGAGGATGCAAACATCAATTAGTGAGTTAGAGACCTACTGTGTGTCAAGCGTGGAGATATATATATATATAAAATTTATGGAATTTTCACCACAGCTTTATGTGGTAGTTTTTGCAAAATTTCACAGACGCATAAAGCAAGACCCAGATGACAAGTTATTGAGCAAGTTTATACAGTAATGCAAATAGCAAACAGGAGATCACACACTAGAACCCAGATCTGTCTGACCTAAAGCCTGTTTACAGACAATAATAGCAAAGATGACCTCCAGATCCAGGACAGTTATCAGAAATTATGTCCCTAGCATCTAACAGAGAGCTAACTAGCATCACCAAATAAGTGCTCAGAATTGTTGAATGAATGAATGAATGAATGAATAACAAGGTACAGATGTGAGGACAAAGACAGGCTCAAATACTGCCTACTTCATTAGAAGTGTCTGTGCTGATCCAGTCATAGAGGTATCTCCTTTTATAAAACTCTGTCCCAAACCCATCCTTAACACGCCACACAACTCTGCTGGGATTAACTCTTAAATCATTATCTCCTCCAGAAAAAAATTTCTGCATTTCTAATCTACCGGGGAGCCAGTAAGGACCATTTTTCTTCAAAGTTGGGATCAGTTCCACTAATGATAACTTAGTTAAAGAAAGAACAACTTTTCTTCAAAAGTTAGTAACTAGGTCTAGATATAAGCATGCTAAGCTATAGGCTTAGCATCTACAGCCATATGGTGGGCCTGGTACTACAACAACTCAAAGAGAGTAACTGTAGATGTAGCCTGGTTTTAGTTCAGGCCTACACTCAGTAGGACTTCTTGAGGAGGCAGAATTACTTAAACAGGATGAAAGTTCTGTTATCAAACCACTTTAGGATTGATTTTTAAAAGGTGATATGAATTTGTATGTGGACCAAGAAAGACACCAAAGGCATTACCCAATGTTACCACACAGCCTACAATGGGATCCCTGACAGAGCATAGGAAGTAAAGGTAAAATCTAAGCCAAGACCTAGCCTGACAGAGTATTCCAGGTCTCCCAAATCAGGGTTTGAATCCGAGTTAAGAATCACACAAGAGTAGGCCAGTCATGCTCTTGGAGCTGCTCTCTGTCTCCTTTCTAGGCTCATGCCTCTATTTTCAAGATTAGACATAGACAGTAATCCACGTTTGCAAGGAATCTAGGTCACAACATTGGTTGCTAGAGCTGCTGCAAACAAGGATCTCAGTGCAGCGTAAAGATGACCCACCTGTCCAATCAGGTGCTCCCCTTTGCCCCTGATTTCACTACTCAGGACTCAGAGCTATAACTAAGTTATTATTTTTAATAAAACTGTAATCATCTCTCACATTTGAATAGTGCTTTACAACTTATAGAGCACTTTCATTTCCACTATCTCATGGACAAGGCCAAACAGGCCTGACATCAGGGCAAATAAATAAAAGCAAGAACCACTTTAAAAAAAAAATTTAAAAAAAAAGAAAAGCCACCTTGAGTATAAACACTGAAAATCCAAGAAGAAAATAAAATTGAAAATTAGAAACATAAACCTATAACCATGGCCAAAAAGGAGAGAAACAAGTGGATCAAGAACCTACAGAGCAAAGCAGCATACAAATTGGAGCAATCAATATGAATCGCAGGAAACCCAAAGCTACAGATCAAAAACTAAACCACACCAGCCAATTCTGAAATAACCACTTATGTCTCTGAATATAAGAACAATGTGACTTCTCTGAGATAAATCATTGACACTAATTACCTGCAAAGATTTGGTGAGCACACAGCCCCTATTCTACTGAGGAATCAAGACACTGTAAGAAACCTTAACTCGGGCAGAGTGTTCATTCCTACATTGTTTTTCTAATTTTTTTTCTAATTCTGATCCACATTCAGAATGAAGTATCTCTAACTCAGCATACTCACTCCATCCCAGTTATCAGCAACACTTATTAAAGACCTATGGCGCACACTGCTAGGCCACATCTCTCTCAGCTTCGTCTCTGCTGTAGAGCACTGTGTGATGGTACCAAATGATTGTTATTTTATCAAATAGGAAAGCTTTTTACAAATATAATAAAATATAAATACATCATAAAATATAAAATATCAATTTTTATTTATAAATAAACATTTATTAAACATTTAAATATTTGTTAAATGTTTGTAAATAAGCAGCTCTGTGCCTTCTTGCTGGGATCATGGGCAGAGGGGCGGAGGGCCTGGTTGGGCTGGGTCATATTTGTGGACAGAAACAAACTCACAGTTTAATAGCGCACATCAGTTTACTTAATTGAAATGATTAGAAAGGGGGAACAACCTGCCCTCCCCAGAACCCATCCTAGTGGGGTCATTTTAAAAAAATGTTCATGGTAGAACACTTTGGCTCTCCATAATTCAATTCAAAAGTCAAATTTAATTCATTCAGGTTAAAATGAGAAAGAGCTCGGATGGAAATTAACAAGTAGTTAAATTATTTGTTACATAGGGTAGAATTATTCAGAGGGCATTCAATAAACTAAAACAGGCTATCAACCTATAGTTGGCTGAAGTCCTTCATCACTCTTAACAAAAAGAGAAGGATTTTCTGTAATAGATTTATCAATATTTGTTCATGTCACCTTCTAGTATTCTAATATTCTTAAGAATGGTTGGCTTTCTAAGCATTTTCTTGCTAGTCTGTTTGAATGATATGTATCATTGAGGTTGGGGTGATCAATATTTAACTGCTGCTAGACTCAGTCTCCTCATTTTAAAAAAATGTACCTTAGAGAACTATCACAAAGATTAAATGAGATAATGCACATAAAACAAACATCTTAGTGCCCAGCACATTATGGGCATCCAGAAAATGTTTCTATCCATGTTTGCTTTTTTTTTTTTTTTTAAATCCTGTTCTTGGCTAAAAAAAAAAAATCGAATCAGTTTGGCATGCCCCAGATCTACACGATCACTGATTATAAATGAGTGGAAAGCCAGAGAGGAAATGTCTGTAGTTATATATACATTGGTACGTTTCTATTGCCTATGTTTATGGGTTCACATATGGACCGGTCTTGAATTTTTTATAAAATTTAAGGTTCCTCAAAAGTCAATGATTTTCTACCTTACTTCTTTCATAATTCCCTTTAATGTATCTCATTCTAAACGAGTACTCAGCCATGGTATTGGGTATATTTAAAATGTGCACACACCTAAAGCTGCAGTTCCTATTGTCTGGAGTCATTAGGGAATGAGCTATCCATGCTTGTAAATATGCCTGATAACCAAACCCTACTGTATTATAAGTATTCCTCAGAATGTTGAGACAATTTTAGATGAAGACATTTCTACCATTTTATGCATGTCCTCACCTTTTTATACCAAGTTCACTACATGCATCTTGATCTGCTTGGTTGCTCAGAAACAAGGACTAAGTGTTCCAGGATTAGCCTGTGGTACAGTTATGCCATCATGAATACTGAAAATGGGGTTTCTGCACAGATGTCCCATCTCCCAAGGAACAGCCATTAGCTACAGCCCATGCATTTGGAATCATATACTTGGACAGCTCTTTTTCTGTATTTTCTGGCTCTTGGTCAATATGACAGTTCACTGTATGTGTCAATTTGACTGGGCTACAGGATGCCCTGACATTAGGTCAAGCATAATCCTGGATGTATTGTCTGTGAGGGTGTTTCTAGATGACATTAACATCTGAATAGGTAGACTGCCCTTCCTAATGTGGGTGGGCCTTATCCAATTAATTAAAGATTGAAATAGAACCAAAAGTTTAAGAAGACAGAATTCTTCCAGCCTGGCTGCTATACCTAAGACCTTGGTCTTTTCCTTCAGACCCAACTGAAAAGTTCGCTCCTGGTCCTGCTGGGTTTCACATAGAAACTTATACCACCAGCTCTTCTGGTCCTCAGTCCTTCTGACTCTGCCTGCAGCTGCATTAGCTGGGTATTCAGACTGCCAACTGCCCATCTTGGGACTTCTCAGACTCCATGATCATGTGAGCCAATTCTTTATAATATATATAGCATTTATATATATAATATATATAGCATAATATATATAGCATTTTACTTATTTCATATTTTACTTTATGTAATTACATAATAGATTACTAATAGGTTTACTTTATGTATTATATAATAGATTAATACTAAGTATTAATGTTGTTATATTTATTTTAATGTATTTACTATATTATATATTGATTTTTATTTATACCAGATTTTATTATATATATTTATAAATACACTTATTTATATATTATAAAATGAGCTGGTTCTGTTTCTCTGGAGAACCCTGATTAAATACCAGACCTAGACAAGAGTGATCTTTGCCCCAGGTCTCATAATTCAGAGAAGACGACCTATCACAAGCAAACAAAGTAAAAATACATTTATTAAAGACAACACTGGCACCTCTGTCATTCAAGACCCAGAATTCATTGTTGCCACACCACAACCAGTAACCCTGACCGTCCAGTCCCATGATCAGCACTGTTCAGGCCCCAGGAAAATACCCACATCTTTCTCCCTATACTCTCAAAACAGAAAGCAGCTGTGTTTGAATGCCATGAACATTTAGGGTTGCACTACTGTTGACATTGAGATACTACTTCAGAATGTAGAAAAACTGAGCATGAGAATTACTTGGCTAAAAGAATAACGTATAACCATATGAGTTATCTTGTCAAATCTTTCCTCTTAGATAGCTTGAATTCAATAGATTCTTGCATAACTTTGGTTTCCCAGCAGGGCTGAACATTCTTTTCATGCTTTTCTTTGTGTCCCAATTCATGACTTCAGAGGTATTCATGAATAAGCATGGTATTCACAAGAGTTGCACAGTGTGACTAGGGAACATTTTGCAATACTCAACAATGCACACTACCCTTAAATTTCTGTATTTCTATAAATTTAGGTATAACGTTCATGAAGCACAATACTGAATCTTTAGCTAAGCAAATAGATGGACATGAAATGCTACAATTAAGAATAATTTTATTTTCTTAAAAATAAGATTTAATGACGTTTTCAAAAATCAAATTTCAAATGTCTGTTTTTATGTAACTTCTTTTTAAAATCTTAATGCCAATAATTATTGGTTTACATTTGATTGTAATAATATTTTCAAATATTTTAGAAAAAAGTAACTTTCAAAAAGCATACATAAATATAATTTCAAATTTTCATTTTATATTTGATGTGCATTCAATTTTTAAGAAAAAGATTTTCATTTGTGCACTTTTACTACAATTATAGTTCTTATTCTTAGACTGCTACTGTTAATAGAAAACCAAATGTGTGAAAATCTTGATTATCATCCCGTAAGTGGTGATTTTTGTTAAACCTAAAGAAAACAAAATACATATATGCCTTTTATTACTTAGCCAACATCATTAACCATAAAAATGACTATGAAATGACTCAGATATGCACAGTAAACAATTATAAATTCTGTCATCTTTGATTTTCTGCCAAGCTTCAGTCATATAACAAGAACAACTTTAAACATATCTGTCAGTTTCACCATTAGGAAGGTATAATTGTCAAGGTGGAAGGATAGACATATTTTATATAACAGTCCACTAGTTTGATTTATAACTATAAAATATTTAGACATATGTTACATGGCCCTCCATATTCACTCTTGCCTTAGATCCCAAAAATATGTGGAGTAAGGCTATGGCCATATTCCCAATATATCTAGATTGCTAGATAAGTAACCTTCAAGCTGAGGTGTCACTTATGTACATATGACCACACAAGTGACATTTTTGTTTTGTTTTTTTAAGTTCAAGAAGAGACACGGAGCACCTGGGTGGCTCAGTGGGTTAAAGCCTCTGCCTTAGGCTCGGATCATGATGCCAGGGTCCTGGGATCGAGCCCCGCATCGGGCTCTCTGCTCAGCAGGGAGCCTGCTTCCGCCTCTCTCTCTCTCTCTCTCTCTGCCTGCCTCTCTGCCTACTTGTGATCCCTATCTGTCAAATAAATAAATAAAATCTCAAGAAAAAAAAAAAGACATATTGAATTTGGAGGTCATGAAAATATAGGGGAAATTCAGGCAATCAGCTAGTACTTGAAACATCAATTATGAACAAGTGAGAGGGAGGATGCCAGATATTCACCATTGAGGCTGCTATCTTCTTGACTCCTCAGGCTGCCTCTGTGTGATAGGACACAGGGTTAGCACTGTAAGCCTTCCCCTCCAACCTGTTACAGTGGCTACAATTCCTAAGAGTCTCCGATTGAGTCATGGTAACATTTAAGGCTCCACGGAAAATACAAATGTCCATGACAGATAGCACAATAAAGCATTCTTAGCCACTAAGTCCTCATGTATATTTTTTCATTGGAATAGAGTTCACTGGTTCCCTGGCAATGGGTCCAGGAAGGTGAGGAATGGGAATGGTTGGTATCTTGGTGCTTGAAAGAAACAGAAAAAGGACAGGGGTTGGGGAGGTGGGTATATGACAGGCCAAAGGATTGAAAGGAAAATACTTCCTACTTCATACTTACTCCTTGGGCTGGCCCCCACTTCCTTATTCTTAATCACCCTATGTGGCCCTCCAGCAACGCAGATCTCCTGGATATAACTGCATTTTTAGAAGGTTGGTCGGTGATCAAGAAGGAAAAGGGTGAGCCAGAAGTCCATGGGTGGGTAAAAGGTAAAACACTCAGGTACCCACAACCATGAGTCATCTTCTTCTCAGAGAAGTCACCAGATTCTAGAGCTTCTGTGGCCTCCATCTCTGAGGAGAAGCAGGCACACTACTATCAAGGCCTCCCCGCAATACATGTAGGTAAATAAATGGTGCTTAACTCACAAGAGCCCATTAGACCCGATTTGCAGAGTATAGGAAGGAGACATATAGTGCCTCTGAAAGAACACTGAAATGGGAATGAGATCTGAGTCTTCACGAACTAATCTTGAGTGCGTGGCCATATTTCTTTCTGCCTCAGTTTCCTCACAAAAAAAGTATAAAACAGTGTTGCCAAAATCCATTCTAGCTTTAACATACTGGAGAGGGAAACTGGGGAAAGCAGTGACAAGGCTAGTGGGCAAAAATAACATCAGGCTGGTGTCCCATCTGGCCTGCCTGTTCAGGATGTACGGGCCAACGGGATAATGGAACACAGTGTAACCTTGCCGTAGCCAGTCTCAGCTAACTAAAAGAAAAGGAAGTCATAATTTTTTGTGTGTTTTTGTTTTGTTTAATTCTTCAAGAACTGCTTCTACGAATTAAATCCAGTAGAACTTTTTTTTTTTTTAAGATTAATAATTGACACATAACATTATATTAGTTTCAGGGCAACATAACAATTCAATACCTGAATAGACAGCAAAATGATCACCACAGTAAGTCTAGTTAGCTTACATCCCTCACCAGGTATAGTTATAAATTTTTTCCTTGTAATGACAACTTCTCAGATGTCTCTTAGCAACTTTCAGATGTGCAATACAACATGATTAACTATAGTTACCATGCTGTATGTGATATCCCATGACTGACTTTATAACTGGATATTTGTCCTCTTTGACCACTTTAACCCATTTCAGTCTCGCCCTAACTCCCAGCTCTGGCAATCACCAATCTGTTCTCTTAGAGTTCAGTTTTGTGTACTTTCCACATATAAATGAGATTATACAGTATTTGTCTTTCTGTCTGATTTATTTCACTTAGCATAAAGCCATCAAGGTTAATCCATGCTGTTGCAAATGGCAGAATTTCTTCTTTTGTAATGGCTGAATAATATTCCATTTTATATATATACCACGCTGTCTTCACAATTCATCCACCAATGGATATTAAGGTCATTTCCATGTCTTGGCTACTATAAATAACGCCACAATGAATATGGGGTACAAATACCTTTTCGAGTTTGTGGTTTTTTTAATTCCTTCAGATAAATACCCAAAAGTGGAACTACTGGATCATATCATAACTCTATTTTTAATTTTTCGAGGAACCTCCAAGTTATTTATGATAGTGGCTACACCAATTTACACTGTCACCAATAGTGCACCAGGGCTTCCTTGTCTCTAAATCCTCACCAACACTTATCTCCTTCCAATAACAGGCATTCTAACAGATGGGAGGTGATACATCTCATTGTGGTTGTAATTTGTATTTCCCTCATTAGAGAAGTTGAAAACCTTTTCAAGAACCTGTTGGCTATGTGTACGCCTTCTTTGCAAAGATGTTTATTCACATCTTGTGCCACTTTTTAACTGGATTGTTTGGGTTTTTTGCTATTGAATATATGGGTTTTTATATGTTTTGAATACTAAACTCTTACCAAATATATAATTTCAAATATTTTCTCCCATTCCATAGATTGCCTCTTTGTTTTGTTAATGATTTCCCTCTCTGTGCAGAAGTTTTTTAGTTTCCTATAGTCCCCTTTGTTTATTTTTTATTTTGTTCCCTTTACTTTTGGTTTCGAATAAAAAAAAAAAATACCACCAAGACCAGTGTCAAGTTGCTTAATGCCTATGTTTTCTTCAAGGATGTTCAGTTGCAGGTCTTACATTCAAGTATTTCATCCACTTTGAGTTAATTTTTGTGTGTGGTATAACAGTGCCCAGTTTCATTCTTTTGCATTTGGCTGCCCAGTTTTCCCAGCACCGTGTATTAAAGAAACTGTTTTGGGCGCCTGGGTGGCTCAGTGGGTTAAAGCCTCTGCCTTCGGCTCAGGTCATGATCTCAGGGTCCTGGGATCAAGTCCCGCATCGGGCTCTCTGCTTGGTGGGGAGCCTTGTGATCTCTGTCTGTCAAATAAATAAATAAAATCTTTAAAATAAATAGTTAAAGAAACTTCCTCTTTTCTCATTGTATATTTTTGGCTCTTTTGTCATAAATCAATTGACCATATATATATATGGCTTTATTTCTGGGCTCTTTATTCTGTTCCATTCACCTATATGTCTGTTTTTATGCCAATACCATATGGCTGATTACTATAGTTTTGTAATATAGTTTGAAAGCAGGAAGCATGATGCCTCCAGCTTTGCTCTTCTTCCTCAAGACTCTTTTGGTCATTTGGGGTCTTTTGTAGGGAAGTCATACTGTTAACAAAATTATTTTTTCTCTATTTATCCAAGTGATTTGTATGTCCTTGAAACCTCCAGGATAAATAAGACACAATATCTAATAGAACTATGAATGCCTAACACCTCAGAAATAAAGGTGGGGGAACTCCACTCTCCAGTTTTGTCTCTGGTTGGACTCAGCCTCCTCTGACTACAATCAACCCTTATCAGAGAAGAGATTTTTGAGTCCTAGAGTCTCACCTAGGTGGCAGCCTCAGTATCTTTGCACCCTGAACATCTGACCACTTGATTTGGCCACTAAATTTGAGATACTGAAAAAGAGACTTGGCTTCATTATCCCTCCATTTTCCCATCTTTATAGTACAAATAGCACCATCTGTTTTCTTCTCTGATACATAGAAAAGGGCTTGAGAATAAATGAAGTAGCATATGCAAAAGAAACTCTCATCCAATAGAGTATTGTTTTTTATCTAATAAGAGACTACCCCCAGTGGTAGAGTAAGACATATCGATGGGTTTGGGAAGAAAGAAGAGAATAGCAGAAAGTTAGAAGGAAATAAAGAACAAGTCTTCAATAGGACCACTGAAATGACAGAGTAAAGTGCCACCCCTGGCCAGAAGTAGCCCTAGAAATACACAACAAGGTGAAGTTTGTCATTTCCTATCTATTTAGATGCCATTACTTTTCTCCTGTATGGTCCAGAGCTCTGCAGTTCCAACCACTCTACCCTACACTCACTCTATAACCTGTACTCTGAAAATAGTTGCTAGGAAAATGGTGTAATTTATACACTAAATCATGGGTGATTGCTGTGAAGTAAACTTAGCTGCACTTTTAAAGTTACCTTCTCAAGGAACACCAACTTAACTCAAAGTAGTGACCAACACTAGGGATTTCAGATATGGAAGATGGTATCTTGACAATGAGGGATGACTTTTGCCACCCTAACTCACATAATGTATAGGCTCACCCAATTCATCCATGAAAGGGTCATCGGTTCCTAAAGACACGCAGTCTGGGAAGAAAGATAGCTACAAAGGTCTGGCAAAACTGGACACTTTCAAAGCATAAATGTGCACTTTAATTCAGTTAATCCTTTGAACAATCAAGGAGGGTAAACATCCCTATTCTACAGAAGCAGCAGTGGATGCTTGTAGGTTAGGAAGTATCTCCACGATATACTGGTCAGCACATGTGAAACCTGGATGCAAACTCAGCCTGTTACACCCCAAAGACACTAACCACTACAAACAATCCTTCTTAGAAGAGAACATTCTAAGAACATTTTCTTAGAACAGAAACCAGACCCATATATATGAGCAGGCTTTGACAACTTTTTCTTTGAGTTCTAAGAGCTCTAAGAGCTGTTCTTGAGATCTAAACTCTATGATATACCCTTCTGCTTTGTTTTTACCACCTGGATTTATGAAGCAAAGAGAGGAGAGGAAAGTCAGTTCACTCGATGCCCCTGAGAGTTCACACTTGCTCAATGGGCCTGTTTCTGTGAGGGTACTATAAAAGGAGGTAGAGGGGACATGGAAGGCAGAGAAAGAGAGAAACTGCTGTTAGGAATAACAAGAAAACACCAAGTTCAATCCTTCACTTCCAAAGCTTTTTTAGACAGTTCCTCTCTCTTAGCAAAACACAATCTAAAGCACAGAATTATTCCTTCTGGGAGCTTATTCTTGATAATGGCTCCATACTACCCTATAGGGCCTTTGAACTTGACAGTATCCTAGACTATGCCCCTTGATCTACCTCTCATCTATGCATGTGAGAGACAGAGATTAGCTTTCAGATCATTTGAAAGACAGGTCCCTCAATATCCAGAGCTGTTAAGTGCTTTGTCTAAGGTCACACAACAAGTAACTAGAAAAACTGAGATTAAACCCAGATTTCCTGACTGCCAGACCCAGATTCTTTCTAATCACTCCTTCAGCTTCTTAAAAATGATATGCGCTGGATTCCACTCCTATGTATTTGCCCAATAGAAGAAAAAATATGTATTATCCTATAAAGACTTATAGACAAATGTTATGGTAGCTTTATTATATAGGGCTAAACTGGAAGGGCCCCAAATATCCATCAAGAGATGAATGGAGAAACCACCAGGGTTTATACATACAATATAATATGTCTCAGCAATAAGCAAGAACTACTGAACAGAACAACATGGATGAAGCTGAAAATAATCACACTGAGTGAAGGTAGTCAGTCAACAAGGACCCATGCCACCTGATTCCACTTACTTAAAACTCTAGAAAATGCAAACCAATCTAGAGTGACAGAAAGCAGATCAGTGGCTTTTGGGGGATGGCAGAGGGGACCGAAGGAGCAAGAACAAAGGTTTACAAAGAGACAAAAGAAAACCTCTTGAGGGATAAATGCCTTCACTGTGGCACTGGTTTCACAAGTGTATAATGATCAAGAGGTATCAAGTTGTAAAATTTAAATATGTAATTTATTGTATGTCAATCATACCTCAATACAACTATTTTTTTTTAAAAAATATATGGCCCCACTTGGGCTTAGAATGGGCAATTCCACCATGTCTCACTTCACCCAACCCCCAAAGATGCTCGCCTCCCTTGGGCTTCAATCTGTATAGCAAGGTTGCTGCTAATGGGATGATAGCAAGATATCTGTCCAACACTGATGAGTGATTATTATAATCACAATATTAGTCTTCTCCTCTTAAAGAATACAAATTTAGGGTGAGGTGACTGTAGCTTCCCTCTAGGCAGAGGGTTTCCTTTGTTCCCTGCCTGAGAGGGGAGCACTTAGGAAAACAAACAGGAGCAGTATCATTAATCTTATTAAATAAGCCTAGTAAACACTTGGACCAGCCTTGCCGATTTAAGACAGACATTTCAATGGCAGAGGGCTGGGAAATGAAGAGAGAGTAAAAGGGAAAAGCAAAAGGGAAGGGAGAGGAGAGAGGAAAGTGAGTGCTGAAGAAAGGACACACAGAAGGACCAAAGCAGAACAGCAAAGGCCCTTGACACACTGTAGTGAGCGGACTGCCGGGCTGCAGTGAGTTGCTCAACACCTTCGAGCTCCTGCTGCTCTGCAGTGAATTTCCAGAGCTCACCACACAGCCCTGCTGCCTTGGGATTTGACATATCATGGGACTTTTACATCTATGGTGACCGTCTTCACCCAGCACGGGAAGAGGTGACCAGACCCTCCCCTAAGAATCCTCAAGACATTTCCCATTCATACCCATGAAAGTAAACTGAATTACAGCTAGGCTGTAATTCTTGGCCAGCTCAGGAACAAATATGCAACCCAAGACTCAGGGCAGGACAGTTGAACTGGGTTGCCAGGAGAAAGGCATGAGGTCAAAGCTGAGGGAACATTTTCTGCCCCTACAGCTGGGTTAAGTCAGAACTGGTTTAAGAGTGGTGGATTCCCTCTGAAGAGATGCCAAGACGCTGCTCTGGAACTGTCCCCTCTGGACGAGGGCATGAAGCTCACGAGATGGCAACCCCTGGCCAGGAGCCATTCTCTTTTTTCTAAGAACTCGTCTGGCAAACCTATATGTCACTGATGACCAGGGAAACTTCCTGCCTGTCAGTGACCCGTCACGCACCAGGGCTGGGACTCTGAAAATGCAGGGCTTCATGAACTTGGGGTGCCAGTATTTCCTGCATCACAGACACTCAAAGTGGTCTCTTAGGAGAAGCAGGTAAAATCACTGGTGTTATTACATTGTAGACACCTACTCAGTCTGAATCTCTATGGACACTACGAGATCACCTGCCTTTGAATGAGCCTCTCCAGATAATTCTCACTGATGCCAACAACATTCAGGGATCACTCTCCTTCCAGCTTAGAAAGCTGGGAACCTGGTACCACTCTTATGAGCAGCTCACTACGACTTTTCTCAGTTTACAGGGAGGAAAGGGAAGCTTCCATAAAATAATCAAGACCTTTCCTGCAGTGAACATTTCTCACAAAAGGTTCTCCTGCATAGTATGTTACACATTCTATATCACAGACATAAAGGGGGAAAAACCTTCCCTTTCAATTATTTGCCTTTACATGGAAAGACAAATAGGAAGGCTGGCAGGCAAGAGGCCAAGGTATGCTGTGCTATGAGTCAAGGACCACACAGGGCTTGGTCCTCCCATCTGTTGTAATCCCAATTCATCCCCCATTACAGACCGTGGCCTACGAGTCATTACTCCTGTTTCATGGTGGAATCTGACACTCTTGTCATATATTCCTTCTAACCCAGCAAGGCTTGCTTCTCCGTACAGAGAGTGCTGCAACCACCATAATGTCATTAAGGAAAGTGCAAGGCCCAGAGAACCACTGAGATTCAGAGGGCATAATCCTATTCTGTCCCCAGCATCTCCTCCTCAAAAATCATCCCACTTCTCCCAGTTCCAAATACCTGGTTTGGGTTCCACTGCCCTTGCTGGCAAGCCTCTCTCCTTCCCTCCAACATTCTGGGCTAAAAAGTTCCCCGTAAAGGATATGTTGTAAGCCACACACTGCCCAGACCTCTGGGGCTGGAGGGGAGACCCTAGGAAAGAAGAAAGTCATACCTGTACCTGAGTCACTACAACATGGAACACAGCAGGACAAACACAGCATGTCCAGTCTCGTCTACCCAGGTTTTGAAGCTGGCATTTCCAGAATATGTGTCATGCTGTTTTCAACCAGGTGGGCCTAGATGTCTTGGCTGCATGTCTCAACATGAGCCCCACTTCCAGCCCCACAGGGATACCTGTTCCTTGCCAGACAGCAAACACAGTTGAATGCTTTCATATCTCAGAGACAGCTGGGCCTAGGCTCGAGGCCTGATGGCCAAAGATGGTTACAGTTCACCTGGAGGGATGAGAACCAGGCTCAGCAGCTCCACTCTGGTTAAGAGGAAACATGAACTGCAGGCATAGAGGTTCCTCTGCTCCTCCCTGCAAAATGGGGATCCACTAGTTCCTTAGTTTGGGTTCCCCCAAAAGCAGACTTTGAGAAAAGGATTTAGGCTCAAATATTTATTTGGGAGGTGACTGCAAGAAACACAGGTAAGTGAGAGAAGGAAACAAAACAAGGATGGTAGAAGAGCCAGGACATGAGCTAGTTATCCTGGTGGACAAAGAAGTTCAATCTCCTGAGGACCTTCTTAGGACACGTGTATAATATACCTCAGCAATATCCCACTAAAGGATGGAGAGACTCGGGTATATATCCACCAACTATTATCCCTTATTAGTTAAAGACTGCCCTTGGGGGCATTAGACCCCTGTACTTTTAGGCTGTCTTACATGTGGGCAGAGCAAGCTATTATACCGAAGAAGAAAAATCCCTCTGGCAGAGAAACTGAGAAACATGGGGGCTTGAGGTAAGAAGGTAACAGTGGGCATAAGGAATGTCCACTGCATCTACAGGGGACCTCAGAGGTGGGATCAGGGAAATGGTTAGGACAGCAGTAGTATCTGCTCTACTTAACCATCCCCACAGGGTAGATTAGACGATGTATAAAACACATGGCACCGTGGCAGATAGGTACATGTGCAAGAAAAAGCATTTATCATTATCATCATCATCATCATCATCATTATTATTCCTAACTTTGGGATTTATATCACAGTTCACAGACTCTCCTTAACCATCATTATCATCATTATTATTCCTAACTTTGGGATTTACATCACAGTTCACAGACTCTCCCTAACCAGACTGGGAACATAAATGTCTCCCTCTTCCCTAAACTGAAACTGCAGGTTCAATGGGACCAATACCTGGTCAGGCCACAGAGGGGTCAGTGTGCACACAGCCATATGGGACTACCCTAGAGGATGGTCAGTCAATACAGTACACACTTCCACAGAGCGTACTGCCTGGCTGAGAGTCCACACTGCCTGTTTTGTGAAGTCATCCTAACCTGGACAGGAGCCTCTACTAAACTCCCTTGTGATCTCTTGGCATTAATGTCCTCAAATGTCCACAGCATTCTCAATTTATCTTCTGCTGCTCCAGTTGCATGCCTAGAACACTCTAGCCTAACAATGCAGAAGTCCAGCCAAGCAGATTCCTTTAGGATTCACATGGAATCTTTGGGCATTAAACACACACTAAACTTGTAGCTGGGTCATGGATGATGTCTGTGGTTTACCCCAAATGACCTTCATTTAGGAAGAACAGAACCGAGAACGGGCATCAGTGGGGAGCTAATTCTCCTACTTTATAGATGAAAAAAATTGACAATAAAGATGATTTATCCAAGAGGCACCTGTGTGGTTCAGCTGGTTAAGTCTGACCCTCAATTTTCACTCAGGTCATGACCTCAGAGTTGTGAGATCAAGCCCCACACTGGGCTCTACACTGGGCATGGAGACTGTTTAAAATTCTCTCTCACCCTCTCCCTGTGCCCCTTGCCCATGCCCCCTGCCCTGCTCATGCTCCCTCTCTGCCTCTGAATTAAGGTGAAAAAAAAAAACGCTGATTTTTCCCGGATTATTTAGGTCCTAATCTTATTCATTCATGCATGCATTAGACATTAAAGGAGTAAATACTATATGCCAGGGGCTTTTTCAGGTGCTAGAAAAATAGCAGGGAACAAGAAAGACAAGTTCTCCCACTGTTATGGTGTTCACATTCTCTTGGGGAAGAGAGACAGTAAACAAATAAAAAGTACATGATTGGTGCTATGAAGAAAGTAAAACAGACTAAGGAGGTAGCAATTGATGGCACACGATGGAGCACTATTTTAGAAAGAGTTTGTTTAGAGTGCAATGTGTGAGTGGTCTCATGAACTAGAAAGTGTGAGCCAGGCAAAGATCTGGAGGAAGAGTACAAGAGGGAGAAAACAGCAAATGTGAGGACTCTGAGACAGAAGGGTCCTAGCATGCCAGAGAAATGGCCCAAGCCAGTCTGGCTATAGGGCGGTGGGCATGGGGCTGAGCTCTGTGATGTCAGAGGTGTGGAATCCACTCAGGAGGAAGGCTGACCACAAGGGTCCCACACGGGGAGGCCAGTTTATTTCGCAGCACACATAGGAAAGGCTCCTCATTTACTTGTTTCTATTTCGCTCCGGCAAAGAAGAAGTGAAATTCTCAAAACAAAAGAGGTAAGAGTTGGCATTCTGAAGGGAGAGGAGGCTTGAAATAGTATCTTGAAGAGAAGGTAGGTATATTCACAACGGATATGTGGTAAAATTGCAGTACTGACATTTGTCATCATAAAGTCAGCAGAGTTGTGCAATTCCTCCAGCCACATTTAGCTACTCAGGTGTGCATCCAGGGTAAGAAGAGAGCTGGGCTTCTGACAGGAAAATGCAATGGAAAGAGAACAGAGAAGAGGGTGCCATCCATACAAGGATAATGTGTTTGTATCAATTACCATGAATCTGAGCCTGAGGAGGCAACGGACAGGTGGCAGAGTTGATGGACTGAAAGTTCCCCTGGGACTGAAGAGCACTGAAGAGGGGGTACTGAAAACGGAGGATAACGTGTTCAGAAAGATGAGGCCTGAAATCAAGATTTTAGAGTAGGAACAGTTACAGGTATTGATGAAAACTAGGGTTTAACCAAGAAAAAAGATGGCATCTATTAAAAGACACATTTTAAAAGGTAAGCAGTGGCCAGGCCAGTGAGTGGTACAGTGGGTTATCACAGAAGTGTAAGACATAGCCTCTGGCCACACGAATACAAGACACTCTTGGCAAGATAGTCCCATAATCAGGTAACAAGAGCCAATAATGTCACACTGAGTAACACAGAATCCTAACTTTATATAAGGATAAGAGTTTAGCAATAGCTTTCATGAACATGCTTTCTGTGGCACATGTAATATTATGTATGCTGGTTTATTCTCCTTATTTTATAAGTAAGGACACTGAGCTTCAAAAAGAAACAAAGGCACTTGTTCAGAGTCCAACAGTAAAAGAGAGGAAACTAAAACCCCCACTTCTGTCCTCTGCTTTCTGGTCCAGCTCTGACTCAACCACAGAATCGGACACAGTATCACCCATTCATAGTCTCTAAGGTCAGACCACATGGGTTCAACCCAGCTTCCCCTCACTAGCTAGATGACCTTGAACAAATGACTTATTCTAACTGTGCCTCAGATTTGTCCCCTCTAAAGGGGAGACAATATAGCGCCTATCTCAAAGGGTGATTTGAGCAATGAATAAAATAAAGCTTGAAAAGTACTTAAAGCCTCACCTGGTACACAGTAAGTGCTCAATAACTGTCAGATGTTACTATAAAAAAGGGAAAAGCTTTACGATGTCTGCCACAAGCGCAGCTATCTCCCCACTCAGATGCACTCCTGGAAAAGTGGAAGCAGTGCCGCCTGCCCCACCCCCAACCCCAGTTCTGCCTCTTAGAGGCTTCCTGGGTGACTGGGGACTTAAGCAGCTAGCTATTGAAGGGCAACCAAGGATTCTCACACTTCAGTTTGGGGAAGGGTGCAAGGAGAGCTCGTCACATTGGATAAGAGCATGAACAAGAAACTAGAAGCAGGTTTGATGGGGACATAGTCACAAAACAGTGAGGAAGCCAGAAAGGGTGGGTTCTGAAAGGCCCCGGTTCTCTGGACAACTTAGTTCCAGGATGGGAACTTTCTCAGACTTCTCTCCTCTTTCAGATGTTTCCAGGAAAAACAGAAAGTAATGCTGCTTGCCCTCTCCACTGTCTGTTCTGCTTCTCTTTTGGTGCCCTCTGTAGAGCAGAGAGTCATTCTACATAAACACTGAGCCCAAAAGAATCCATCTGAAATGGTCTCCTAGTGAACCGAGTCCATTGGAAGTTAGAGAAGCATCAAGGCAACCAGGGCAAGAGCTGTTCATCTCAAGTTGAACTCACATCCATTTTAATGCCCTGTGTATTCCCCATCCAGATTGGGAGACGAAGAAAAATAGTGTGTGAAAATAATGTTGGATTTAACTTCAATGAGAATAGGAAGATTGTGAATGATAGCAGACACTCTGTACTTAACTGACCCTATTATGAGCAGCTATTGAAGAATTTTCAGGATAATGAGCTCTCTCATCTTCCATATAACAAGCTGTGGGCTGTGGGCGGATTGCTCAGATATTATAGCTTTAAAAAAAAAAAACCCACAGATACCAATACTCCCCCCATTAAAAAAAAAAAATCACACTTAGGATGGGGATACTTCTTGTACTAGGATCTCTATCATCAAGGCTCTCAGGTTTCATGAAGACATAGCTAGGGTGGTATTTGTCCCACCAGCCTCACCTTCCCAGTCCTGCCTACACGGGACTTGCTGAGCTGCTGTCATTTGCCACCTAGGTAAAATGTGCCCTCAACAATTCCACCCCTTTCATCTCTATTTCACCAGCAAGGGACCCACCCAAACAACATCCTCCTCAGAACTGAGCCCAAAATGGCCATCCTTGATGTAATATTTATGTATTTATTCACAGAAAACCATTTATGGAGCATTTTTTATATGTTCAGCATTGAACAAGACAAATCTAGTTCCTGTGCTCCCCAAGCTCGCATGGAAGACAGATGTTAGTTACATTGACAAGCCCAGGAAGCTACAACTAAGCGTTATGGTCAGGGCAGGACAGTATCCAGGACAGAGGGACCCATCCTCCCCAGGAGGCATATCCTCCCTGGGCATTCCGGTGCCCAGGAGTCAGGCACAGGTCAAGGAACGTGTATGCTCCAATACCGGATACTGCACATGCACACACCTACTCAGAAGCACACGCATCATCCCTGAAAATCACGAGCCCTATATTTCAGGGCCCCATGCAGGTCCATAAGAAGACACTTGCTGCACAGCTCAGTGAACAGGAAGCACCAGGACGGAGCCCTTCTTTCACATCTGCCAGTATACTGCTGAGCAGACTTGTGCAAAATACTCAGCCTCTCTCAGTATTACTCTCCTCCTCTGAATAAAGGAATCCAGAGAGATGACCCCTTGTACAACAACATTCTATAAATCTACAACACCTGAGGGCTTGGGAGAGACAGTTAATACCTGTGTGGACCACCACCCCTACCCAAACCCTTCCCAGCCCTCAAAGTCCCTCCCAGCCAGACCTCTGGGAACAAAGTTCTCAACTTGATTTTGGAAGTGACTGTTTCTTTACTCAGCCTAAAGAATGCTACAGGGCACCTACTTTATAAGATGTTCTGTGAAAGATACAAAAGAGCATGCACCATGGGTCCTGCCCTCAAGTTGCTTTTGCTCAACTGGAGAAAGGTAATTTAGCCAAGTTACAACTGCATGTAGATGACAAAAAGCCAGAGAGTGGACCACAAAGTCATGCCAGTGTGGTACCAGAGACCAGTGTGACTATTCTCTGCCTGTGTGATGCCCCTAAGCTGTACTGAATATATCAACTTGCAGGGAGCACATTCTTCAGGAACTCCAACAACCTCTGTCCCCAACTCTGCCTCAATTTTGGCACTGTTGATATTTTGAGCCGGATGATTCTTTGTTGTGGGGGTTGTCCTGTGTATTGTAGGATGTACAGCAGCACCCCTGGCCTCCACCCACTAGATGTCAGTAGAACCCCCCCCAAACCAAAAACCCATCTCCAGACACTCCAAATCTCCTAGAGGACAGAATCACCTACAATACACAAAGAGAAAACAGGGAAATTCCCAAAAGTCCAAAAGAACTAACCATTTTAGATCCACGAATGCAAACTTCCTGAAAACATTGAAGAGTTTTGTGTTTTGAAAAGCTCCTCCCTGCCATTCTCAGGCTGCCTCCCTCTCCCTTACAGGAAAAAATACTTCAACTACCCAGTTATATCCTGCATTTGGAATGATAATTGAGGGCAGGCAGGAAAGTAACTTATGGAATTAAATGTAAAAGCTTTTTTCACCAGGAAATAACTGTCTCTACAACTCACACATTCAACCTGCGTGGTAGCTGAGAACAGTGTTAGCTGGCCAAAAAGGCATCAGTGACCAAGCAAGCTATTCCAGCCCATTTCCCCAATCCCCCAGGCAATGCTCATTGGTGGACAAATCATTAGGGGACAGGAGGGACGTAAGAGCACTAAGAAACCACCTTGGACATTTGTCTATTAATAAGCACTTTCACCACGACTTAAAAAGAGTTTTAGGAAGGCCTCTGCTACCAGCATTCCCTTCAATTTTCATTATTTCTTTCCTTTATTATCTCTTAAATATATTATCTGAAACAATCAAATTTACATACATGACTTATAAAGTATAATATAATGAATACTTATGAATTCCAACCCAATTAAAAAGCTATAACCTTATGATTAACCTTCACCCACTTGCAAAAGTACCTCTCCTTTCCTTTCTCCACCTTCTCCTCCTCCAAACATAATCAAAGCCCTAATTTTTACTGCTTTTTTAAAGTGTGGTTTTACCACAAATGGATGTAAGCCGAAGCTTGCTGTGTTTGCTCTTGAGAACCAAAAACAAGGTATCGTACCATGTCTGGTTTTCTGAAATCTACTGTATTAATTCAATATTATTTTACAAGATTTATCCATGTTCTAACATATTTTGTATTTCATTGTATAATAGAGTATATTTATCCATTTTCTTGATGATTAGCATTTAAGTAATACCCATATTTTTTGCTAGGCTGAGAAGGGCAGCTATGAACATTCATGAATATGTGCAAGAGTTTTTCTAGAACTGGTCACAGGGTGCTAGGTCATAGCGTGGGCAAATGTTCATCTTATGAGACAGTGCCAGGTTATTTTGCAAAGCAGCTGTACCATTAGCAATACATAAAAAATTTTATTGACTCACATCCTCTCAAACTTGATTTTGCTTGATTTCTTAAGTTTTTCCAATATCTAATAGAAATTCATATACTTTTAATCCTTCTCCCAAATTTCTCCCCAATTTCTGAACTATCATTACTACAAAAGAGATATGGGTCTTTAATCTTTCCTTCCATTTCAAATTAATTCAACTGAATAAAAACTTACACATTATCTACAACATCTCACCACTATGCTTTCTCTGTTAAGAAGTGAAAATCATAGCCCCTGTCCCCAGGAGTAAAAGAAAAAACATCATCATGCAAATCAAAACAACTAGAGAATGACACCAAATACAGATTCTAAGAAGAAATAAAAGAATTTGAGAAAATGCAAACCAACACAACAGAATCAATTTTCACCTATCAAATCATTATTAATTTCTTTTAAATGACAACATTGAAGGTTTCAGGACAAATGTATTCTCACATATGACAACTGGTGGTAATATAAATTGGTAGAGTCATTCTACTGGACAATTTGACAAAATTATTCAAACACATTAAAATTTTTTAGTATTCCTTGACTCAGCTGTTCTACTTCTAGAAACTTATCCTGCAGACATAATCAAGAAAAGTAGACAAAGGAGGCGCCTGGGTATCTTAGTCGGTTAAGCGTCTGCCTTCAGCTTGGGTCATGATCTCAGGGTCCTGGGATCAAGCCCCAAGTCAAGCTCCCTGCTCAGTGGGGAGTCTGCTTCTCCCTCTCCCTTTGCCCTTCTCCCCCTCCCCAGTCATACTCTCTCACTGTCTCTCTCCCTTAAATAATTAAAAAAAATTTTTAAAAAGAAAAGTACACAAAGATTTAGGCACAGTCCTATGTGATATAGGAACTATGGATCAAAGAGAAAAATGAAGTTCACCAAATATCCAACACTGGGGAGATTGGCTAAATGATATTTGTCATAGCTACACAGCAGACAGTAGGTAGACAGGTAAGAGTGACACTGCAGAAAGATACTTACATGTAAAGATATCCAAAGTATGTTCTTAGGTAAAAACAAAAAGAAAACAAAAGTCTACAAAGAAATGTGACCTCAAGTTTCCCAAAAGGAAAAAATATGTGCAATTGGTATACATGCATAGAAAAAGCTAGCAATTTTTATTCTAAGAATCAGATGGTATAAAGCTTGATGTTTTCTGAATTCTAGGACAAATCAGAAAGGGTATAAGTGAAACAAGAAGACTATATTAGCAACAGCTGCATGGAAGAGTGAGACCATGAGAGAGAGCTTTTCAAGGGTGGACGAAGTGCCATGGGATTCCACTTTGCAAGGAAAGGGTAGTAACAATTTGTGGGTCTTTACCTGACTAAATCTCACCTTTCCATCAATTTCAGTATCTCTGGGAAAGCAGGGATTCAGCCTACAAAAAGGGTGTCATCTCTTTTTAATAGCCTGGGTGAGAGTCACCAGGCCACTCCAATCTTCCTATCTGTTCTACTGCACTGGCCACTGGAACATTTAAATAAAGTCAGTTGGCCAACAACCAGCCTGAGTCTTTCAAACCAAGGGCTGCCTATCTGAATTATCTAAATCACACCATCACATAGAAGAGCCAAAAAAGTCCTTGGGTGGCCTTACTTTCGGTGTATTTGTGTTCCATAAAGGAGGTTTGGTGTAGGTTTGTATTCCCCAGATCTGATTATAAATAAAGTGCCCTTTGTCTCCATCAATATAAATACCATAACCCGAATGTATTATAATTTCATAGCCAAGACTTGTGTTTAATATATAGTCTGATAGAGAATGAAACTCACTCGGTAAGTTTGCTGAGATGGAAGTGAGGAAGGTCCAGAGGGAGGTAAGGTGACTTCATGGTCTCAAACTCCCTTCAGAAAGTGACACCAAGTATCTTTAAGATAAAAATGAAGACAACAAAGGCATGGAGAAGGGATATTACATATCTACTTAAATAAACCACAGACCTCAGCGAAATCAGTGTCTTCCTCCGCCAAAAAAATGTACACAGCCTTTCAATTTTGGAAACCCTAAATCAATATAGATATTCTAACTTCTTGATTTTCAGAAAGAAACCCTCCTCAAGGAGCACAGACTCTTGAGACTACTCTTTAAAAGAAATACATTAAATAGAAAGAGAAATAGACAGATGCTTCTGCTAGAATTTTCTTCAGCAGGATATGTGTAAGTCCCCACTTCTAATGCAGAGCCCAGTGGAGCTGTCACCCCTACACACACTGACCAGTCAGTGAAACCACACCCTTGATTTCAGTGACCACGACATCCACATAACCAGGAGGCGATCACCTCTGCTCCCTAGGTTAAATGAGTATTCTGCATACATTGTTTCCAAATTCCTCCAGCGGAAATAACTGTGATCAACATCATTCATCAGAAAAGTGTCATCTACCTACCACCCTACAAGGAGGTAGCCTCTCCATGCTACTCGGGAGTGGGGTTCCCTGGCACAGCAGGAAAACCTCTGCAGCCACTGAGGATACGGAGAGAAACCACGGCTTTACCAGTCTGGCTTCTAATAGGTCCCACTCTGTGAAGAAAAATAACGAGTTGTACATACCGATGAGTGACATTAAAACTCACCCTCGAAGTCTCACTTGGTAATAACAAGGATACTGCAAGAGTCTCTACAAACACACCAGACTTCAAATTAAAGGGCGAGTTTATTGTTATTAAGGAAAGCATGGATCTCTTTGCATTAGGACTTGGTGAACAATAAATATATCTCCAGGAGAGGTCTCCTAGGCTGATATGCATTCAAGGTATTATCTTTGCTCTGACTGTATGTGCTTCTGGGTGAAAAAATTCTAATTGCACTCCCATTCAAAAATCAACCGTGGGAATAAGGAATCATGCTCATTTTATGCACAGCTGCCCGAAGGCCTTATCCTTAGAACAAATTACAGCACCTCCTATGCAACACACACTCTGAAGCTGATTCTAACCCTACAGCAAAACTCCAAAATTAAACTTTAATCTGTGATCTAAACAATTTGGTGTTTGTGATCAATCTTGGTATTTTTATAAAATGCCAAGGTAATTGTTAGAGCAGAGGAGGACAGAGTTGTCGAATAGCGCACGCCGGCAGAACCAAATGAGGCTCGTGGGGCAGAAGTCGGGTGAGGAGACCTGGAGAGAAGACAGGCCTCTGTGAGAGCCAGAGATGAAAAGAGGAGGCAGGCGGATGGCAGGAAGACAGGGAGGGAGGGAAGCGGGGGAGGAGGAAAGGATGGAGGGCAGGAGGAAAGAGAAGGAAGAAAGACAACTTGGTGCATATCATCCCTACTCCCTCTTGTCAAAGACTCAGGCAGGCCGCCACTCCATTAAAGCAATCACTTTGGCCCTATTAGCCGTATTAGAAATTAAATTTGGTCTCTTGAAACTGTACACTAAGAAGCCAGTGGGGTGAACACAAATTTGACATGATATCTCCACAAGTGAAAGGGGCCAGATGACACATTCCGGGGCAGGAGGAGCCCACCTGGGAAATGTGCCCAGAGAAGAGAGTTCAAAGAGCTTCCAGCGGAAGGTCTGCATTTCCCCAACTGGCTGCAGAGCTTCTGCGTCCTACAGCAACCTGCTCAGCAGCTCTGATAAGTCAGACAGAATTCATGGGAGATTACCACACAGCTCCTGCCAAGCTGCGCCGCGGCGCGGGTAATAGATATGCTCCAGCACTAAATCCTAAAAGGCCCTGCTACATCTGTCAAGCATGCCCTGGAAAAGCACCCTCAGTTCAGATGTTATCACTGCTCTGCCTGCATCAGAAGATTTAGTGTCCACCCTGGAGGTTGCTTGTGCTGCACAGTTTTCAGGGGCAAAACAACAAGGGAGAAAGATGAGAGAAAAAAGGCAAATTATTCTTGCTTAAAGCAAAAGAAATAAAGTGATGTGCTTGCAGACTAGTTCAGCTCCTCGCCCTGCATCCAGAAGGTCCCAAATCCCACATTAAGGAGGTACTGATGTTCTAAGCTGATTAGCTAGGACGGTTAGAGTCCCTGGACTGTGACATCATGGAGATGATCTTCTGTAGAGCGACTCTTTCCCAAGGAAAGCTGAACAACAAACCCAGCAGGGATCCATAGGCAAGAGATAGAAGATGCAAGCTTTTGATAATTAACTTTAAAACAGGTTCGAGAAAAAGCTGTTCTGATATAAAATGAACTTTTCTTTTCAGAGCATTTGCTTAGGAAAAGGAAAAAAAAAAATTAAACCCCTCCAAACAGTTGTACTTCCCACTAACCATGTTTCCAGATGCAGCTTCTGTTTGTTCAAAGTGTATTTTAAGCACTACTTTGGACATTTTGTTCATTATGAGCAAAGAAGAGTGTTACATTTATATGTATTTTTAAAGTGTAGAAAAAAAATATATATATATATCTATACACACTCTCGGCATTTTAAGCACAGGAAATCCACATATTAACTGCCTGTTTTCTCACCAGAGCCTATAATGAATCCAGGAGGAAGACAGGGGAGTCCTAATCTGACCCACCATCTTGGTTTTCTGGAAACTGCTCACATACATAACGCAGGCTGAATGCCCAGGGCTCCTGGTAGCTGGTGTGTCTACGGGTCTGGAGAGGAATATGCACAATGGTAGCATCTAGGGGCCCATCTAGTTGTAGGCTTCTGGCAGTACCTGCCCACTTATGGAGCTGGACACACAAGCTAAGGGGCCGGGCTGACCTAGAAGAGGACACTGAGTAGATATCTGGGCTCTGACTGAGGAGGCAGAGAAGCCTGGTCTCGTCCCAGGATAGAAGACGGATCTGAATCACATCTATGATCATCATGCTTTGCTAAAAATATCAAAAACTTCTTGAAAAAAAAAAGGGGCAGTTTTCCTAACAATACCATGTGACATCTTTATGTGAACCATGTCCCTGCTCCTAAAAACAAACTCATGGAGAAAACCAAGAATTGACCACAGGATTTCAGCTTCTGGGCTCAGTGGATCTTCTCACTGAAAGACTAAAAGAAGCCTGATTTTTAGTGGGAATTCTCAAAGCTGACAGTGCTAGATGTCTTCTTTAATGTTCCTGACAGCCCTGACAGCAGGTAGTATCACTATCCCTGTTCAGGAGAGAAAAACCAGGTCTCAGAGAGGTGAGGTGATTTGCTCCGAATCACACAGCTCATCTTTGTTCTATTACTTGAAGTCAACCACCAGCTCTGGGTGGTTACATTAAGTCCTTTATCAGATCTTTTTAATCGTTGGAATGGAGTGACATTTATTTCCAAACTGGATGTTTGGAGTGCCTGCTGAAAACTGGGAAGTACATTTTGTCCAGAAGTTGTTTTCAGGAGCTCATGAAAGCCAACCATGAACAGGACTCCTTGGTTTTCCCAGGAGCTGAGGGTGACAGCAACTCTCTGAGCCCCTGACAGCCCACCACCCACGGAGAGACAGCAGAGGCAGTGGCTGAAGTAAGAGCTGCTTCAAATCAATGGCAAAGGGTTGCCTCTTGCCCTTCTTCACCCACACCTTCTAGATACCATCATGGGCAAGGTGTGGCTCATCCCTGAGCACTGAGATCACAGGAATCCTTGTCAGAGAGCACTGGTTTGGGGTGTTTATGATCAGAGTTCAATTAGCCTAAGGGGAAATTAAACAATTGGCTGGCAGCTCACTGATGAGCAATTATTTTCCCAGAAAGTTGGTAGAGCCGTGGTGACTGCTGAGTCCCAAATCCCCACGGCCTCTTAGTGACTTTGGATAAAAAAGCTCCCATCCCTCTGTGTTTCCCCCAAACAAGCTGCAGCTTTAATGACAAACATTCCAGCCTTAGGTTCTTGTCTTTGTACCCTCTGGTGTCCCCACTTCTCCCTAAATCAAGTTCAGTATGCCATACAGTCACTGAATTATCTTTCAGCTCTTTCCTCAAACCCACCATCCAAAAGAGAGAAATTGGTGCTCTGTCCAGGAGAGAAGATGGATCTGAACCAGCATCTCTAGGCTCTCACTCTGTATGATACCAGACATGTGTTGCTAAAGAGCCACAGGCCTGTGAGAGTTAGCTCCCCTCCCTGTGACGTGGACCTGAGCCACATGAGATTGAACCTAGGAGGCACAGCCTGGTCATCTAGGTCATGACTCTGGTATTAACAGATCTGGTGTGAATACCTCCTTTGCTGCTTACCATTTAGGCAAGCAAATTCATTCTGAATGTCAATGTCTTCATCTGTAAAATGGAATAATAAAAGTACCCATCTCAGAAGGTTGTGATGAGGATGAAGTT